>NW_027043822.1:0-330000 GCF_037102585.1 Saccharomycopsis crataegensis
ACACCCTTACACCCTTACACCCTTACACCCTTACACCCACACCCTCACACACTCTCTTCCCTCATCTCCCTTCTCAACACCCCCACATCTTCTTTCTCCTTCACTCTCCTTCTCAACACCCCCACATCTTCTTTCTCCTTCTCTCTACTCTTCATCATTATCATCTTCTTTCTCTCCCTTCTCAACACCCCCACATCTTCTTTCTCCTTCTCTCTACTCTTCATCATTATCATCTTCTTTCTCTCCATTCTCCATTATTCTACCTTCATTCATCTTCCCCAACACCCCTACATCTTCATTCTCCTTCCTTTTTTCATCTTATATTCTCCATTCTTTTTCCTACTCATCATTATCATCTTCTTTCTCCATCTCTCTTCCTTCATCTCCCTTCTCAACACCCCCACTCTCTCTACTCTCCATCACTCTCCATCACCCCCACTCTCTCTACTCTTCATCATTCTCCATCACCCCCACTCTCTCTACTCTCCATCCTTTCTTTCATCTTATTTTATCCTCATCATCACCACTTATTTATCATTCTCAACTCCCTATTTTTTCTACTTTCCATTCTCCATCCTTTTCTCCACCCTTCACCCTTCATCCCTCTCCCTATTTTTACTACCTTCTCTACCTTATATCCTCCACATCTCTCCACAATCTCCTCATACTTCCCCTACTTATCATCACACCATCACTTTCCCTTCCATATCACCCATTCCAATCACTTCCTCAACACATTTCCCACTTTTCCACCAAAGAATACATCCTCTTTTCACCACTAGACACATCTCATCAAAATTACCATTCTACCTATTTTTCCACCACATTTCAACCTCAATATTTCATATTATATTCTTATCCATACCAATTCTTCGACATTTTCAACATATCTCCTTCACTTTTTTCTCAACTCCTTTTTTTCATCAAATACCCAAACATTCAATTCTCACTTATCCTCATATATGACCTTCCATCATCAAACATTCGACATCCCCATTTTTCCACCACATTTCAACCTCAATATCTTATTCAACAATCAAAATCATAATAAATATCCCTAAATATTCCACAAACAATCTCACTTTTTTTTTCACTCCCTTTTTTTTCAAAATATCTCATCATTCAATTCATCTTCATACATCTTCTCTAACAAATAATTCCATCATTTCTCAACCACATTTTCACTTCCATCTCCTATCTTTCAATCATAATCATAATAAATATCCCTAAATATTCCATAACCAATCTTACTTTTTTTCATCAATTTTTTTTTTCTAAAATACACACACATTCAATTCATCTTCATACATACATCCGCACCATCATCCAAAATTTGACATCCCCATTTTTCCACAATATTTCTATTTTCCTCACCTACTTTTTAATCTTAATCATATTGAAATCCTTCAAAAATTCCATAAACAATCTCACTTTTTTTTTCACTTTTTTTTTCACTCTCTTTTTCTCCAAAATAAATCTCCCTCATTTCTCCACAATACATCATTCCCCGACCTTCACACAAATTCAACATACCCTATTTTTATCTCTCAATTATTTCTCAATATTCCATATCATGATCTTATCCACATAAAATGATCTCAATTATTTCATCTAAAATCTTACTTTTTCTCTCTATCTTTTTTTTTCATTAATATCTACACATCTATTTCTCATCCATACAATAATCCCGATCTTCCTCAAAAATTACTCACCTAATTTCTCCGCCACATTTTCATTTCCCTCTCCTATTTTTTAATCTTAATCATATTAACATTTCCCAAATATTTTATAAACATTCTTACTTTTTTCTCAATTTGATTTTTTCATAAAATACCCTACCCTTAAATTCTCACTTATACTCACATATGACCTTGGAACATCACCTCAGTTTCCCACCACATTTTCCTTTCCATCTTCTACTTAACAATCATATCTATATTAAAATTTTGGAAATATTTCATAAACAATCTTTCTTTTTCTCTCTCACTTTTTTTTTGGAAATACTTGACCCTTAAATTCATCTTCAATATAATACCCCGACCATCACTCGAAATTTGACATCCCCATTTTCCTCCACATTTTTATTTCCCTTTCCTCTTTTTTAATCTTAATCATATCAAATTCTCCAAATATTTCAACTACAATCCTACTTTTTCCATAGGGACCTCTTTTTCAAAAATATTCTATCCCTCAATTTTTCATGACCCACGGCCACCGCACAACATGCTCTACCACATTTCTCCCGCAAATCTCCTTCTTATCCTCCAATATTTTTACAATCATCCCAAACTCTTCGAAATATGAAAATGATAATACTGCCTTCAATTTCTGACCTCATATACCTCCACAATTCACACATCCTAATCCATCCTAGCTTCAACAATAATCACATATCTTCTTTAATACTTCTCCACTTTTTTATCCTTTATTTAAAAATCATCCTCTTCTAATCCTTCCACAATACTCACACAAATCTCAATCCTCGCCATACCATCGCTTTCTTCAATATCAGACGTAATACTGCTCGCCCAATACAAAGGGGTATCTCACCCTCGTTAGCTCTCAATGATTTCTGCTGAAGATGTAGAGAATTCCGCTGATTGTGGAACGGGGTCCCAAACCCCCTGAATATTTCCGCGGATTATGCCAAAACATTATGGCTGATTGTGCAACGCACATTTCAAGCGCCAATATCTCTACCACATTATATTATCTTTCAGATAAAATTATATATTTTTGCTCAGCATCCTCTCCAGATTTCAACAGCATCATTACTAGCCATTTCCACCCAGTATTCATCATTTAAAAATTCCGGCTGATTGTGCTGCAATGTATGGCATTCCGGCGGATTGCGCGACTGTATCCCTAGGTGTATTGCAAAGGGGCTTTATTGGGTGTGCGGGTCCCCTATAACATGTTTAATAATATCAAAGATAAAATATTAATGAAAGCATAAGAATTTTATGCATTTAGTATGAATTTTATATTCTGTTGGTATGAATAATTGAAGTGCAATAGTATGAACTATTTTTCTTAGATGGTTTGAATAAATCCCGCTGCGGTGGTACGAAAAATACCGGGGGTCGGTATGAATTATTTTTTGCCACTGGTATGAACATTTCCGGTGGTTGGTACGAATAAAAAATGAAAACACAGTATGTTGAAGTGCTTTGTGGGTGTGTATTTAGTCGACATCAATTAATCCAAACCTTTTTATGATTAATGGATGCGTGTTTAATGGGAAAAATGAGGAGGTAATGATGGAGAACTGTTCAAATATTCTTGCAGCGGATAAGTGGGGTCAAAATTTCAACAAGTTTATACCAAGTATAAAAATTGAAAGTAGCCAGAGGTCACTGCACTGTTTCTAATTTCTTTGATTTTCCGCTGCAGTCATCACCGTTTTCTACGACATGTTCATAATTAAAGTAACTGGTAATATAACATATATAAAAGATAAAAAAAATTTAGATAGGAATCATAGATGAAAATTAATAATGTACGTTTTTTCCGTACATGACATTCTTGAAATTTCCAGATAAGATATCTCTGACATCCTCTCTTGTACTTCTCAAGTTTTGTTTGATAATGAAACTTGTTGGTTTACTAAAAACATCGTCAACTTCTTCCAAAGATTTTCCTTTTGTTTCAACAACAAACATGATTTGATAAATGAAACCGAGAACGGCAATCCCACCGTAAAAACCAAGAGTTAAACCAGTTTTTGTCATCTTATCAAACATTGAGCTGAAGTTGTAAGTGATGATAAAACTCCACAAGTATAACATTGTTGAGGTAATGGTAGTACCGTAACTTCTTAAGTAAGTTGGGAAAACTTCTGCTGGAGTAACCCATGTTAATGTGGAATATGAACCAAAGAAGATCATGTAAAGAATCACACCGGTTAAGTATAAGCCTTTAGAGGCAGCGGTGGTAGTTGGCAATAGGTATCCGATACCCACAAGAACCAAGCCGATGAAGAACCAAGGTAAACAAAAGTTTGCCCAGAAACGTCTCCCACATTTATCCATCCACAAGATTGCTGGAATGGTACCGATTAAAAGTGAGCCACCGCCGACAAGAGACATAAACACACTATTTTTGGTATCAAACCCAATTGCATGCATAACCGTAGAAAGGTAGTATAATAAACCATTAATACCAGTAAATTGACCTAAGAAGATAATAATGTTGGCATAAATAATGGAACGTCTTGCTCTTGCATTTTTGATAAAATCGAGAACTTCAAAACGTTTCTTTGTACCATCATCCAATTTAGCTTGCTCTGCACTTTGTAACATATCAAGGAATTCCATCTTGTTATGAATATCATCAACATCACGAAGGATCTTCCATATTCTCCAGCCATGACCAACTTTTTCCCTAGTCACGACCAAATAACGAGGACTTTCTGGAAGGAAAATCATACCGATGAACAAAAGTGTAGAGAAGACCAATGAACTACCTAAAATAAATCTCCAAGCATCATGTACTTCGTAAAAAATAGCAGCGATGGCGTACCCAAAAACTTCACCAAGAGCGATATTGAATTGATAAAGAGAAACCAAGTTCCCTCTAATATCAGCAGGAGCACACTCACCAACATAAGCTGGAATAACTGATTCTAAACCAATACCGACACCAATGAATATTCTACCTGCATACAATCCATGTACGTTAGGAGTGAAAGCACAAAGCAAGCCACCAATGGTATACATAATGCAAGCCACCATAATACAAATTCTTCTCCCAATTTTTTGATTAAGAGGAGAAACAATAAGAGAGCCCAAAATAGCTCCGACAGGCACAAGGGAGCTAACAAGTGATTGCTCATGATCTGTCAAGCTTAGATCTGGAACTAAACTCACATTTGCCCCGGAAATCAAAGATTGGTCAACACCAGAAAGCATACCACCCATACTAGCAAAGAATCCTAACATCCAAGTCATATGTCTTCTGTTTTTGAATATGATCTCTTTATTTGTACCAAACACGAGATGGTCCCACCATGTGCGTGGAGCATTAACAGCAGCAACTTGGAGCGCTTCAAGCTTTTCAAACTCCGCATCGAAATCTATACCTTCAAACCGTTCAACATTAGCGATTTTTTCAGCTTGATCGTACTTTACTTCAGTATGGCCGGAGTACGCAGACTTTTCCAGTTGAATTTCGGATTCAACCACCGTTTGTTTTTGTTCGTCACAGGACATTTTGTTGTGTTTGGTTTAATATTGGACAAACCGGACAAAGAAGAGAGTCTACCCTGTATTTATACGTTTTCAGAGGGAGTTTTTTTTCCACTTTTTTTCTGAGTATGATGTCGCAGATTTACCCCATGGGGATGCACCTCCCACCCCACGGGCATGCAGCCCATGGGGGATCTGCGTTTTCACGGACTGGATTTTCCGAATGCGGGGGTCATTTACAATAGAATATATCTTAGCTTTTGTGCTAAAAGCCGGAATGCTTGCGCTATTTTATTTTTTGTGGAGTCACCCCCTTATACTTCTAATGCAAAGTAGTTATTGTTCTTTGTCTAATAGGAATGGGAAAAGTGGGGATACATTTTGATCAAGTCAGAATAGATAAATTATGTGTTTATACGCCGGGTATCAATCAATAACGAAACATCATGTTGCCACTGTGCAAATAATAAAAAAAAAGGGTGTAAAAAAAATAACTTGGGTTGACCGTGTTCGGAGTATGTGCGAAAAATAAGCTAACACTGCAGAAGAGTGTGTACTATATTACGTTAATTAATCTATACTGCCGAGCATTGGCTGACCAGCTTTTTTCCTTGTCTTATTCAATTATCCGCACAGGAACAATCAATTTTCCGAGTAGGGGTTATCCAATTTTCCGCTCACAAAACAAAAAAAGGGTATTCAAAATATATGATTATGCTTGGATAGCAAAAATTAGGACACAACAACAAGATATCTGAACCTCTTCATGATCGTTAATTTAGACATATTTGATATTTTGAATTTTAGGTGTTCTAAAAGGGAAGCTCAAACTAAAAAAAATTAGTCACCTCTATTCTCTAAGATCAATGAGTGAGTGACCTCAAATGTCACTCAGTAATTCTGTGATTTTTTTTTATTTGTCTGCGCAGTTCATGGTCACTCAATGCTTGAAATTTTGCCGATATATGTGGAAGCAGTGGACTCAGAATTTTATCAAATACCATCTACCTAATTTAAAATATAGAAATACCACAAATATGTAATAACAGAAACTGTCTCACCATATGTGGCTTCCCAACATCATTTTTCTTCATTCATGCCATATCCAAAATTTGAAACTGGAATAAGTACTTAGAAGCAACCGTCTCAAATCTCTTTAACCCCCCTCCCCCTCTCCAGAAGAATTTCATTTGATATTTTTCATTAATCTGGAGTCTTAATGCTAGTACTAGTCGTAAGGGACTGTTGCAATGCCACAATAGAAATTGACATCTTATCCACTGTGTTGATGATCCAATTAAATGACTCGGAATTTTGACATGTTTTGTGCCGTCACCAGTATAATATTATACTCATTACACCCTTTGTATTGTTGCTGGACTGGTTGTTTGGAGTTCATTTTATGAGATTGGTGATTGACTGAAGTGAGACTCAAAACGACTAATGCAAAGATTACGATAAGATATTGTAAATAAATAAGGGGAAGTCAATTTTTTTTTTGGTTGTGTCTTCTATATAAAATATAAGACCATATGAAAGTTTTGTTGGACCTTTGCTTGAAATCCAGTTTTGCTGTATGGAGCTATGTCTATAACTAGTCTGATATGGCGTGGATTAACAAAAATGAAACCTTTAAACCCTAGAAGTTGATTGGCTCAATTATACCTTCAAATACTGATTTTTCACTTCTGGTATTTGCGTTGCTGTTCCGAAAAATGTTGTCCAATGGAAAATTAATCTATTGGAAATCCAAAAAATCTGCAGCCAATATTATGTTTGTGAAGTACTCTTTGAAATAAATCATAATTACTGCTGTATCTGGGAACATCACTCAAGTATGAAGGTGGTAGTAAATAAAGCTTTCTGATCCAAAAGCTTGGGCCATGGTCATAGTTTCATAGACTGCACGATTTTGAGAAATGTTTAATGTTTAATGAGAGGTCCGTAACTTGAAAAGAAGTTTGAGATACCAGCCATTCCAGAGGCATTTGTTTTAGCTGCCAACTAAGCGAGGTTATCCATATTCATTTCATCAGATAAGGAACCAACATTGATAGCTGATAAATGAGTTATATTTTTTTTGTACACCCGGAATGGAAGTTGAAATTAGCTAATCCATTTGGTATTGTTTGTGAGATTTCCATCCCTCTTATCGTTTTCATAGTTTTTCAAAATTGATTTCCCAAAGATCCACATATTTGAGTGCTCCAGAAACTATGACGAAAAGTTACTGCAATGCAAATGAACGAAGATTCTTCACCACGCTCGAGGGAAAATATGATAGCATTAGCAGCAATGACAACACAAAGGATATGATTTTCAAAAACTTCTAAAATTGGATGAAAAGTTTTTTCATGGCTCTGCATATTACCTTGAGTCTCACCCCAAGCTCCAGAAGTATTCAGGGATCTTTTATACCAAAGACAAAATACATTTTAGCCGGCGTTGCATTTAAATCAACATTTTTGCGATGCTCTATGAAAAAAGGTTGAAATATTCTCTAGCCATCGCGATTCACACGTATTAGCAATAACTGGGCAATGAATGGGACCATTACAATGAAATTCAACTAAATCTAGCTTTATTTCCAAAGCCTGTAATGCATGTGACACCTCATAACGGATGTTTGAGCGATCGACCAGCTCATTGACCATCTATCACTGCTTTAGCAGCCACAGCTTCTTACAATCCCAAATCAGTCCAGTTAGCTCTTTAGCAATTTGGTTGGCATTTTTAGAAGAAAAAACCAATACTTTGCAATTATCGTTGAATTGTGATAGTGTATTGCTTATACTTATTGATTGTCGAAACCACTGCAGAAGGTGAATGAGCACTAATAGAAGCATCTTTTAAGCTAAAAAATATATTGAAGTTATTTCTTTTCTTCTTCATATTGTTTGAATGGAGGTTTTTGGCATATTTATGAATAGCAAAGGAGTGAACAAAGTTTGTGCCTCATATGGTTAAAAGTCAATGGCAACTTGTATGCGAATGATGTTCCATCACTGATGATATCACGCAAGAACCATTTCTAGATCAGTAGAAAAAAGTGATTATGGCTCATTTTAACCTACGATATTAATATCAAGGTTGATATACTATCATAAAACAATTGTTGATCTACTTAATATCTTCATAGCGATAAGGAAACTCCGTGTGATAGTCTTTTTCAGAGCTATTTTGCAAACCACAACGACGTAAGGAACCTTCATCTTTCTCCTCTTTATTCTGCTGTACAAGCCCAGATCAGATATCAAATACCAAAAAAAACCAATATCCGCTCTTTATTATTCATTGATTTGGTTTTATTCTTGGCAATATTTTAATCAATGGCCACAATTGTAATCCATAGCTATAGTTATAACAAAATGCGGGAATTTTTTTTACCCTTTGATTTTTTTGCATGCAAAAAAAATATATAATAATTCTGGAGCTCTTTTCGTCTCTTGGCACACTTTAACAACCACTTGGGGGCTTTCAATGATCCGGGGTTAGCATAGAGCACGCTCCAGACTAATGACGGATTTCTATTCTGTGGATTAAAATTTCTGGTTTCACAAGTAACAAGGAGGTAGGAGATATGAAATTGTATAAAAAATTATCCATTCGCTAAGTCTTCATTTAATGAATTCATCGTACAAATAGTGCACTACCAACAGACAAAAAAATATACTGTCCCACCAATAGCTAGACCTAATTCATCCTGAAACATACAAATGCCTTGCAGTCAGAACTATAGGGTAGATCAACAGAAGGTGAATTGGAAAAAAAAAGTTGAAAAATACAAAACCGGACAACTTTGAGATACGGGCTTTTTATTAATGAAACCTGTACTTTTCCCAAGTGCAGCTAAATAACAACTACGATACCTCCAATACAATCAGCTCCCTGACTACTCACTCACTAGACCGCATATATAAAAAAAACACGCTAGGTACTACTAACTATAGGGACATACTATTTAGACGTTGTGGCAGGAGATCAAATTTCTTTAAAAAAAATTTTTAAGTGCATGCATGCCCTATACGAACAACCCGAATTTCAAGAGATGTCACGTAGGTGGATCGCCATGTAAAAATGGAGCAGTTAATGGATGATCAAAGGACTGCTTTTAAATTGGCTTAAATATTTAGCTTATATATTTAGCTTATTCAGTGTATCATCATACAAAGTAATCTTGATGGCCAAATCTGCTAATTATTTGAATATTTCAATTTTCCATTATTACCCTGTCGATTTACAAATGCGTACTAGTCTCTAGTGTTGTTAAAGTAATATAAAAAGTAACGGATGAAAAGCACGTAGCATTCATTATAACAACAAAACAATTGATGAATAAATTAAATACTAGATTTTGAAGCTGCTACGCTATATAAATATAATATCTATATCCGTGTGTATTTAGTAGGTAGTGCTTGGTTTCGAAACCAGAAGGTACTAATGCAGATTAATGCATCTTAGATTGGTTATCCAACAAAAAGTGTCCTATTATGGTATGGTATTGGACAAAAAAATTTGATATGTCAACCTTAGATAATCCACAAACAAAAAAAAAAAAAAAGAATACAAATACCTCACAAGTGGCCTCATTATACACCTTCATGGAACTGCCATTTGGTAAATAAACCCTTGTTACCCACTCTTTTTATTGTTCTATACTATCACTGCTACTGGTATATTCATCAATTATTACTAAACACTTCACTGTACTATTGGAATTGTAATGGGCCGTTCTGTCTCTGCAAATCCTAAAATCACAATCATAGGGTCGGGAACCTTTGGGAACTACGCTGCAAATATCCTCGTTAAGTCATATCCACATTATCATATTACTTTAATCGCTGTCAATGACTACGCTTACAATTTGATGGCAACTCATAGACTCATAACCGGAGGATTCAAACCAAAAGACATAACAAGGCCTCTCTCTGAAATCATTTCAAGTAAAGTTAACATAGTTCTTGTCAAGGAGGTAGTCGAATTCAATGAGAAAAACACCAGACTCATAACTTCTAATGATGCCGAGGAAACTATTGACCATGATATACTTATCCTTGCAACAGGCTCTAAATGGGCCAACCCCATTGCTGCTCAAAATTTCGGCAGTTCCGTTGATTCAATGACTGAATATTTACATAATGAAATTGAGAAATTCAAAGATGCCAAAAAGATTTTAATTGCTGGCCTAGGATTTGTAGGCGTGGAGTTGGCTGGTGAATTGGGTTACGCATTCAAGGCACAATTGGCTAGCGGTGAAAAAGAAATTGTATGTGTTCATTCTTTTGAAAATGTGATTGACAATAGATACTCAGAAAGTATCAGGAATAGTATTAAACAATATTTGAAAAATATGAACATTAAGATGGTCTTCAAAGAAAAGGCAGTATATGATCCAGAAACCAATCCAAGACAGGTGAAATTGACACATTCCACTATTGAAGATATTGACCTTTTTTACAGTTGCACAGGTCCAATAGCTAATCTTCCCCTGAATACCTTAACTGGCTTAGAAGTTGATAAGAAAGGTTATATCAAAGTAAAAAAAACTCTTCAAACTTTGAAATACCCAAATATTTTTGCGTTTGGTGACATTAACAATGTGCCAGGCAAAAGATTTGTTTACAGAGAAGAGCATGGTGAGGTTTTAAGAAAGAATGTTGAGTTGGTTGTTGTTGGTGCTTCTCACGGATTCAAAGAGTATGTTACCAAACCAAGACCAGTAGGAGTTTCTATTGGTCCGGAGTTAGGGGTTGGCCAGGCACCATTGGGTAAGTTAGGTACGGTTAAAGTTCCTGAATTTTTGATAGTGAAAAAGAAGAGCAAGCATTTGTTTACCGATAAACTTGATGAGGTTTTGGGTAAGGTATGACATTTGGCTTGGTGAGAAACACTTTTACTTTTGCACGCAGCGCTTTCACGTTTTCCAATCATTTTTTATTATTATTCAAATTCGATTGATAGTATACCTCTTGATTGAAAACTCTCTGATTATAGTAGTGTGAAATGCTTATGATCTTGCAATCAAGAAAGTCTGTTTTGGCTAGATTCCAGCTATTTATCTTACCAATGTGTCAAAGGCATTGAGTGGTGTAAGTGCAAAAGAGCAAAATATAGACAATAACACCTGTTGTAGGCTCATAAACATAATTTATAAACACCTAAGAATAATTATGGCCTTTTTGTGTGGGTAAATTGTATAAGCTGTTGTCAGGACTATTCATTAGATGTCAAAGGTCACATAGGATTCGATACACAAATAGCAACAGCCCTTCTCTCATAATTCAGATCCTATACTATATATTTTTCAAGGCTTTGCGAAACTGCAAGTCAACAAAATAAATATTTGAGGATTACGGAGATAGACAACACTGACGGTATAAAACTTGACAACGAAAATGCTTTGAAGGGGTGAATCACCCCATTTCAGACATGAACGGGAAAAGTGGGAAACAATCTGTTACTGGCAGGGTAAACAAATGAGAGGTTTTTTAACACAAGCATAAATGGCAATCATTAACACCAAAAATAGACCAAATAATAGGGCAAATAACATGGATGCTACAGTGACTAAGATGGATATATTATTCTTACTCATAATCCAAGACGCCATATGATAGATGTGCTCAAAACTTTCGAAAGACACACCTTCAGTCTCGTGACTCATCATCGTTCGGAGCCCCTGTTTTTTTTATTAGTCGCGCTCACGGGTTTACCGTGGCATTACCCGGCCTCAGGGCTGGCTATCTTGCCACCGCGGCGGTATTTATAACCGGATTACCTCGCCCGCGTTTTTCAGATTTTTCAACATTTTTTTCTTTAATCTGAAAATAAAAATAAAGACACTGACGCGTGTCATTTGTCTTGAAATTTCCACAACATAAAATTGATCAAAAACCCCCAGATATATCGATCTATCTCCATTATTTGGCTTTTAGGACTTACATAATATCTTTGATTGTATACATAAACCATATCTTCAATTTTATTGACTTCTTTAATCAAAGTACGCGTCTATTATTTACTTTTGTGTTTTGTGAGCATTAGGTAATATTCTCGTCTTTTTGTGAACAAATATGCTGGAGAAGGATACGAACTCATCAACTTCTAATGTTCAGATTGAATCGGATGCCCCTTTAGAATCAATCAATAACACCAAACATGCTAGAGATGAAAATGAGGAGAAATCAGACGAACCAGATTCAAAGAAATTAAAATTGGATTATTCGGAAACACAAATCGAAACAAAAGAGCAACAATCGACAATGGAGCCACCAACTCAAACAGAGAAACCATCATCGGGATCAACATCGCTAGAAAAGTCTGCTACACTGGAAAACCCTTCAAAAGAATCAATAAACTCGGATACACAACCAAAAACAACTGATATTGTATTCAAGGAAGATGGCACTGTGGATACTTCACAGATGATTCCTGCAGCCAAACCTGATTTGAAAATTGAAGAAAATATTTCCAATGCAATGCCAAATCACCAAAAACAGTATTTATTGAAATCGCTCAAATCAATCAAAAGGTTGAAAGATTCTCTGCCATTCTTACTCCCAGTTGATATCGTCAAATTACAAATTCCTTTCTATTACAATTTTATCCCAAAACCAATGGATCTATCAACTATAGAGAAGAAATTAACAGTTGATGGGTACGAGACTCCAGATGCAGTCCATGAAGATTTCAACTTAATGATAAGTAATTGTATCAAATTTAATGGCGAGAAAGCTTCAATTTCAAGGATGGGTCTAAATATTCAAGCAAGCTTTGAAAAGTTATTGCTTAACGTTCCAGACAAAAATATAGCACCTGGAAGCTCCTCAGATTCTAACAGAAATAAAAGAAAACCTACTACAGCTGGCAATTCCACAGGCAATGGCGTTCCGAAAATTAGAAGAGATAATACTTCTGGCAGACCAAAGCGAGAAATTCACCCTCCCAAGCCAAAAGATATGCCATACGATATTCGACCAAGAAACAAAAAGTTGCTTGCAGATTTAAGATTTGCTGGCCAAACTTTGAAAGAATTAACATCCAAAAAACACGAAACCTATAACTATCCATTTCTTGAGCCTGTTGATCCAGTGGCTTTGGACTGTCCAACATATTTTGATATTGTTAAAATACCAATGGATTTATCGACTATTCAAAACAAGTTACAAAATAACCAATATAATGCATTGGAAGAATTTTACAACGATGTCAAATTGGTTTTCAAAAACTGTTATGCATTTAACCCGGAGAATACTCCCGTTAATTTGATGGGTCATAAGTTAGAAGCTATATTTGATAAGAAATGGCTCGATAAACCAGTCCATGACCCCACTCCACCTCCAGGCAGTGCAAAAGGTGAAGAATTCTATGATGAGGATCATGAAGATGATGATGAAGAATTTGACGAAGAAGACGAAATTGACATTGAGCAATCAATCATGAACAACCAAGCGATTCAATTTTTGGAAGCTCAAATTGAACGTATGAAGAAAGATTTAGAAAAAATGAAAAAAGAGGAATATGAAAAGGCAAAGAAGCGGGCTCTCAAGCAAAAGAAAAAGAAAGGTCTGGCGAAGGGTAAGAAATCAGGTGCAGCAGCCATTAGAAATCGTAAGCTTTCCAAGAGTACGGTGGATGGTATTGATGAACCAATTGAGTTAACATTTGACATGAAAAAAGAATTAAGTGAAAAAATTAATTATCTCAATGAAAAGAAGTTGCAACATGTTATGAAGATCATAAATGAATCGGTTCCGGATTTGCAAAAGGATGGAGAGGATGAAATTGAATTAGATATGGATATGGTGGATGATGAAACATTATTGAAATTGTACAATTATGTAGTAGCTAAAAATTCAAACGCGGGAACAAGCAAGAAAGGTAAGGGCAAAGCAGGTAATGGGAAAGCAAAGAGAAAATCGATTACAAAAAAGGCTAGTGACCGTGATAAGAAGATTGATATTTTGAAGCAACGATTAGAGGAATACGATAAGGGTAATAGCTACCAAAATGGTATTGAAAGTAGTGATGAAGATGATGAAGATGATGATGACGAAAGTGAAAGTTCTGAAGAAGAGTGATTAAGTCCACTTTAAAAAAACCAAAAAAAACAAAAATATATTTTTCTTTCTTACAGTTTCTTACTAGCCCAGGTTTTTCTAATTTAGCTTTCTTTTATTCTTAGTGTTATTGTTATTATTGTTACTATTATTGTTACTATTACTATTATTGATCAATGAAAAGAATTTTAATGTTTTACTTTTTTTTTTTTTCTATCTTTGTTTGTCCATTGCTCATATGAATTCATCCGGTGGATATAGTGTACATTACTTTTTATATTTATTTATGTGTAGTAAGTAATTTTTTCACGTTTTTCTAACCTTCAAAAGCTTTAACATTTGCTATTCCAAGTGGTCAAATAAGCAGAATTTATTGCTTACTGTGTATAGCTCCAATAGTGACATTGATCACAATTTCCCTACACTCATTATTTGGTCATCAAAAGAGTTTATTATACAACAACCTTCGGCGGAGTCAAATATTCAATAAAACAAAGGGAAAAATCAAGAGGCGAAAAAAAAAATTAACAAAGGAGGTTAAAGGACTATCTTAGATTAAAGTAACGAAATAACAAGACGGCCGAAGAAAACGAAAGCTTTCATATGTTCACCATTTTTCAAATTCATCATTATTAAAATCCAACTCAATTTCTTTCAATTTGATACTCCAGTCAACCTCAAAATCAAAGAATTTGTAAATATTACTTCCTTTGATATCAGTAGAATCAATATTATCTATTCTTTGGAACCAAACATGCAATTTCTTATTAAATTTCCAGTTTCTTGCTTGAAGTTCTCTCAATGCCAAATATTGAATATATGAACCATTGTCATAGTCATTGAAATCAAGCAATGAGGAATTAGGCTCATTAAAATTTTCCTGCTCGGTTGATACATTATTTCCTGTTATTGTAACAGTCGCATTTGCAGAAGATGGAGATTCCTTACTTAAAAGAATGTCCTTTGGATTTGTTAAAATTGTCTGTTTCTGTTGGAAATTCAAATAATAGTTAGGATTCGAGCCATTATCATCTCCATAGTAAAAAATATAGAAGAGTGTTTCTATGCTTAACTTTTTGAATAAATCTTTATTAAATCCATTTATCAAACAGAAATTGTTTTTATTATCAATACCCGCCTGTTTTTGTTGACCCTCCTGCAAGTTATTCAAACTATCAATATTCTTCTCAAACACAGGATAATCGATAGAAGTTGGATGAGGTTTTGAAGCAAAATAATTAAATGGCTTTTCAGAGTCAACAGAATCAGGACAATTTATCAAAGAATTAGAAATATACTTGAAAATGGCTGCACTATTGAATGATTCACTGCTTGGCTCAATTCTTTCACCGAGAACCTCTTGCTGATAAAACAAGTCCACTTTGTTTTTATTTTGCTCAAATAATGGCACAAGATCTGACAAGCCCGGGAGTGTTGCCAATACTTTATCAATGGTATGAATAACCTCTTCTTGGTGCTCTTCATCTTTGACTTCAAATTTTTCTGATTCTTTGATACTAACTTGAGATTTTTCAGCATTAATAGGAGGTGGAGTAGACATTATAGATTTACTCGAATCAGTAGCAGCTGCTAAATTACTAACAAGTTTAGAATATGAAAGTACAGGCGTTGAAGTCGTTGTTGGCTTTACTGCCTTGACAGAGCCAGAAGCTGTGCAGCTTGATGCTGACATTTTTTGTTGTTGCGGCGACGCCTGTTGTTGAACTAGAGTTGAGTATTTAACTTCATTATTCTTTGGGACAGGAGCAGGTTTCAAACTATTTAATATTGTGTTTGATGGAGTCGAGGCTCTTATCACAGGGCTTTCCTGATGTTTCTTGGTTGGAGTAATATTTGAGGATATGGACAAATCCTTAACCGAGTTTGTCAACTCATTAGTATGAATGTTATCTTTTTTCTGCTTATCTATTTCCTCGTGATCATCAGATTCATCTTCCTCATCAGAATCAGCGTTAGCACTAACGAATTCTCCAACAGGGCCAAAAGTAGGCTCCACTTCATCTAATCCCAATTCATCATATACTGTATCATCATCATAGAAGTCTGGATCTTGGTTGCTATCAACATAGTAAGTGATTGATTCTTTAATATCGCTGATCTGATCTGGTTCCAATTTACCATTTTCCAAAAATCGCAAAATGGTTTCCAATTTGGCCAAATGCCAATTGTTTCTATCCATAATTTCTTGAAATCCATCAATCTGAGATTGTTTGGATAAAGAAACCTTTTTGTTTTTCTTGACTGTTGATTGAATTTGTTGGATCTTGGCCTCAAGTCCTTCATTCTGCTGATTAATTTTCTCAATGTTGTCACTAACGAAATCTGTGGCTTCAATCTTTTCACGTTCTCTTGGATCTAATTTCTTTTCCATGTTTAATCCTTCTTTTGAAAATGCCTTTGTTTTCATGTCTCTCTCCACAAGCTTGAATCTTTCCATTTGGCGTTCAATTTTCTTTCTATACTCGAGAAGAGGTTTCTTATCTTTGACATCATTACCACTTATCCAATTCTTGATCTGTTCTCTTTGTCTTTGAAGCTTCTTGATTTCTTTCTTCAAGTCACTCTCAAGTTTCTCTTTTTGCGATGGGTTTTCACAACTTATTACTTTGTCATAAAGATAATCAAATCCCATCAACCCTTCATTGACCCGCTTAAACACACGGTCAATTTCTTGTTGTAGCTTTCTTTGGGCCATCATCTTGACGGTTTATATATATTTGATTGTTGACTCTTCTTATTTGCTATAATACTAGTTTTGACAGGGGCTCGATATTTTTAGGTTTCGATCTTTCTTGGTCAATGATTTTAAGGGCCACTAAAGTTGTCTCAGTAGCCAACCGACTTGTAGCGTTTTTTTTTTCTGATGGTTTCGGTTGTATTAGAAAATCAACAACATACAAAGGAAAAAGTTACCCGGTTATATACCATACTTTGTCGCTCCCCATGAGATAAGCCGAGCACCGCTTATATATTGTATAGAACAACTATTATATATATTTAGAAGTTTTTTATAATATTATATATATATATAATATCATTATCACGCATTATGTCATCACGACCATCATCATCATAGCAAAGAGCGTGGGACCAAGCGGATAATTAAAAGCATCACAATAACAGCTATTACCAAACCACCAGTCGCATAAACGTAGAACCAAAATCCCACTTTCCCCTGTTCGTTGAATACCCTCATTTTTTTCCCAACTTGGTGCGCCACAGTATCGACCTTTTCTAGGTTCTTGGTTGTGTCATTCAATATATTCGTGTCGTTGACAATACTATCATTAAGTCTACTCATGTTTTCTCTGAATTGACCCACAAGACCCATCATATCGTTCAATATAGAGTCCTGTCGCAACTGATGATTGTCATTTTGGTTTTCCATATTCAAGTTAGAAGATACGAGGGAAGATCCTTTCCGTGACAATAAACGATGGCGAAGCTGAGTTAAATCGTCTTCTTCGGTCTCTTGTAGATTTATGCTCGTGGCACTTGTGATATTCTCATTGCCTCTAATTATTTCTGGTTTTGTGATGGAGTGTTCCTGCTGTGTTTGTGATCCAGTAACTGACTCTGCTATTTGCTTCTTTTTTGCCTCTTCATTTTCCTTATTCAAATGTCTCAACGACGAAAGGGCCTGGAATTGTTCTTCATAAATTTTGTTATTTGTTTCATGGAGCTTCTCTTTGAGATTATTAAGATTATTGGATATGATCAATCTGTGGATCATATCGGCATCATATTGCAAGCTATTACCTACCACCAAGTTCAAAAAACTGGAATCATTGGCACTTGTTGATGATTGTTGCTTATGGCGTGCTACTTGAACATCTAAATTAGTAATGAGGTTTCCGATTCTTGTCTCCATTTTTGTTCATATAGATATATATATACTTATTGCACTGAGAGTGCTTCACCTTCGAGAGCCTTCTTCCCACCTAATCTTTTTTTTTTGTGACGGGTGGATTTTCCTGGTGGTACTATCCGGGGGTCACACACCCCTATTTGGATTGCAACCACCATACTTCTCTTTATTGTAGATAGGTGGTATCTTTTGAACACAAGCTATTCAAGAGAAAGAGAGAGAGATTTGTAAATAAAGGACATTCTTATTATTGATGGGCCAGAGATTCCTGTTGTACTGGATCTTTGATTGGAAGCAGATTTTATAGCAAATTACCACTTAGAAGCTTTGAAAGAGAAATGTTGGCCTGATTGTTAAAACGCAAGAAGACTTGGAGTAGCATGTGCTGATGTTTGGGGCTGAGAATAATTCTGTAATGAAATTCTATTAACAATTCCGTGGTTGATAAGCAAAAAATATCTCTATCTATTCTGGAGGGGGGAAATCGGTAGATACCAAAATGATATTTTCAACGATGACATCACTAGTACCATATTACTATTCCTCTTCTCTTCAAGTTTGGAAAGTAATTGCACAAGCAATTATTATTTGTAATCAAGATATAAATCATTTGATAACTGTTTCTTTGACAATCCATCCGATCATGATTTCTGTTTTCATTTGATATTCTAAGAATTATTGCCAGTCTTAAATTTCCTGTACGAATTATGTCCCACATGCAAAAAAAAAAAAAAAAAAAAAATTACCCCGGATTTCTATCACATTTCAATCATCGATTACAGTTGATCATCACATCTTCTCTTCAATAAATTATCCCCACCACTAACAAGTCACACAAAACCCCAGAAATCATCTGCAAAGTAAAATACACAAAAAAAAAAAAAAAAAAAAAAAAAAAAAGGTCACAAGCATCCAAACAATTATAAAGGAGAGAAAACAACAAAAACACAAAAAAAAAAACTCAATCCATAAGAAATACACAAAACACTTCGTTCTTCTTTTCAAATAAGGTTGGATCATGCTACTCACCTTGCTATTATATTTCACAACAGTCTATGCCTTGGTCATACCATCAGTGGTGGTCCAACCTCAAGACGTTTTACAAAGCCATCGTTCTCGACCTGTTGATGTCTCGTCTTTAATTGATAGAAATGATTTTGATTCCTGGATCGCTGTCCAGCCAAACATATCCATCGACCATATATTGGATAACATTGGAGGTCCTTGCTCCTTCAATAATGATAATGATCACCTTCCTCCAGGAGTTGTGGTTGCTGCCACTTCGATAAAAGATCCTAACTATAACTACCAATGGATCAGAGATGCTGCTATAACCATCGACACGTTGATAACACATTTGAATGACATTGGTTTTGCAAACCATTCTATTGCTCGGACCATCGAGAATTATATAAGCAACAGCTACCTTGTGCAGAGAGCTACAAACCCAAGTGGTGGCTTCAACTCTGGTGGCCTTGGAGAGCCAAAGTTCAATATTGATAATACGCCATTTACCGCTGACTGGGGGAGACCCCAAAATGACGGCCCCGCTCTCAGGTCAATCACCATTATGAATTACCTAAACTTGGTTAAAAAGTACAATAATGATACGTTGTTGTCGATTTCTGATGGAAACGTTTATTACAATTCTACTAAAGATATTTACACCAACATCATTAAACCTGATTTAACATACATCATTCAACACTGGAATACAAGGGGATTTGATTTATGGGAAGAAATTAACGGAGTTCATTTTTTCACAAGCTTGTCCCAATTCAAAGCCCTCAAAAAAGGTTTAATTATGGCAAAACATTTTAAGGATTATAAGTTTATGGAAAAGTTGAATGCAATCACCATCAGGATCCAAAATTTCATATGGTTTGACTCTGGTTTTATTGATAAGGATTTTCATAGAATATATGAAAATCCAAATTTTGATCATAAATATGGGTTGGATATTGCCACAATCATTGCTTCCTTGTCTTGCCATGCCTACTCCAATGACCTTGATGATAACTTAGGTTTTGAAATACCATTCGATGTTGATGATTCATATGTGTTGAACTCGATATACGGTTTCATCAAGGACCAAAATAGAAGATATTCTGTAAATCATGATGAGGATAAATTAGGAATTAGTTTGGGGAGATATCCCAATGACGTTTATGATGGTGTTGGAACATCACTTGGTAACCCATGGTTCTTATCGAATGCCTATGCTAGTTTATTTATTTATAGAAAGTTGTTTAAACTTTTGCACTATGAGGAAGATTTGGTCATTTCTAATAAGAATTTCGAATTTTACAATGATTACATTTATGATTTATCAAATATCAGTGAAGACTATACGAAATTTGACTTTGTGGTGATAAATTATAGATCTAGCGAGTTCAATATGATGGTGAACAATTTGTTCAGCTTTGGTGATTCTTTCCTCAAGGTTGTATTTGCTCATATCACTGAGGATGGAGAATTAAGTGAGCAATTTAATAGGGATACAGGATTTTCTCAAGGGGCTCAAAATTTGACCTGGAGCTATAGTAGTGTTTGGAATGCTCTTAGAGAGAGGAGCATTATTGACTCACTTCTTTGAGTAGGAAAAAACTAGAGCTTATAATATGTTGCATCAAATTCATTTCACAAAGATGCTATTCTTTTCATTTCGTTTTTTTTTTTCTTCTTCTTTGAGTAGTTCTTCTAAAGCATATTTAAGATTGCTTTTTTTTTCAAATTTGTGGACTATGAGGAATATTTATTTATTTTTATGATTCGAAGGGGGTAATAGGATAATGATGATACTTATGATGAACAAATTTATTGTAATATGCTATATCATGGGAAGTTGTCCCTTGTATAGAGACCTTCATGAATTATTGCCGTTTATCAGTCGTTCTTGCCAAGGTGTTGCGGATATGCAGGCAAACGCGTCAAAAAAATAATAATAAATAAATAAATAGACACGAAAAAATCACAAAAAAAAAAAGCACAAGGAATCAAATGAGCGCGTCTTCCTTTTTCTCTTGCACAGGTATCATAAAGCAACTTGCACAATATCAATGAATCATGATTGTCAAAGTCCTTTATTCATTGAGCAATAATTGCTCAACTAACCAAAGCAATGATAAAAAACTATCGTCAAATTTATATCTCTCAAAGAGTCCTAGTTCCAAAATCCCAAACTTCAATCTTAGGGTGATCAAAATCAGCAAACCCAACGAATCAAGACCTCAACTATATGGATTTGTTAGCCTCAGCAAATGTCTATCAATGGCAATACTTCATAGTCCCGAATTATTTCAATTAGATAAGCTGCCGACTTTGCTGGGAGAAACTCAAGATTCTGCATTAAAGAACCGTGTTGTTGATTATTCTGTTTATAATAGGGATATTTTGGAACTAGACCAGCCACTTGTGGGTCATGGGTCTCTAAAGCAGTTGCTCCAATCAAACAACATTAACAATAATAGCGGCAGGCCTGTTAATATTGATGATGCGGTCAGTGAAAATTATGATCCAATTATTGTGGGGTCGATACTGAAGAAACCAAGCTTCTTCATGGATGATGGCGATTGTGATGATGAGGATGAGGATGATGGCAATGCTCATGATGTCAATGAAGATGTCAGTCAGCCCAATGAGATTATAACCGAAGAAAACCCAATGAAATATTTGGAGAACAATATCTATAGTTTGGAAATACGATTGGAATTCATGAAATTTATTAGGAATTTCAATCCAAAAATGGATAAGATGGAACGTAATAGTAATAGCAACACAAACAACAATAATAGCAATAATACTAAAAAAGAGTTTGCAGTACCAATTCGAAAAACCAATTCGAAAAAAGCACCAAAAGCAGTCAGAACTTTATCGTTACCAATTTTCAACCCTAATTTTGTCCAGTTCCCTCGAGCAAATGGAATGGCAATCAATATTCACGGCCCAAAGACATTTGGAAATCAGGCTGCAACTATGATGGCTTCACCAGTGATGAACAACTTAGCAAGTGGTGAAATGAAACCAACCATAAATGCTAGTAAAACTGTGAAGATGGGAAATAGTTCGTCATCATCATCTTTAGCGTCATCAAAAAAGAAGAAAAAATCCAATGGATTATTATTGAAAAGGAAACTTGTGAAACAAGCTGAAGATTTTAGTGATTTACCAATTTCTCCAATGTGTATCAATTGCAAAACCGATAAGGCAGTCCCTTGGAGTTGGTTCAGAAATGAAACTATGGAAGGATTGATTTGCAAAGATTGTGATGAGTACTATAAAAGATATGACAAAATGAAACCTATTAAAAAAACCACTACTAATAATTATATTGCTGAACCCAAGACCAATGCCAAAACAAAATCAAAAAAGCGCAAAGTAAATAGCCATGATAACGATGATAAGAAGAAACCAATATCTAATCCTGCTAATATCAACAGCCGCAACAACTCCTCTGTTGTGAATCCAAATCCTAATATCCTGCCTCATCAAGGACCTCCTTTTAGTATCGCTCACTCTTTATCAATCAATAGGGAATTGATTATTCAACTGAAAAAGCAATCCCAAGGGCCATCATCACCAGTGGTTGATCAAAAAAACCCGCAAGACACAACAAGGTTCAACAAACAGATACAACAAAAATCAAATCAGAAAAAACCAATCCAGTTTATTCATCACAAGATTCCTAGTGAACCACTGATTATTATTAACACCCCTGCAAAGAAAATTCCAAAACATTTCAATATTAACTCCCCTGATCATATAAATAAATCCCCAAACTCAAAATGGTTATCCAATATGCTAAAGTCTATTGGTACTGAGTCACCTCAACCTTTTGATTTCCATGATCAAACTATTGACATCTTATTATCAGGGTCTCAAAGTGATCACTTAAAACATGATAGTGAACCCCCAAAAGATCACTTTCATAAATTCTCTAATATAACACGAACTTTGAAGGAAATTGAAAGTGAAAGTAATAATAATGAAAATGACAACGATAAGAATGGGGAGAAAGACCAGAAAAATAAAAATGATAATCATAACAAAGGCAATAACAATAGTGGGGATAATAACGACTTTCACAAGATGTTTAATTTTGGTCAAATTTCAAATGATTCAGGAAAGCATCATCATAGCAGTGACGATTCTAATTTGGGTCTTCTTCATGATGGTGAGGACGACCTATATAGCATTAACAAGAACTCATCATCGATACCTTCTTCTCCTATAGAAGCAATGTCATTACCATCGAAAAAACAATTACTGATACTTCATGAAGAATTATCCCAACCCTCTCAATGATTTTTGTTTGGAAGCATATTTTTTTTTTCCATATTTAGCTTACAGGTAGGCAGAGACTGGTTTAAAATATATATGTGATTTCTACAAATATTGTGCCTTGAGACATAATCAAAACCTCCTCGTTTTTTTTTTTTTTGTAAACATTCTACAAACAAAACAGTAGTCACAATCAAAATAAGCTATTTATTTTTAGAAAATTATTAATTATTAGAAATGCCATAATTATAGAAAAAATAACAATAGTTATGAGAATCATAACAATAATAAGTTGAAACTACTACTGACGACATAAAAATAAAATAATATAAATTAGAATATCAAAGTTGCAATAAAAGAGAAACAAAGCCTAATAATAAAAAGAAACACATCACATTCACCCAAAACGATCATTCGATTGGTAGAAGTTAACAAAAATATAATACACCACATAAAATAACAAGACTCTTAAACTTTCCGATGCTTATGAAAATCCAGTTCTTCATCGGATTCAACACGGTGTCTTATGACTCCCAACCTTTCACCAGGTATCACGACTTCGATTCCCGATATTTGTTGTTCTTGTTGGTTAGGATCTTCAGCAGTATCATCATCTATATCATCTGCTTGACCACCGGTATTCAACAAAACTTCACTGCCCTCATGCGAACTGTCTGTATTGCCAATGATCGGAAAATTAGGCATCTCCTGGGACATTTCATCATTTTCTAGTAGTTCTTCTTCGGACTGTGGATCTAGATGGAAAGCAGAGCATTGTGATAACGCATTAAATGTGTTTTCAACCATTTTGTCTCCTTGATTGTCACCACCGAAAAATTCATTAGTAAACAAGGTCTCATTACCCTCTGGCGATACCTTCCTTTCAGGAACCAATCGAGCCTCTATTATCGGTATTTCTTGTTCACCCTCTTCTTCTATTCCTTTAGATGTATCATTGGCATGATCTTCTTTCAATTGTAGGTACAACATCAACTCATTTTCAGGGTTTTTTTGCAAAGCATGCAAAATGATATTCGGGTACATGAACTCCATACCAAACCCGTAACCAGTAAACCACATTATAAATGATGTATTTAAAACAAATACATCTACCGAGAGACCTTGATTTAAATCTTTTCCTAAATGATTCCTTAGAGAACTGAAATACGAATTATCAACGTCTTCAATAGTCAATACCCAACCTCTACCACCACCATACAAAATTGGGTTTTCTTGCAAAGAGAACGTGGACGGAGTGCTTAATTGGTATTTCTTGAAAGGATCAACATTTTCGATCGATGGTTTAACTTTGACTAAATGTATATCAGTCACCATTGCTCCAATTTCAATTTTATTTGTTTATATTCTCTTCTTGTATCTGCCGTACTTCATCAAAAAATATGAAATAATTGAAGAAAAAAAAAAAGGGTGCCTTACCCTCTTCAAATCTTTTTAATTTTTTGCTTTTCTCAATAGGGTTAAAGATTGATTAACATTCACACCATACAATAAATACTACCGAAAAAACAAACGCAATGTCCCTCAATTATGAGCATTTGCTCCCATTAAATGGGGAATGGAAACAAAAAATTACTGATTGGCTATCGGAAGACGTTGCGTCATTTGACTACGGGGCTTATGTTGTTGGTGATAATTTAGATGATGCCAATTTGTACTGCAAACAACAATGCGTTTTAAGTGGAGTGGTATTCGCAAAAGAAGTTTACAAGCAATGCGGAATCACAAATATCGAATGGTTTTATAAAGATGGGGATTACCTTGATCCACAAACCATGGGCAAGGATGGCAAAATCGTTGTTGCTAAAATTACCAAAACTGAAGTACGGAAGATTTTGTTGGCAGAAAGATTGTCTTTAAATATTTTGTCAAGATCTTCGGGGATTGCCACTAAGTCCAATCAGATCATCACTTTGGCTAGATCTAGTGGCTATAAGGGGATAATTGCGGGTACCAGGAAAACCACTCCGGGATTCAGGTTGGTTGACAAATACTCCATGATAATTGGTGGGTGCGATCCTCATAGATACGATTTATCTAGCATGATAATGCTCAAGGATAACCATATTTGGTCTGTTGGTTCCATAACTAAGGCAGTTGAATCGGCAAGAAAGGTTGGTGGGTTCAGTGTGAAGATCGAGGTTGAAGTCCAAAGTGAAGAAGAAGCCAATGAAGCCATTGAAGCTGGGGCTGATATCATTATGTTGGATAACTTTTCTGGAGATGGTTTGAAGGTGGCTGCTGAATCTATTAAAAGTAAATGGAGCAATACACAAAAGAGCTTCTTGTTAGAGTGTTCTGGTGGTTTGACCATTGATAATATTGGCAACTACTTAAGCAATACCATTGATATTTACTCCACCAGTTCTATCCATCAAGGTACAGGGATTGCTGATTTTAGTTTGAAGATCGTTAAACATTAGTTACTTTTATTTTTTAAATATACTTATATTGATAGATTATTGTTGTAGTAAACGCATCGGTTGATTTACCCTATCGTTCTCTTTGAAATTTCCCACTGTAATTTTTTTTTTCCCTTGGCCAATCAAAATTAGTCATTGCAATATAGTTCTCTCTGTGTATATATTGATATATATATATAGATAGATAGATATACGAGTATATTAATAGTTTGGGATTAATTTTGGTTTGAAAAATAAAATCGAACTCCCAAGTGAGCAAAATTTGGATTATACTTGAAACAGTGTTCATCTCTAATCTTCGCAGCCGGTTTTCCAAATAGTATATAAGCAAGACCCCCATATTTTCCATTTAACAACAAATATTCGATTGAAAAAAAAAAAGCAGAAACTCATCATTTTTCCTCTTTATTTTCATTGATAATATGGCTGAGTTAAATAATGGTAAAGACGCCATGAATGGCTTAAATGATGAGAGTGCAACGTCATTGGTTGATGCAGTTGCTTTGTATTCGGAGCGAGCTAATGGATTATTAGAAACAACCACAACAGCTAACCAAACTGGTAGCTACCAAGCACCAGCATTCGATAACAATAATAATGATAACGATAACCAAAACCAGCTTAAACAAAAAAATTTACTTTTGACTGATCAATATAACAATAATAACGATGTGCATTCTTCGACAATGCCAGGAACTGCTTCTACGCAATCAACGGTGCTGATCTCTACAGTTGGTGGTGTGGTAGTTCCCCAAGAAGAACCATTTTATGTCAATGCTAAACAATATCACAGAATTTTAAAAAGACGAATAGCAAGAACAAAGCTCGAGGAAAACTTGAAGTTGTCAAGGGCGAGGAAGCCATATTTACATGAATCAAGACATAAGCATGCTATGAGAAGGCCAAGGGGTCAAGGTGGGAGGTTCTTAACTGCCGCAGAAATTGCTGAAAGGGATAAAGAGGAAGAAGAAAAAAGATTACAAGAGGAACAAGGGAAAATAATTCTGGAAGAAGAAAAAAGACCTCAAGAAGCCATTCAGCAGCTGCAAAGCCTTAATAACAGTTTGAGCAGTATTCCTTCTAGGAATAGTATCTACAGCAACATTCAAGAAAATGGTAACAATGATATCAACGGTAGCACCGCCTTGAATAATGAAAACAACAACATTGCAATCAAAAATGAGGTGACTGAAGCCATGTAGTACTTCTTTCACTTTCTGTATGATGACTTACGATCCCACTTATTTGATATACTATAATTTTCTTTTTTTAGTCTATTCTTTTTGTTATCTCTTTCTCTTTCCTGTTTTTCCAGATCCGATTCAAATAATAAAAATTAATAATAATAATAAAAAATTGAATACTTTTAATATGATAGTTGCATTCAAGGATGAAGAAGTACACTGCGTTGTTATATAATAAATCATGTCTGATGTTTTTGTTTTTGGAACCATCAACACGTGACTGTTTTTCTTTTTTTTTTTTTTTCCTCCGTAGGAAAAAAATTTCATCTTTGATGATTCAGGTTTTTCTTGTGTTAAGGACAACAGTGATATTTTAATAAACAAAATAGATAATTGCATCACTTACTAGGCCAATCATAAATCATGTCTGAAGAAACCAAGCCACAAGAAACCAAGGTTGAAGAAAAGTCTGCCTTGCCAACCCCACCAACTTCTAACGTCTTTGCCTTGTTTGGTGGCAAGAAACCAGAAAAGAAGAAGGAAGAAGAAGGAGAAGAAGAACCAAAGAAAGAATCTAAGAAAGAAGACGCTTCTGCTGAAAATGAAGAAGAACCAGATATTCACTTTGAACCTATTGTCAAATTGGAAAAAGTTGATGTTAAAACCAACGAAGAAGGTGAAGAAGTTTTGTTCAAGATCCGTGCTAAATTGTTCAAGTTCCACGCTGACACTACTGAATGGAAAGAAAGAGGTGTCGGTGACGTCAAGTTCTTGCAAAACAAAGAAACTAAGAAGGTCAGATTATTGATGAGAAGAGACAAAACCATGAAGGTCTGTGCTAACCACATCATCGCTCCACAATACACTTTGAAACCAAACATTGGTAGTGACAAATCTTGGGTTTACAGTGTTACCGCTGATGTCAGTGAAGGTGAAGCTGAAGCTCAAACCTTGGCTATCAGATTTGGTAACAAGGAAAATGCCGAAAAATTCAAGGAATGGTTTGAAAAGGCTCAAGAATTCAACAAATAAATTTAGAGAAAAGTCATATCAGATCAGCCTCAGGAAAAAGTAAAACTAAAAGATCTAGCAAAATAAACTAAAGAAAATTGATTGAAACAATAATATTCTTTGAATACTATATACTTGCTTCATTTCATGTTTTCTCTTACTATCCCATATCCCCCTTTATCATTTATCGTTTCATTTATTCATCAAGTATTTTTTTTATCATTATTATTATTTCCGCTTTTTTTTTAATATATAATCAAAATTTTAACTTCAGGTCATTGTTAACTTTTTCTTGCCTATTCTTTGCTGTCGGCTTTTTAATTTTGATTCATTTTTACTTTTTTTACTACTTGCTGTCTTGGTTAGCTCTTGCATTGGGGAATAGATTTATTCAGAGGAATTTTGCAATTTGTAGAATATTGATTGAACAAACTAATCATATATATATTCAAATGGAACGTGTAAATTTAAGCAGCATGTTCAGTTTCCTCTCCCATAGGAACCACAAATGGAGATAGGTGGATAGCAGGTTCATCAATGTTATGATGTTGGTAACTTAAAACCCCAACAGCCCCAGTATCCAAAAGAAACTGCGGGTTGATATTGAGAGATCTTCCTAACCACAAAGCAGCGAAAGATCTCAAGATATGACCATGGCCGAAGACTACCACGTCGCAAGGTTCGTCCTTTTCAAGGGCCTGCTTATGGAGGGTTCTGATCTTTTCAATCAACCTATTCAAGCGAATGGACACTCTAGTGTAATCCTCACCATTTTCACAACCGTCCGCCCAGATATTCCAAGGAATAGGTTTTCCAGTTGTGATGTCCAACTTATCAGGGATGTTACGTTCCCTTCTCAATTGGATAATTTCTTTTGTGAGCAACCCTTCGTAATCACCGTACTCCCATTCTCTAACATCCTCATCGATTTCAAATGGGATATCATCCATGATTTTCTTGTCAATAGTCTCAAATACTAATTCCTTGGTTTGAATGGCTCTGTAACGAGGAGAGGATATAATCAATTTGACATTGCTGACATTAAGAAGACTACTATTTCCGGTTCCAGTAACAAATTTCCCTAATGCTCTGGCTTGGTTCACTCCTAGAATATAACCCGTTAGTTAGGTGTAACATAGAATTAACTATGGTTGATTGGAGAGATTAAAGAAGAACTTACCGTATTCGGTCAAATGTAAATCAGTTCTTGAAGTGTATTGGCCACTCTAAAGGTTAGTACATTCATGCTTCACCTACATAAAATAATCTATTGGGTTTATACACATACTTTTGACCATTCTGTTTGTCCATGACGGATGAAAATAACTCTTGGAGTTGGACTCTTTGGCATTCTATTGATTCTTGAGAAAAAAGCTTTATCTTTGTTCTTTATGATGTTTGCAAAATAATAAGCAATAGTTTGAAGAAGGATAGCCCTTATTGTACAATTATCATTGGCGGCTTTCTTGAGCCTCTGAGGAAAACGTGACGTTGTGTGTGCCTGATGACACATCAGACGCCCTTTCGGCAAAAATAATATACCAATAATAGTAAAGTCTTAAACGGTTAATAAGACTTCTACCAATACTTTCCATTAATCTTCTCTCCTTTCATTCCTTGAAGTCATTTGATTTTGTTTGCTGGAGTTTTAATTCTATCAAGAGTGATTTTGTTATAATTGATCTCTGTAATAATTATAATAATTATTTTCTATAATAATTGTTCATTGCAAGAGTACTTTCGTTATATATACCATAATTCATATTTCTACACAATTACCTGACAGAATGTCACCTAATAACAAGTCAATACGACTCATCTATTGTATGCATATTCGTCTATTTTCATTTCCCTCACAACTTCTACACCCTAGTTAAGAACCCACCAATACAAGACGATAAAAAACAAAAACAACTGCAAACTCGGCGCGTTGTACTTTCTTTCTTTCTTTTCGAAATATTTGTTACTCATGAGGATATTCGACATTGGTGGAGAAATTTTTCCTGTTGTTATCCAATGTCCGGAATCCAGTCTGGGTGGCCACTCCCATTCCCGCTGCTACTGACTCCAATGGAGCTCCGCAAGCTGAGATCCCCAGTGGTTCTCATCACAATATCATTGAAATATATGACTTATCAGCTGTACATTCATCCAAATAAGTCTTAATTCTGTCAATTGTCAATGTAACAATATTCATGAAAATAAATGAAAGGAATAAAAAAGAGTAATACTCCTGTTAGTGGCCCAATGCTATATTGGGAGTTGGTTAGACACACATGTTACAATGCTTTAACAGTTTTCACTCTACGAATAACATTCAGTTGAATGTATGTGAGCTATTTTTGATTAGTTTATTTAACCAAAGTAATTGGATATCTTTTTTCAGGTACTAGTTTCGAAACATCCATCTTTGGTTTACTGACATCACACAGCACCACTTTGAAGTGGGCATGATAAAAGGAGCACCCAAAATTTTCTTTTTATTATTAGTATCATTTTTAAGAGATACACGGAAACTTTTTGAAATATCTACTGTTCCTTATTATTATTTCTTGTGATATTGATTCTGTTACAAGTCACAATTACAGAGACAGACGTCAATTTTCCAACGGTGGCAATGAGGTTTTCCGTGGGACACTTACCACCATGCAGGATGAGGACAAATAAAACCAACGCCTTAACTAGCGGCTTAGGTGCTGCCTTCCAGCTTTGCATTTCTCCTACCCCAGGTTTTTCAGCTTCCATAACATACTATAGTAGGCTTTCAAAGGCTACTTGTGAATGAAAAAAAAAAGATTCTCACAAGAGGAGCCCTCTTGTGAGAGCCTTCCACAAAAATCCTGAAGTTGCTTTTTTTTTTTTTTTTTTGCTTTGTAGTTTCACAAATTGTTTCCTTTTTCCCCATTACAATCCAAACAATACCTTGGCAGCAACACAATGACACAAATCACCAAAAATATTTTTTACAAGCTACCACAAAACTGTTTTCCAAGAACAGGTTCTCCAGAATGTTTCCCAAACTAGAATTTTTGTGCTACAGTAAAGAATTGTGCGTACCCACAGAACCGCATTTGACTGCGGTGTGGAAAGCTGACATGCAGGAACACCTATGCCAAATACAACAATAGATATATAGTCTTGCTATTGTCCTTATTGTTGAGATTTCTAAAGTCTCTTTCAACTAGTATTGCAAATTTTCATCCATCAAATAAATTATTCAACACTATACACTGGGGGAAACTTAGCCACCATAGCACTCTGAATAATAACGTTCAATATCAACAATAATACAAAAATGAGACTTCAAACAGCTTTGGTCATCGTGTATTTTGCAATGGTCTCCAATGTTGCGGCTATTCCTAATCCACTTGCAGCTGTCGCTGAAAGTCTTACAGCCATTACCAGTGTATTTAATATGATCAACTCAGGGTTGACTTTAAAAAATAATGTAAATGCCGCTGCGTCAGCTTCTGCTTCTGCTTCTGCTTCTGCTTCTGCTTCTGCTGCCAAAACCACTACTACGGTTGCACCAACGGCAACCGTACTTGTCGTCACATCTTCAAATCCTAAATTAGAAAAGACAGTCTTGGCTCCTTCCATTACCGCTTCAATTTCAAGCATTGTATTGAGTGACAAACAAGTCTTGAGGTCAGTTACGACCGTTGTTGTTGATTCCAAGGCCTCAGCAACAATACTCCCTGCAAACGAACAAGGGGCAATTCTTAAAGCCAGCAACTGATATAATTTTTCTCAAAATCACCCCAATAATATCACTATCGCCATAAAAACTATATATACTATGTTGTATTAGCCTACTTCCTTTTTTTTTTTATCTCTATTTTTATTTTTTCTGTCTGCTATCTTTCTTATCACTTTTTTGAATACTTCTTAGAATTTGACATCACAGTCCTCTTTTTTTATTTTTTTTTTTTCACTTTTTTTTTTCATCTTTTTTATCAAAAAGTATATAACTAGACAGTTTCTCACCACATATAAATACAAAACATTATATAATCGTCAAAACAAATAAAAGTCTAGCAGCACTAGCAAGTATCTGCTGTTTGAATTTATAAAAATGAATTTTTACAGAATATATGTAAACCGTGAATATAGAAGAATAACCGAAGATAGAAACGAAATAGAAAACATAAGAAATCAAAATCAATCCATTGAGCTCATTATATCAAAATCTAAAAAAGGGAAAGAAAAATCAAGTCAGGCACTCATAGTTTTCCTTGGGAAACTCATCATTGTCCTTTACAAAATCATCTCTACTGGACGTATTGGTCACTTCAATAACCTCTTCCTGTTCCACTTGGTTTAGAAATTTGGAGCCAGTGACAGCCAATAACACACTGGCAGCCACAGACAAAATACAAAATATACCTCTTCTGGTTAATGACCATCTTAAATTCTCCACACTGAATTTTAGCTCGGAGATCAATCTTGAATTAATCTTGTTTTCAACTTCACGAATTTTGATATTCAATTGTTTTTGAGCAAGACCATTGTCGGATTTATGATCGTTTATCGCAACCTCACACTCATTTTTACATGATATCATTAAATCGTTCAATTCATCGGTCACAGAATTCAATTCACGGTCCAAAATATTAATGCCACCACGTAGCTTATTCAAGTGCTGTTCTCGCGATCTCTTGATTTCGACCAGTAATTCTGATGACGCAGCCTCAAATAAATAATTCTCATTCTCCAAATCCTTCTTAGGGGCACACTTTTGAATCATACAATCGAGATTACTAACCAAGTTCTGTTCGGTGATTTGGATAATCCTTCTGGACTGAAGATCTGTAAATCCTGCCAGTACGAGTTCTTTATAGACTTCCAAAGTGTCAATGTAATGGGTTGGAAATGGGGCTTCGGAACCTTCTTCACTACCCATATCAGCATCACATTCTAATGAAGTCTCGCTATTTATTAGGGGCTGAGAATCTTCATTTTTTATGAGATCATTCGTATTCCCACTAGTAATGCTATTGCCAGTATTAATAAATGATGGAGTCAGCTGAACTTGATGTGATGTCATTTGAAGACACCTTAAGGGATGGTTACCAAATTTTCTTGTGACAGCAGCTCGGTAGGTTACTTTAATCGTGTTGAAAAGTGTGTTCCCAAGGGCCTGATGAGTGAGAAGTGACATTGTTCATATATATATAATAAATGGAGGGAAAAAAAAGGCTTTTTATGTTATACTAAGCTCCACACTCATGTCAAAAAAGAAGTACAACATAGCATTGATCAACTATTTCTTGGGAAAAAAGTAAAACCAATTAACGGCACGTGCAACACAGTGTGCGCACATAGGCACAGACTTACATTGATCAATAATCCACACATTATACTAAAATTACAATAATAACTATTTATCTACGTATTAATCTGTACATCACCAGGTTGAATATCCTTTGTAGGCTCTTCAACCTTCTTCACCTCTGATTCTTGAAGTTCTGGTTCCTTCTTTTCTGTCCCATCCACTTCCGATCCTGCAGGATTATTTGATACCTCATCTTGCACGATAGGCTCTGAAGCACTGGAGACTTCCGTCGGAGCAGTACTTTCCTCAGTATTATTTTGCTGTTCCTTTGCCCTTGTTGCATTGTCGGTGCTCGCACTGAGGCCTGAAATACCTTCTTCAACCCCAACTGCACCTCTGATGTCAGCAGCAGACAAGGCGTTACTGTCATTTTTGTTGGCTAATGCAGCATCAATAGCAGTATCTTCAGCTTCCTTGTCGGTGATAATTTGTTTAATGTCCAAAATATCGTCCTCGTCACAATCCGAAACACTATAAGGTTTTGAGTGAGGGACCCAGGAGAGCACCTTGAAGCTATATTTTGGAGAGTTATTGATAGTTTCTGGCTTACCATTCATAGAAGACAAGCTCACATTTGACCCGTGGATTGAATGTCCATTGGCAAGGGCATTCTTGTCTTCCTCTTCATCTGCGGGTTTGGATGGGTTGATTAATGTGGGTTGGAAATAATGTTCTATGGGTTCAGCAGTTGGGGTACCAAACGAGATATTGCTGGCATTTCTGATAAGTGACTGGCCGTATAAAGAGCGTCTAGCAGTCATACTGGAAATCTTATTTTTGAGGATGTTTTCTTCGCTAACAAAAGTAAACAGTAGCAACAGCAGTATGGGGAGTCTGTGGTTATTACCGCGTTTGGTGCGCTTTATTTTTTATTTATTTGGTGTGCTGACCAGGGACACCAACCAGAAAGTTTTTTTCAGGAGTATAAAAGCAGCAGAAATCTCGGCGGCATTTCCAGTTTTTTTCTTTTTCTTGTTACAGTGTTTGATTTTACATTTTTAGATTTTGCTAAGAAGGCCTTTGTCATGAGTTAGCTGAGGGTCGGAGACTTAGTTCTTTGACCGCTCACGAGCTAAAGTAAGTTCATTGGTCTCAGTGTGGGTTTGATTCTCTCATCCTTTCTTTTATGATGAGCTTAAAGAATTTTTTAGACGTTAGACTACTTAATATTCTTTGCAGATATATTCTTGTTCTGATCAACAAATTAAATTGGAGAATCCATCTTTGTATTTTTGAATCCGTTTCCTGATTGTACTAACGAATAGCTAGTTGAGGCTGTTTCGCCACACCTTTTTATTATATACTTCGTGATTATATATTATTATTCAAAGGAGAACATGAATGTAAGAACAAGAAGAACTTTATCCCTTCTTATATCTTTGAAGTATATCACAATGACTATGATAGATAAACTGAAGAGGCACTGTGATAAACAAAATTCAATATATATTTAATATTTTTCTTGAGAAATAGGTACTTACCTGGGCCTTTAATAATACGCTACAACTGTAGCCTTGAGGGAGAGGAAGAAAAAACAAAAACAAAGAGAATACTGAATTATGGACCACTCAGAAGTCACCATGAGATGGAGCAACGTAATTGCTGCCATTTTTAATGAAATCACCGAAAAAGATGTCAATTAGAGCTCTAGATCCAATTGGCTGAGAATATGGTGCCATATGAGAAGCGTTGGAAATGCCAGCAAACATCAAGTTGCCTTCTTGTTTGACCGTACCATATGTAGTACCATCAACACCGTAGTTGGCATATTCAATATCACTGCTGAAGCCTGGACTCAATTTGTCACCCCAAGTTAATACACTGACCATTTTTTCCAAACCCTTGATATTACAAATAATATCATTTTCGCCAGCAGCAATCAAGATAGGAATTTTAGACAAAATATATGGCAATTTGAAAAATGCAGGGTATGAATAATAGTTAACCAAGTTTTCACCGACCGTACCAGAATCACAATCGGACCAGTTCTTGGCAGTTTTAAGGTTTAAAGCTTCATCTATGGTTGCCAGATTAAGAAAATCATTAATTTGTTGATGGTTTGGTGGAAAGCTATTTGAACCACATAAAGAAGAATCTCTCAATCTGAAATCATAAACATTTATGCATAGCTCGTCTTCTGGTTTACTTGTATCGTAAGTGGCAAGGAGAAACTCATTTAAAAGTTGAATGCATTCGTAAGATTCCACCTTGTTATCATCAGTTTCGAAATCATTTTCGCCTTCATATTCACCGTTAGCTTCAATTTCCTTAATAACGCTCGCCCATAATTGTTGATTAGATTCGTAAGTTTGAATACATTCTTGGATTTCATCCTGAGCTTCATCAGCATCACTTTGACTGATAATGTTATTCTCCACTCCAAATTCAAACAAAGCAGATTGTTGAACATCAGGATAAATATACCCGTTAAAAATAAGCAAACCCTTGAGATTGATATCAGTCTCTTCAGCTAGAATCTTGGCTCCGAAGTATGGAATATACTGTCCAGCATAGCTTTCACCACTCAAATAGAGGTCTTTGGCCTTATCTTCTGGGAAAACTTCAAAGTAGTTCTTCAAGAAGGTCATCATGTTGGCGGCAATATCTTTCAATTCTGAGGAATAATCATTGGAGTCACTGAAACCAACACCACCCGGTTGATCAATGAAAACCAAGTCACCTTCTTCTATCCAGGTGCCTGGACTATAAACAACTTCATCATTATCATTGAGAGTAAGCGGACCATTTTCAGCCAAAGCACCCGCCATCGAAGAGCAACCAGGTCCACCATTAAACCACAAGATTAACCTGTCACTGGAAGCAGACTCGGTTTGATTTTTAGAGAATTTCCAGAAGAAGTAATCTTCATCAACATTTTCTTCAGCTTGTATGTAACCAGCATGCATTTCTGGAACAAACTTTGGATCCATCTTATCTAAACCAGGAAGATTTTTAACCGAATAATCATCAGCACATGTGGCTCTTTTTAATATTTTGTTTTGCTTGAACAAAGCTTCAGTCAATGGTAAAGCATAAGCCGCTTGTAAAATAAACAACAATGAAATAAGGAAACCGATCTTGAACATCGTGACTCAGAAATGATTATTACTTCTTTATGAGATGTGTAAAAATAAGAAGAAGAAATCAAATGAAAATTTAAGGATTCACACAAGGTATTTATAATCTAAATTATGGATCTATGATATATAGGCTTCTTCAGGGTCCTGCATGCCAAGGAACCATATTTTTAGTGCCGCAGTGAGGTACACGATTTGATGAATCGAAAACAGTATTCCTGGAGATAATTGGAGATTTTGATTTGGAATTGATTACTGAAATGGATACAAAAATAATAACAGCAATAGCAATAAAGAACATTGTGATTTGCATACATTGTTGTCAGAGTGTACCGAGATGGCAGCTCTTTATACTATGGATATCAGATTCGTGACGAATATTGCTCTGTACATTGCTTTAGTATGGCGCCAGTAGTGTATTATCACTGAGAAATGTATATGACTATCACTGAGAAATGTACATGACTATTAAGCAACTTTTTAATGAATGCCTCATCTAATTCTTCCACCTTAGAACCCAATGATGCTTAATTGGATAATTATGGCACACACGTGTTGATTCTCATGTTAATCAAAGGATTGAAAGACTTATCTTGTAATCCCAACTGTTGAACTGGTTCTATTAGAGGATGGTTGCTGGAGGCTTTGACCAAGGATTTTATCATAGTCAACATACTGGAGACCATATCTCTGAGTTTGTTGAGCTCATTGATAGTGACAAATTAAGAGTTGTTGTTGTTGGCTTCGTGGTGAGTTGCAATTGGAGCTGACTCGGCGATAACTTTGTTGGAGGTTGTAATGGATTCAGGATTCATGATCGTAATAGACGGATAACTAAATGTCGGTTTATAGATATTAATTTAATGGTAATAATAAGTATAAAGTAAATGTAAATGTTTCATAGTATATAAACAGGGATTTGGTTGTAAGTCTTGATGGTTCTATATACATGATAGTAGTGACTATTAATCATTAAAACCTACAGAAGTAGTGGAAGTGCTTGTGGTTATACGCCATTGGCCATCTAGCCATGTTAGGAGGTCTGTACTACTGACAGACTGACACCAACTACTTGTTATTGTATGGAATTAAACAAAATAAATTGATCGAGAAAGTATGAATAGTGTGTAGGTTTAAAGCGTGAATATCTAAAGTAATATCTAAAATAATGTGATGTAATAGAAGGTAGTAAGAATTAATAGGATTTACAACATTAGCAACCTTAGAATGATCATTACTATAGTAACATATACCGCCAGTATTGTTCATTCATTACCTAATCAATTAATCATAGACAACCCAGAACTACCCTTTCTTGTATTCTATCCTTGACTAATTTATTTTCCCTAGACACTATATCTACAATTTCAGCTACTATGGAAAAATTCGGTCATACCAAAAAAGCCAACCTTGTTGCTAACACTGCTACCACCAAAAAATCAAGTTAATATTACAACTATGATGCAATGGTAGTAAAGATACCTTAATCATGACTTATGCTACAAGCTGAATTACCAGGTATTATGAATTAGTTCTTTACTTTCTCTGCAAATATTTTGAATGACAACTTTTCTTTTTTTTAAGAAAAACTACGAAAATAGAGCGAGATTAAAAAAAATTAAAAACTAATAGTAGAAAAGAAGCAGAAAAACTAAAATGAAATGCAAGAAAGATGGAACATTAACAGAGAAATGTATAATAAAAAGATTTAATTATCGCCATATGATTTAGCAACATATGTTGTACCATCAAGAGAGTAATCATCAAAAAACAAGTCAATAGCAGCTCTGGAGGCGACAGCATGGTCATACGGAACCATGTGAGAAGCACCTGCAATTTTGGCTAACCATAAGCCATCTTCATACTTGGCTTGACCAAAGACAGTGCTATTATCAGCGATGGTGAGATCGCCCCAATTAACCCCATTACTGTATCCAGGAGTAGACTTGGAACCCCAAGTTAATTTGTTGACCATGTCTTGCATACCATAAATATTACACACAAGATCATTTTCACCAACCATTAACATGATCTTGACCTTACTCAAAATGTATGGTAATTTGAAGAAGGCAGGATAAGAGTTGTGGTTCACTAGAGCATTGTATGGGGCATCAGCACATTCGGTCCATTTTTGAGACCCATCAAGGTGCAAATCAGCGTAAACGCTCTGCTCATTAAGGAAAGTGTTCAAGGCAGGTTCTTCAACTGGCCAGTTCATCCCACACGCTGGATAGGAATCTCTCAAGCTAAAATCATATTGATTGAGGCATTGTTGATCGGTTGGCGCTGATTTATCCAATGTCATATCTAAAAGAGCTTCTAAAATACTTGAACAATCATCATCCTCAACCTTATTAGAGTCAGACCCATCGGTGCTCTCATATTCACCAGTTTGTTCCATAGTTTTGAAAATTGAAGCATATTCTTCCTGGGTTTGGGCAATGGTTGTGTTACAGGCAGCAATCATTTGTTGCACTTTTCTGGAGTTGTATTGAGCGTCGGTGATGAGTTTATTATCAAGGGCATAATCAAAGATAGATAAGTTCTGAACATCAGGGTAAATGTAACCATTAATCATGATTAAACCTTTTAAGTTATACTTGTCTGCTGCTTGAGTCAAAATTCTGGCCCCAAAATAAGGAATGTATTGGCCAGCATAACTTTCGCCACCCAAATAAATTTCTTTGCCCAAATCTTCAGGAAAAAGGGCAAAATATTTTTCAAAGAAAGTAAGCATGTCGTCTGCAATTTTGTTTAATTCAGAGTCAGGTTGTTCAGTCTCACTGAAACCAGTACCAGCTGGTTGGTCAACGTAGACAAGATCACCGGTTTCTAACCAAGTACCTTTTTTGTATTCAAGCTTTCCTTCCTGATTAACAAATAATGGTCCACTTTCCAAAAGGGCACCATCCATCGAAGAACATCCTGGACCACCATTGTACCAAAAAATCAATCTATTATTATTAGATGCTTGAGTTTTATTGAATCTGAAAAAAAAGTACTTTTCATCAATACTTTGGTCAATATCAACATAGCCAGCAAACATTTGAGGAATTTGTTCTGTTGGAATACCATCCAAACTTGGAAGGGTGGAAACTGCGTAGTCCTGGGCAGTATAAGACTCTCTTTTATTAAGCAACTGTTTGCCTATGAGGTAGTCGGTGATGACTGCAGCTCTTGCTATGCATTGTAAAATCGTAAGTACCGCAATATATTGAAATTTAAGAAACATCATTGCTAAAATAAAATATAATATAATTGCTAATAAGTTTAAATGGAAATAAAAATATGAATATCTACAGGAAGATTCAAAGGTATTTATAGCTACTAATATCAATATAAAATTGTTGGCGCCGGGACTTGGCGCCGTTCACATTATTCGTGGATCCACGGCGAATTCTATATGCAAGCCCTGTCAATGTTGTCCCTATACTCCAGAAAGTAGAAAGATTTAAATCATTATCGCTTGAAAAAAAAAAAAATTAAACATTACAAAAAAATATTTAGGAAATTTATCAAGTGGTTAATTAGAGTGGAATAATAATAAAAAAATAATAATACAAGGTGAGGAAGCGAAAAAAAATAAAATTGAACGCCTAATCTTCAACTGCTGATTCACTAAATACAGGTTGTGTATGTAAGGCAGGAAGCCCTTTAACAATTGAATCTCCCCCAGCCTTCAAGCCTATGAAGAGCAAACAATCCCTTGCTTGGTCTACTGCTTTCATTAGTTCATCTTCATCAGTTATTGTCCAGCTTCCACCCCCATCTGTTTGAAAAGATTTTTTCTGATTTTGCAATTTCAACATATGGCGAGGATCACCATTAGAGGAGGATACAACCAATAAGGTAGAATCAGGTAAAGATGAGATGACTTTCTCAATACGGTCTGATAAATTTTTATAAATGATGGTTGGGCTGATCTTTTCTTTTTCGGTATCCTGGCTCTTCTCGTCCGCTGGTTCACCATTCTTAGTATCTGGTTTTTCCGACCATCCAAATTCGAATTCGGCTTCTCTAAGCAGTCCAAGAAACAAATCATAGTTGTTAATATTTTGGACCAATGTATCAACGACCTCGTCATCATTTTCTGCTCTCATTCTTTCTCCAAAGTTTAGGTTATGAGGGCTTCCAACAATTGGTCCAGATTTTTTATAATCAACAACCAAGGTCTTTCTTAATCTAGATTTCAAATCATCAAAATTATGTTCCTGGCTGGTGTCCTTAGCTTGGTTGTCACCAACACAGCGATCAATAAGCTTAGAATTGATTCGACTAAAAATTTCGACCGTGCTACTGAAAGTTTTACCGAATTCTATGCCATTTTGCAACTTTAGTTTGACAAGGTCCATGCATGCTTTAGCGTCCTCAACAGAGTCATGTCCTTTCAAGTTATTTTGAATTTCTCTATTCAAAAATTTCTGAACTAGCCACTTCAATGAAGGCTTCAACGGATGGCCATATGTATGATCATATATCAAGGCAGTATCAACGATAGTCTTATGCTTGATTTGAAGGACATTCAAATCAGACTCCAAAGAATGACCAATTAAAACATCATCCGCACTAACGATGGAGAGAATCTTTTTTTGAATCTCACTGCGAGTGGTTGTAACGCCACGGAGTAAATCTTCAGTAATACCAGAATATTTAGTCACATAGTCAGTTATTTCTTCGTCTGGTTTCACAAGCTCATCAATCAAAATCTCATTATTGAAGTTAATCAAAGAAACTCTAGTAAGGACTTTTATAGATCCAGCAAGACACATTTCACAATCCACGGCAAAAGTTTTAGACCCCTCATGTTCGAAAACTTCAGTTTCTACCCAGCCATCCGAGCTGGACTTAAACTCCAATTCTTCAATTAGCTCACATTGATCACTGGTAGATTTTTCTTTCAATAAAGAGTGAATAGGATACTTGTTAGCAATCGCTTGGCCAACAGTCAATATCAAATCATGTAGAGTAATACCAACTTGCTTCTGTTGTTTCTGGACCGCCTTACGCTTCGTTCTAGTCATTGGAACATTAACCAAGGTATGAAAGGTAGAATATAATTTCTGCTTGGAACCTGGTGATTTTGCAGGCCAGGCATATTTAAAAAAATCTTTGAACGGTTTGAGATTCTTATCAATTTCATTTGCCTGAATGAGTTGAGGACTAATAGCATCCTTTTTGATCCCAAAATCAGAACCGCGGATACCAGGAACACACAAAAAAACAGCCTTTTTAATATTCAAGTGATTTTGAAGGCTTAACCACCTGATATTCGAAGGCAATTCATTGAAAATGAATAAAATCAAGTCCCTAATATCAGAAATGGATATCTTGCGGGAAACAAGGTTTGGATCAATGACAAGTTCTGCTGGCTTGGATCTCTTTTTTTTTTGGAAGAGACGGCAACGGTCTGAACACTTGATCTTCTTCTTCTTCTTCGGTTATTTCCTTTAACAGTAGTGCTATTGGAGTCTGCTTTTACCGGACTCTTAGCAATGGAACTTTTGATCATCGACACCATTTGCTTCCGGTCGATATCGGTGGAAATACTTAACCTAGCAACCTCATTTTGCACCCCGGAAGCATCAAAAGTTTTCTCAGTTCCCATAATTCAAGTTACCTGGAGGTGAATAACGGCAGACAAAAATGTGCAATACTGACGTTGTTGCCTCGCCTTTTCTCCCACCAGAAGCCGCTTGGGGTCTTTGTTTCCAGAGTTCCCAATTACACAACAACAGCAGAAAAAAAAAGATGTGTCACATGCGTGTCACATGTGCAACACGACAGCTGTGAATTTTCATGCCAGACGAACAACAAGATCGATCACCCTTTGCTGTTGTGCTGTTATAGCGCTGACAAAATAACAAGTTTTCACTGACATTGGTATCATAGGAACGAACGATGTCTGTGCAGCGTGCCATCAAGTCCATGTTTAATGGCCCAAAGAAAGGCGAAACATTCGAGTTGAAATCAGCTTTGGTATCTCAATACCCCAATGAAAGAAAAGAAGGTATTAAGCGTGTTATCAAGGCTATGACCGTTGGCAAAGACGTTAGTGCCTTGTTCCCTGATGTTTTGAAAAATATTGCCACCAGAGACTTGGAGCAAAAGAAGTTGGTCTATCTATATCTAATGAATTATGCTAAAACAAACCCAGAATTATGTATCTTAGCTGTCAACACTTTTGTTCAAGACACTGAGGACCCAAATCCTTTGGTAAGAGCTCTTGCCATCAGGACGATGGGTTGTATCAGGGTTAACAAAATGGTCGATTATATGCACATACCATTGAAAAGAACGCTTAGTGATGATAACCCGTATGTTCGTAAAACTGCAGCAGTTTGTGTGGCCAAGCTCTTTGATTTAAACAAGGAAATGTGCATTGAACAAGGATTCTTGGATCATTTGAAAAGATTGATCGATGACTCTAACCCTGCGGTGGTGTCCAATGCCATAAATGCTTTGAGTGAAATTAATCAAATGGATCCAACCCAGGATGCTTTAAAAATCGATGGCGCATTATTGAAGAAGATTCTTATGGCACTTAATGAATGTACCGAATGGGGTAGGATTACTATTCTTACTGCGTTAGCTGACTATCATTCAACTTCAAGCATCGAAGCTTCTCACATCATTGAAAGAGTTGTTCCCCAATTGCAGCACGCAAATCCTTCGGTAGTTCTCACTTCCATTAAGACTATTTTGAGCCATATTGATAAATTGGATGGTGCCCAGTATAATGTGACTATCAAGAAGTTGTCAGCTCCTTTGATTTCTTTGATTTCCAGCTCACCAGAGATTCAGTTCATTAGTTTGAGAAATATTAGAATTATTTTGGAAAAATACCCTGATTTGTTGTCCAAAGAATTGAGAATTTTCTACATTAAATACAACGATCCGTTATACTTGAAGTTGGAAAAAGTTGAAATAATGGTCAGATTAGCCAACATGCAAAACTATAAGATCTTACTTAATGAATTGAAGGAATATTCTATGGAAATTGATTATGAATTTGTTAAAAGATCAGTCATAGCTATCGGCCAAGTTGCCATCAAATTAGGAGAGACCGCAACGGCGAAGGCAATTGAAATATTAATAGAACTAATCAATACCAGAAGTGAATATGTTTTGAATGAGGTTTTCATGGTTTTGAAGGATATTTTGAGAAAATTCCCAAATAATAGCAGATTCTTGGGTCTTATAATTCCTGTCATAGTTTCAAATTACCAACAGTTGGATGACTCAAATGCCATTGCAAGCTTCATTTGGCTTCTTGGTGAATATCCAAAGAATTTTGGAGTTGATTTGGATTCTATTTTGCCTAATTACTATCAAAATGATAATTTAGACAACTACTTCAACAATGATGATGATTACACCATACAATTACAATTATTAATTACTATTGTCAGAATTAACATCATTAAACAATCTTCACTGAGCCAAAACTTTTTACAAAAAACTTTGACAATATGTACCGAAAAATCCGATAACCCAGATATCAGAGATCGAGCCTTCATTTATTGGAGATTGTTGTCAAGTAATAACACAACAGTCATTAACAATATTGTTCAAAAACCCTTGCCAATAATTGATTCTACCATTCCAAAGATTCCTCAATATAAGGTTGATGAGCTAGTCTCCGAATTAGGTACCTTAAGTTCTATTTATCACGAACCAGCCTCAGAATTCATGGACAACTACCACAAATTTCATGTCTCTAGAACCGGAAATAATATTGCCAGTAAGAACATAGATGAATTACAGCAGATTGCCAAGAATGAAATTGTTAACAAAGCGGTCAAGTCGGAAACATTATTAGACTTTGATGATGAACCAGAATACGAAGACGTAAACACCACATCTGCTAATTCTGAAACAAATACTTCCTCTACTACTGCAAGTGCAAATGTTTTGAATGAATTGAATGACTTGTTTAACTTTAATGCCTCTCCAGTGGCGTCACAAAGACAGGTATCGAGTGATGGCAAATCAAATGACGATATAATGGGTCTTTTCAGCACCGGGACTGCTGGTGTTGCCAATGGTTTGCAAAATTTGAACTTAAATAGTCAAAGCTCACTTAATAATAGTGTCTCAACTCAAAGCCAACCCCAGCCCGGCTCTCAAAAACCAAGTGATGATTTATTGAATTTGTTTTAATAGTGGGATACAGATATAGAGATTGTTTGTTCAAGCGTTCTTTTTTTTTTTTTTTTTTCTTTTGTTATTTAGTCAACTCTTAACCCATAAGATGATGAGAATTCTAAAATAATTTTATATTGTTCTACTTGTGTACTTAATAAAAATGTAAATAAAGGATAGGGAAATTTATAAAACTTTAACAAAAAGCAGAGAAAGATAGCAAAAAAAACAAACAATTAAACAATAAAAAGCACATCAATAACGATTATTCGTCATCTATTCTCAAATAATCAGATTTGTTAGTGAATTTTGAGAACAAAATAACTGCCCAGGACACCACCAAACAGACACAAATTACCACTAGGAACCCGGTACTAAATTTACCTAAACTGTACTCTGAGTTCAAATTTGGGAACTGAATAACATTTCCTTCTCCAGTGGTAGCATTTTTATAGTTTCCAAACAAATAATTAAGCACAGATCTTGAACTGTATGAATGATCGTAAGGAACCATGTGGGATGAATTGTAAATCTCCATGAGGGTCAAGTTTCTTTCAGATTTTACTTGCCCAAAGTTCTCGCCATTGAGCATCATACTGAAATATTTAGTTGAAGAGGACCAGCCAGTTTGGTTACCCCATTTTAAGGAATCAGTGATATTTTCAACCCCAAGATGATTACAAATAATGTCGTTACCACCGTTAAACAAAACAATAGGGATTTTATCAAGCAAGCTTTCTAAGAAGAAATAAGATGGTGTAGTATTAAAGTTGACAAGAGAACTAGAGACATTGCCATCACATTCACTCCAAGAAGTCTCTGATTCAATATTCAAGTGCTGAAGCACCGTATCGTTTTGAAGCCACAGGGTCACCTGTGGCAAATCGAATGGCCACTCCATTCCACATGAAGGATAAGGAGATTGTAGAGTATAATCGTACATGTTGTGACATGTGTATGAATCATTTGATGATTGTCTGGTGACATTTAAAAGTTGATCAAGAATTTCATCTGTACAAATCGGATGCGAAAACGTGAAAACAGTTTCATTGGATGGTTTCCGAAGAACTGATTCACAAGCCAAATGTGGCTTATAGACTGTATTCAATTGAGTACTATCTGAAGAATTAAGGAGACCCTTACTTAAAGCAAACGGAATATAGGACAATGCCTGCACATCTGGATAAATGTAACCATTCCCTATGAGTAAACCTTGCAAGTTGACAGACTTATTTGATATAAGTATTTCTGGGATTTTGAGATCAATATCTTCGTTTGTCAGTGGCTGTATCTTTAAATCATTGACCATATAGTTCATTTCCATAACTTTGGCCAAATGTGCATTATTTTCAAGAATTCCGTGGGCAAAATAAGGAATATATTGGCCAGCATAACTTTCGCCAGCTAAGTAAATTTCCTTATCTGAATAGTAATCAAATATTTCCACAAAATTACTGTAGAAATTCCAGAAATCGGAAGTAGCCTGATTCAAATCAGCTGCATAGGTCCCGTTAGTGGTTGACAAGCCTGTGCCCTTTGGCTGATCAATAAATAGTAAGTCTGCATCATGAAGCCATGTTCCTTCATTGTACTCCAATTGGCCATCTGGAAGAACCCTGAATGGCCCTACTTCCATAAGTGCACCATCCATTGATGAGCAACCAGGACCACCATTAAGCCAAATAACAAGCTTGTCATGCTTTACAGCTCTCAGCTGGAATAACCAAAAGAAAATCTTCGAAGAGTCTTCAGTACTAATATCTAATTGACCTGCATACATGGTTGGTTGGTTCTCGTTTGATATGCCATCGATCCCAGGTAAAGTATCCACCCGATACTTATCTGCTGCCTGTGAGTTTATAGTATAGAAGCTTGGTGACCCAAGTGCCCCAATTGATAAAAGAAATAGTATTTGTAATATAAGCATATTCGGCACAGTTATTTCTAGCCAATGTCTTATCTATAACTGGCTACAAAAAAAAAACTCAAAAGGAATCTACTCTATACTATCTGAGGGTTTATTACAATGCTAAATTTCTGTTTCAAATCTTACACGTGACTGTCTGACCAAACTCTCCCGGAAAAACCCCGTTGAGGCCCTCCGCCGCGGCCATCTCCGCAAGCAACCGGCGTGGTTCGGCGAGAGGCTCCAATCCAAGGGCAAACGTCCCATAATGAACTCCCATCGTCTTCTTAGCATTAAAAAAAGATGCCACCTTCACAACTTCTGTAGGTGACATGTGGTGATGGTTGGTGACTTTACTGGTAGTGTACTGTCCAATTGGTGCAAGTATTAGAGAAATCGGTTGGTTCGCACAATACTGTGATTTGATGGACTCAAAGAGATCCTGTTGATATCCAGTATCTCCCATGTGGTACAATACTGGTTTTTGATCTTTGAAAAGTATAAAGGAGCACCACAAGGAATTATTAAAGTCTATAAACCAGTTGCCCAGCCAATGCTTTGCAGGACAACAGGCAACTTCCCAATGCTCATCAAGACGTTGTCGCTGCCACCAAGACATCTCAATGATTTTAGAAGATTCCACGCCATTTGACTTTAGTTGCAGTCCCACTCCATCTGGCACTACCCAGAGTGTGTTTTTCTTGGTGCTTAGTTTCTTTATACTGTCAGGTTCTAGATGATCTGGGTGATTATGACTGACAAGGACAATATCGGGTGTTGGAAGATCTTCAATTTGAGCAGGTGATGGAGTAAGTCTCTTTGGACCAAACCTCTTATTAATAATATGATCATTGAAAACGGGATCTGTCAAAATATTTTTGTCCGAAATTTGAATGTAAGCAGAAGACTGACCAAGCCATGTAAACACCAAACGTGAGCTCAAGGGAGGGATACTATGGTATCTATTTGCAACCATCTCGTCACTGTCCTCAGGATTTATATCATTCTTTATTTTCGAGTTATTGAACATTAAAAAGAAGTCCGGCTTGTATATAGGCATGTGAAGTCTCCAAGCCGTACTGTTTTCCACATTCACAATATTCTTGACGCTAAAAAGTTTGCGAACTTGATTATATGCGAAATGAAATAGTGTTTCATGCTCATATTCATAAAATGGGTTCTGGTACCTTCCTAATACTACTAATGGACCGAATCTTGCCACACCATCTTTATCCTGATGGTACTTCTTGGTACGCTTTTCTATTTCTGAGTTAGTCTTGTATACGACAATAGCAGCATAAATCAGATAGGATGAGATTAATCCAAGAGCTATTTTGCTCTTCAATGAGAGGCGCTCGAGAAACATTCAATGGGATGTATCTGTTTCTGAATTATACTTCAACTGCAATTTATTAGTAAATATGTCACTACGGGATTTTTCTATTTTTTTCGTATACAAAAAAAAAATTACTTTTTTCACACAAATCCAATTGGGTGAGTATTCTACATCCCTTTTCTTCTCTTGAAAACGTCTGATTGAGCGGATATGAACGTATATTGCTACTAATAATAATAGCAATTCATTGCTATTTAGTGTTCATAATATCCCTTAAAATGATCCCAAGCTGACAGGTAGTTGTAGTGAAGTAATTATATCAGGCTTATACTTTAAATTATCCATAGACCAATGCAAAGGGCGCAGATAAGCAATAGCTACTGGAATAAACACTAATTACTCATTTCATTCCTCCCCAAATGTGAGGACCTTTTAAAGTAATGAAATTTGCAGTTGTTTTCTTTTGGGAATAATTATTCCCATCTGAAAAAAAAAAAAGCTCTCGCCGGAATGTATCAAACACAGATTAAATTCAATTTGTATAAGTGACAAGCACTGATTGAGTTCTGTTTTCTCTTTTTGCTCCTTCACCACCTCTCAGGGTGGCATTACTTTAAAGTAGTAAGAAAAATAAGCGATTAAGGTGAAACCCCAAGAGAAACCTCTATAATGTTCAAGTGCATTGAGATGTTATTGCATATTTGCGTTTCTTAGGAAAAACTACACAGCCTAAGATTACCTACAATAAAGAAGGGAATGTGGTCCATAACTATTATAATAGTTGATAATCATAGTTGCTATACTTTCCACAGGCCAAGTAAACTATAATTATTATGTTATACTTTTATTTTATACCACCAAAGAGAAAAAAGCAGTCAAACTCCGCAGCAACCAATTTTTTGACTGTTTCTTTTTTCCTGGCCATTATCAGTATCAATAACTATCACAAACCTTTCGGTTAACTGGGACTTTTTTGGATTCCATACAATATTATTGTGATTTATACTATATATTATAGTATACGAGATATACATATCTCATATAAAGCTTTTCGGAAACTGCTCATAGCTGTTGTAATTCTGACATATGATTTGACCTTCATCCAAATGTTTTCTCGTCATCACCATAATGATCTTATCCTATTCGATGTCCGTTTGAAATCAACATTCAAGGATATGATTCTCCTAAAGGGCTCAGAAGTGGATTCCCCGGCATATCTTGTGGAAGGATCAGTGGTTTTCTCGTTGGCCGCCCCGATTCCTGTAAAGAAAGTGACCCTTCGGCTCACAGGAACCTTCAAACTTGAATTCTTTGAAGTCATCAAGGAAAATGGATCTCAGCATTCAATTCCGGTGAAAGAAGAAAAGGCATTATTTCATTGCTATTGGGAAAACTTGTTGGTTGATTCGCAGGGAGAAATCAAGATCCTTGATGGGCAACAAGTTCATGGTGCAACTAATCAACAAGATAATGCCACTGATAATATCAATGCTGAAGATGATAATAACAATAGTGTTCCTGAAGTTGATTTAGAGAATTCAACTTATATTTCTGATTTGAACCTATCAGATTCTGGCCCTGAATCGCACAAAATGGCAAGTATTCGCAAAAATAAGTCGTCAAGTGCTTTGAACTTGGGTTTCAAAACTAAGACTTTCATGAAGTATTCACACTCAAGTTCAAACTTGATCACCCTTTCAGACTCTTCGAATGTCTTTGGAACTCCATTTCATGAACTTAGCAAACTTAACGATGAAGCATTAGAAGGTAAGACTTTTATGTTGCCAGCGGGAAACTATGATTTACCATTCAAGATAATCATCCCGGGAACTATAAGCGAAACGGTAGAAGGGCTAAAGGGTGGATCTATTCTATATAAATTCCAAGCCACTCTACAAAAGGGAAATACAAATCATACCTATCAGCCAAACTTGAAGTTCTACAAGTCTTCTGGTCATACTGGTAGTAACAAGATTACAAAAAATAGATATGTCAGGGTTTTCAGAACGTTACCACCAGAAACATTACTAGTACCAGAATCATTATCAATAAGCAATATATGGCCCTCCAAGGTTCAGTATGCCATGAGCATTTTGTCAAAGCACGTCTCCATTGGTTCCAAGTTTGCCATCGATATCAAACTTATCCCATTGATGAAATATTTACGACTAGGAAAAATAAGCTTGAGCGTTATTGAATATTATGCCTATAAAGGAAAAGGCAACGAAATTTATGATGATAACCATAGAGTGGTGCACAAGATTATCGAACCGAGTATTGATGATGATTTGTACAAACTACACACGGACCAAATTGATGACGCTGGAGATATGGAAAATCAAGAAGCTGAAAGTGCTACAACAAATGTTGCAAAAATGGCTTCTAGTGATGATGAAGTAGATACCATAATTAAAATTAATCAAGACAGTTGGCAGGTGAAAACATTTCTCCAAATACCATCGAAATTGAAAGATGTAACTCAAGATTGCGATTTGAAGAATGATCTCATCAAGGTTCGTCATAAACTTAAGCTAAAAGTCAGTCTAATGAACCCTGACTCACACGTTAGTGAGCTTCGAGCAAATCTACCTATTGTGCTATTTATAAACCCCAATGTCAATGTTTATGGTAGATACGTGGCAATGGATAACACTGGGAAAACTCATTTCCGTTCCCTTGAGGATTCTTTATTTACTATGGGTCCTTCATCAGACTCTGAGGGTGCCAGACCGACAAGTCCTGGGATCATTGGTGATAATGCTCTAGGTGGGCTAAACCAAAATGATCCATATTCCGAAAATTCCATGCTTAGGAATAACAATGGCCATTTGTTTCTAAATGAGCTTTCTGTTCCACCAGACTATCAGCATCATGTCTACGATAGGAAATTTGATCCTAATAAGCCAGCCTTTCCAGAAGATTCTTTACAGCTGACAAATGGTCAAAGTGATGATGATTTGAGATTTTCTACGGAAAGACAGAGGGAGGATGCGTCAGATTCAACTAGTACACCAGTACCTGGAACTCATACAGACCCGTCTCCCTCAACAGGGGGTTTGACGCCTTCATCATCCAGCACTCACCCATTGATTCGAAAAGTTTCCATAGAACAACTTTCAAAGGTACCTAGTTATCATGAAGCAATAGAGGGGTTTAATTCCCTGTTCAACAATTTCCAGTTAGCCCCATTGTACGAATCAGAGAGAGCAGCCGGCGCGGAGCACAGTAACCCACATGGAAGTAGACCTGGCCAGTAAAACGAAACAATCAATAATTCCGGATTATATGCTGCACGAAATTTTTATAAACTATATTTGTCTTACATTTTTTTTTTTCTCTAGTTCAAGGGTAAAGGTATCATATTCGTTTCATTTCTTTTCATTTCATTTCATCTCATTTATTATTATTATTATTATTATCATCGTCATTATTTCCTACTAAACAAACAGAGAATTATAATTTGCGATTTTCTGATTATATTATACAAAATGTCACATCGAATTTTATCTACTCAAAATGAGGTGAAAAAAAATATTGAGATATACTACAATAACAATTCGAGCATGTCATCAAGGTTGTGAAATTAGGAAATTCGAAAACGATGGTGCGATTCTAATTTATTATTGATAGCCACGTTTTTAGGTGGTTTTTTTTTTTTTTTACTATTGCCATGTTGGGAGGTCATCTCTGCGGGTAATGTCGGTTTCCTGCTTGACATGAAAATCTCCTATGTTTCTTTGAATGGGTCACCTACTCCTCGATTTTTTTAATTATTTGGTTATTTAATAACTAATTTTCCACATTGGTACTCAAGAAAATTGCAGACTTCTCCGTAAATCATGCCATTTAAGGACTCGCTGGAAAATCCATTTGTCAAAAGACTTTTGGAGATCCAAACTAGCGAAGAGACCTACCCGAGCAAATGGGACAAATTGATTAGATACGGAAAATTATTGGTGACCCAGAGATTGAATGGTTTCACAAATTTCGAAAAGCTCATTCTCAAAGAACCCAAAGATTGCTCTATTGTTAGTAGATATTCCCAAGTTGAAAGGTTTGAAATAACCAGAAGGTCCACAGGCTTGACGATTGACGAAATATACCTAAATGTTTTGAGGATTCCTCATCCTATGCGGCGATTTATCGAAAAATCAAAAAATATCGATATTTCCGAAAACTGCAAGAACTTGAACTTTGAAAATCTTGAGGAAAAGGCAGACTATTTGAGAAACATTGAAGATAACTTGTCAAAGCTCCCGGTGATTGTGTTAATCCACGGACTTGGCGGTCAGACATCACAATTCGAAGAGCTATTGATGCTATTATCTCAAAGTTGTGACTGTTTCGCCGTTGATTTACCGGGGTTTGGGCATTCTAGATTTACTGATGAGGTTGGGAATTCTATGATCAAACATAGCAAAGAAGATGCAAAAAATTTGAAACAGTCGATGCTGAAGATGACATGGGAAGATTTTCAGACAGATAGAATCGTGGAAATCTTGGAAAATGTTGTAATGAATGACAAAAAACTTCAAAATAGAAAGCTCGTGTTGATTGGTCATTCTATGGGTACCCATATTGTTTTGAAACTTAGTCGCCTGTTGAACCTGTTGACCACAGAAAAGAAGGTAGAGTCCATAGTATTGTTGTCACCGCCAGATATCAGCAATACATTGGGTATTCCTAAGTCTTTATTCTCTACATCAAACTTCTTAATCAGGATATTCATCTATTTTCCGTTCATTTTGAATTTATTGCGGGTGTATGACCGACTAGGAGGACTTTATTCTGGCTCAGTGCTACGAATGGTTGGTAGTCAAGCTTCGATTTACACTAAGGTTAAGCAGATTAGATGGAATTTAGATAGCGATAGTAAGGCTTGGCTAAGATATGTCGAAGGATTTCAAAGAGTCGGGAAATCGCAATTTATCGCCAGCATGTCGAGTTTTAAGAATGATGACGATAAACTGAAAGTGCTAATTCTTTGCGGTGAAGAGGATCAAGCAACCCCCATTAATAAAGGTTTGAGACATATGAAAGAAATCGCAGATAATATTAAAGTCCCAGTGGAAACAGTGGCGATTCACAATTGTGGGCATTCGATAGTATTGGAGAAACCTGAATTTGTTAGTGGAATGATTCTTAAGTTTCTTATGAATAATATAGATGCGAAGTTGGACCCATCATTTGTGTTAACTTTGAAAGCAATCATCAATGGGGATAAATGGGGACTTAAGAATTTGGATAAATGGAAGTCAATTCAGAATGTCAGCGATATAATTATCAACGCCAATACTAATAATATCTCGCCATTGTTAGCAATGAAAACTTTGAGAAATAATGACCCGGCACATTCGCCAGAAATTTTAGAGAACACTAGACCAGATATTATAGGGATCATTGATATTTCAGCGACAGGCACCAGTAATTCTTACGATCCAAAGGCTTTCAAAAGAATCAAGTACCATAAATTGGCAACAATTTCGAAAATTCCTCCCGATACCAGATTAATCAGACTGTTCAACGACTTGGTGACTAGCATTTTAAAGGAGTACTACCATGGGAACTCTGGCAACAATGTGATTCTGAAGGATGGGCCATTTATTGCAGTGCATTGTCACTATGGTTTCAACCGTACAGGTTATTTGCTCTGCAGCTATCTTATTGAACACTTGGAATGGACGGTAAAAGATGCTTTGGAAGCCTTTACCACTGCCAGACCACCGGGAATTCGTCATCCTCACTTTATTGATAGTTTGTATCTTACTTATGAAGATTAGGATAGAATAATGTATTTGTAATTGGTGTGCTTTATGTAATGTATACTCAAACAAACCACCTGGATGGTACTGCTCTTAATAAGCGCATACGCCACAATAATCGTGCCATAATAAATTTCCCGCGGGCGTATAAAAACTCCGCCGTGCCCTGCTCATCTCATCCCATCGCCCTTGTTATACATGTTTACATAAATAAACACCGTACTGTTACACAAAGTCTCTACTAAATATGTCCTTATCAAAACAATTGTTATCTCAAAGAACCCGCCCTTCATGTTACTTATTCCTTCTCTACATCACTGGTGCCATGACCTTGCCATTTGTCTTTACCGCCTACAAGACGCCATTTGATCAAAGCTCCAAAGGGGTCTACGCCCATGAACACTACTGGAGAATCCAGAGACAATAAAATAAACAAATCAAAACAATAATAATGATCAACAGAATCCTATCAACCAACAACTAGGCGCTGTTATCTGCGGATTCCATACAATTGGCTCACATACACGTCGTACGTTTAAGTGCTGCTGTTGATCTAGCTTTTTTGGGTTTGATCCCATTAGCTCCAAGTCCATATTCCATATTCCACCTTATAAACGCAATCAGACAACATACAGCTGTTGATGTTCTAGATATAATCTTTCCTTTTCTCTTTCTACTTTCTACTTCAACTTTCTCTGGGCAATTATAATTGATAAATTGGGTTTCTTTCTGGTAATAACATAATTTTAATAAAGGTTTTTTTCAACAAAATATTTGTTTATTGTTAATGTAGGCTTTCCACCAGTTCACTTACTCTATATTGATTAACGTACTCGCCCTATTGGGCGTTGGTTAACCAATTGGCATTCAGTATGAATTGAGGTACAGCGGTATAAAAATTGGATCCATGAGTATATTATCGACATATATAATGTATATTCTTGCATTTAAAGGCATCAGCCTAAATGAAAGAATAAATCAGTTAAATTCTGACAATAAGATCTATGAGCAGGGGTTAGTAAACACTTAGCTTTGTGAGAAGAGCTGAGAAAACTAAACCATTCTTGTTTAAACCAAGAATTATTTCCTTCTCAAGATAACAATTGAAACAAATTCGGTACCATTCTCATGAGACAAATCACATCAAGTCCCAACAGTAAAATAATATTTCTGAAGGGTCAGTGGATTGACAGAGTTTTTAATCATAGAAAACCTTCATCGTGACAATCTTTCATCAACATTTCAACATACCCTTTACTATCATCATGATAACAAATTATCCGTTTTTGCTTCTTTAGAGCTTCACAAAAAAAAGCGTTTCAAGGTTAGTGAAAAAAATTTTCGCTGCCGGAAGATTTAAATACAGCCAGAGTGCGCGAAGCACTTACATTCTATGCGAGTCTCACATGGGAGTGTGAAAGACCCGCGTACCACCTCTTTCAATTGATCAAAATATTCCAAACTGTCTTCTATTGTAGTTTACAAAGCTTACCAAGCTTTATCAAATAATCAATTAAAGAAAACTAAATGAGCCGTCAGCCATCTATTATGGGTTTCTTTAAAAAACCTCAATCTGCAATCTCCTCCCCCATGAAAGTTGCAGATTCTGAGAAAAATCAAGAACATCAGTTGAAAGAAACTACTAAGATGGAACATTTCAAATTCACCAAATCTCAAGATACTCTTACAAATTATCGAAATTCTTCCGAAAAGCAATTGGTCCATGAAAAATTCAAAGAGAAACTAAAGCATCACAATACCAATGGTGTAAAAAGGAAAATATTAACAGAGGCCGCCATTGAAAACCAAGTGTTGCAGCCGAAGAAGAAATTAGCAAAGGCTAAGAAATTGACACCTTTAGAAACTCAAATTGTCGATCTAAAGCAGAAAAATATGGATAAGATCCTTGCCATCAACGTGGGCTATAAATACAAATTTTTTGGCCCAGATGCTAGAAAAGTTGCTGCAATTCTCAATATCATGGTTATTCCAGGTAAAGAATCAATTGATGGATCAAATCCCAATGACAAATTGTACGATAAATTAGCCTATTGCTCAATTCCTGATACCAGACTCCACATTCATTTGAAGAAATTGATTTCTCAAGGTTTGAAAGTAGGAGTTGTAGAGCAGACAGAAACTGCAGCAGTCAAATCGTTAAGTAGTGGCAAAAATTCATTATTTGAACGAAAATTAACAAATGTTTACACCAGTGCGACATATATTGAAGATGAAATGGAGGATGGAGTGTTTGGTACGAAAGGTGGTGATTGTGTTGTGGCGATAATGGAAGATAAAATCCCAGATTCCCATGGGTTATTGCAGATGTCCGTTGTGTCGGTGAACCCAGTTAACGGAGAAATTCTACATGATCATTTCCAAGATGATTTTTCAAGAAATGAGTTAGAGACTAGGTTATATCACCTCCAACCAAGTGAATATGTAGTTATGGATAATCTTTCTTCACGAACTCTTGATAAAATCAAGTTTTTTCAGAAGCTAAAACATAAGATTAGAATTAATCAGGTTATTTCATCGTTTGATTCCACTTTGACTACATATAATCACATTAATGATTTGACCGATTATTTCAAAGACATTCCTAATGATTCGAAGGCCGAATTGATTGATTTTGCCACCGCGTTGCCAGACCACACTCAATCGTGTTGTTGGTTATTGATCCAGTTTCTCAAGGAGTTTAATCTTGATGGGGTCTTCAAAGTCAAAATAAATTACAACCCATTTCAAGACTCAGTAGCGATGTTACTTAACTCCAATACCTTGGAATCTTTAGAGATTTTTCAGAATTCTACTAATGGCTCAGAAAGAGGCTCATTACTTGAACTATTAGACCACACGAAGACCGTTTTTGGCTATAGATTGTTAAAGCATTGGATAAGTAAACCTTTAATCAATAGAGAGATGATCGAAGAAAGATTGCAAGCCATTAGTGATATCAAAGCTAATTTTAGCAAAGGCGATTTATTCATGGAAAGTTTGAGCAATTTGCTCAGCGATTTACCAGATTTAGAAAAATATTTAAATAGATTGCATTACAAAAAATCCAATCGTAAAGAAATCTATTTGTTCTTGAAAAATATGGATAAAATCGTTGGAATACTACTGAACCCTATTGGCATTACCCAGATCAAATCACCATTACTCTTGAAATGTTTAACCAATTCTTGTCGAATTGTTAAAGAAAATTCTAAAATGGTGAAGGAGTTTCTTGAAGTGATTGATATTCAGGCAGCAATGAATTACAAAGAAAAGGATATCCAAATAGCCAAGTTCTTCAATAAAAAATTCGGTGATTACGGTGAAATTGAAACTGTGAGAAGCAAGATTCAGGAGATCGAAATTTCTTTAACAGAAGAATTGGTGAAAATTAGAGGGCTATTAGGTAAATCCTATTTGGAATACAAATCTGTCGCCAAAGAAGAATACCTCATTGAGATTGGCAGGAACTCGCTCAAAAAAATCCCGAAGGATTGGATTAAAATTAACGATACTAAGTCGGTGGTCAGATTCAGGTCACCAGAAGTTATCCAACTATTAAAACAACTCAATTTTCAAAGGGCTAAAGAGGTTGAAGTTTGTGAAAGTTTATTCATTCGTTTCTTGGGGAAAATTGATGGTTACTATTCAGAATTCCATTCAGTTATCAAGAATCTTGCAATCTTTGATTGTTTGTTCTCTTTGACTGCCGCTTCTTTTAGTGCTTATTCATATGTTCGTCCAAGCTTTGTTGATCAACAAATCATTAGTGTGAAAAATGGCAGACATCCAATCATAGAATCTTTAGTGAATAACTATATCGCCAATGATATTAATATGCGAGACTATAGATCCCGATCATTGGTCTTGACCGGTCCAAATATGGGGGGTAAATCATCTTATGTTAGGCAAATCGCTCTCATCGTCATTATGGCCCAGATTGGTGCTTACGTCCCTGCTGATCTGGCAGTCTTGAGCATTTTTGATGGTGTATTTACGAGAATGGGTTTCAATGATAATATTTTGAAAGGAGAATCGACATTCATGGTGGAAATGAGAGAATGCTTTAATATTCTCCAGCGCGTGACCAGCAAATCTTTGGTAATTCTTGATGAGGTTGGAAGAGGTACGGGAACCACTGATGGGATTTCAATAGCTTACAGTATTTTGGATTATTTGACAAATAATGAAGATAACAAGCTTCCATTCGTATTATTCATAACACATTATACTGAATTATGTGAGATTGAGAAGCAATACCCCAAACTAATCAAGAATGTCCACATGGATTACACAGAGTTCAAAGAAAATGAAGAGGACAATTTGGGAAATGTGGTGTTTTTGTACAAAGTAACTGATGGCTTTGCTAAAAACTCTTATGGTTTGAACGTTGCCAAACTTTGTTCGATTCCTGAACTGATTGTGAATCAAGCTTATGAAATTTCCAGATCGACAGAATCAAAAGTAAAAAAGAATAGAAACATTCACTGGGGTCTAAAATTTAGAGATTTGGTAAAAGATTCAATTTCTTGTGAGAGTACAGCAACCTACGGCTTCAAAGATAAAATACTGCAGCTCATGGATGAAGAAAATTACCTATGATATTTATCGTGACTCTGTTGATGATAATATGATGAAGGATTAACGAAAAAAATAAGAGCTCCAAATATTTTGCTGTTGGAATATCATTTTCTAGACTGAGAATATCTTTCAATGGTGTATATATGATGGTCTAAGAAGTCAGGATCAATAATGTGAAGGAGTAAAGACAGCATAGTGCATTTTTAGATACCAGAAGATATTTAGATGCCAAGTAAGCTTTCATTGATTTCCAACAGATGAACTCTACTACATGCATTGATTACTATGTACCACTATGTAACTCCCTATAATTGTCGATATCAAATATAAGGTTGTTGAATCTGCTGGATTGGCCAGAATTAATAAAAAAAAAAAAAAAAACAGCCTCAAATGGGTGGGGTAGCCTATCAAATTTGTGTATTTCTTTACATTCGAGATTATTTCCTAGAAAAACATTGGAAATGTCTCTATTTTATAATTCTAAAATAGTGCTCGGTTCAGTTCTTCACTAGGCTATAAGATTATTGATAGTTTCACAAGAAAAGCAGGCTATTATCACAAACTTGGTGACAGAAAATATACATTTTTTAGTCTCATGATAACGAAATATACCCCAGAAATATAATACATGTATTGAAGAAAATTTCTAATAGACACAACTAAACCAAATGAGGTGGAAGCAAAAAGTTTGGAATTGAGCTCTTGATGTAGTAAATATGACCGCATTCACCACAATGCATTTCACCTTCGGTTATCTGGGTCTCGATCAATAAAGTATGCAAGTCTTTCAACAATTGTTCGTTTTCAGGATCTTTTGGATCAACATTTTCTGGCTTAGTTGGCGGAAGTGAATCATTTCCCAAATCACCGGCAACAGCAATGATGGCTTCCCAATTAAGTCTATCAAGAATGTTGGCAAGAAATTCTGGGTTGAATTCAAGCTCTTCTTGTATAAGCTCACAGTTCTTATATTGTAATGGGAAGGCCTTGAGTGAGTTATCGCACTTCAGAATTGGGCATCTGACAAAGTTTGTAGTAAGAAACTTCATTCTTGTATATCTTTGGTCAATATTGTTGTAATCAATGATTGTTGGAGTATGATAGAACAATTCTTTAAGTAAAAAAAAAAAATTAAAATTTTCCAGCGATGACGGGGTGTTGCACCCCGCTGATCTAATGAAATTGTGTCATGTGCCGGAAAGGCAAAGTTTTAGGATCAACCGCTACGGATTTCCTCATTGGATCAATCCGTTGTTGACATTTCAGGGAATAAAAAAAAAAATGGCTACGATAGTAGATCAAATATACCGACCGTTGTACCACCCCAAAACGGCCAAGACAAGAAAAAAAAAAGTTATTACGAGGTGGCATCTACAACGGCAATTAACCCTAGATTTATTGCTATTGTTATTACTCTTTCTTAGACGAGCTATTGTGCTATCAGCTTGCCGGATCGTTGCTTACCGCTATCTAATAAAGTCCTCGATCAATCATGGCACCTAAATTCAAACTTCTGAAATCATTCTATGGCGCGACCCAGACTGCCCCAGACTTCTCCCAGCCCACGCTTGTGGCGGACGGCAATGATGATGAGGCTTACCAGACCCCATTTGCAAAACAATACCATCAAGATGAAGACTATTTTCCTTCAGATAGTGTAAATGTGTCACAGGAAACTCCGATCGACCAAGAAACTGTGCCTTCTCTTCCTGGAACACTGACGAGCCCACAGAAACCCAAGGTTCCTACTTTGGATCCCCTTAGTAGAGATGGGCTCCGTGAAACCCTGGGTAGCAAGACTGATTTCAAAGATGAAGCCAAGGATGAACCAACCCCTTTGCCTTCACCAAAAAAACCAACCTCACAGGGTGATACGTTGTTGTATCAAAAACATCGTAGGAACCAATCATCTATAAGTTTGATGAAGACTTATTCCAATGTTCCTGATTACCAAATTGGAGAATATAAACAATCGTCCGCACTACGAGGCAAACCACAGTATCATGTTAAGATTGTGGTGGTGGGTGATGGAGGTTGTGGTAAAACATGTCTTTTAGTATCATATTCCCAAGGTGAGTTTCCAACAGTCTACGTGCCAACAGTATTTGAGAATTATGTGGCACATGTGAAGACCCCTGAACAGGATACAGTCGAATTAGCACTCTGGGACACGGCTGGGCAAGAAGAATTCGATAGATTAAGACCACTATCATATCCAGATGCCGATGTATTTTTAATATGTTACTCTATGGATAGCCCTGTTTCCTTGAATAATGTCAAACAGAGCTGGTATCCTGAAGTGCAGCATTTTTGTCCAGGAGTGCCAACGATTCTTGTTGGATTGAAGTCTGATCTATACCAAGAAAAATCCACAGCTACAAAGATTGATCGAAAAATGACAAAACAGGTTGCCAAAGAGATTAATGCAGTAGCCCATATAGAATGCTCCTCAAAAACCATGTTCAATGTCAAAACAGTGTTTAATGTTGCGTTGGAAACGGTATTAAAGAAACTCAAACAACAACGAGTTTCTGAGAAGAGATCCTCTGTTATTGGTAAAATTAGCAGCTCCGCTAACAAGAAGTCTGCAATGACTTCCAAGAAGCTGGAGCCAATTTTACAATATGGTGCTTCTGCGTACTACGACAATCAGAATGAGCCGGTGAAGACTAGAAAACGGAAATGCGTAATTTTATAAAAAAAAAAAAAAAAAAAAAACATTGGATTTCTTTCATTTTACCCATTTTTTCTTTTTTTTCATTCATTTTTTTTTCTTCTGTTTTGTTTTTTTTTAACTTTCTTGCTCAATTAATATTTCTTCTATTTTTGCTTTTGTTATGTTGCTACGATCTCTATTCAAAACGTATTATTATTTCTACTTTTCTAATATTATTTATTTATTTCTAACTTCATTTTTTAGGCTTTTTCTGCTCCAGTTAGGTTATTTGGTACTTAAATTATACATTCTTACTATATCACTCTCTTATCATTAGCTATTCATAATTATTTCCTTTGTTGTTCCGATCTTACAGTTTTAATATTTTCTTTGTTTTTGAGCATCATTTGAAGGTATATATATTATTCACATTCTTTTCTACTTTTAGGCTCTCCCAGTGGTATACAGCGTTGCTAATTAAATTTAAGGTCAATTTTAATAGGCTCATCAACACAAAGTTGGTTTGGTTTGTAGAACTACGGAAATTTTGTCTTCGAAATGCAATGCTCCATTTGTCATTCTGTGCTATATTGTATGCAATGCCTGTAAGAACATCAAACACGGGAATCCAGACCAGATTAACAATCATTGTATATGGTAAAATATTTACAGGATTCCAGAAATTGATATGTTGAATGTTTTATTATTTTGATTTTTATTATCCCCCCAGAATTCTGATGTCACTACTTTGAAAATACTTAGTATTTGAGAAATAGTGACAAAACCCTTCAACATAGACCTCCATCTCAGTTCATGAAGCTCCTAGTGATGGGTAATTCACTAGCGACTTCATATCATATTTTCACATTGCACCTTTTTTCCTTGATAATCTTAATTGTTGAGTTTTTAACCGGTGATGTGATTAACTCTTAAAGCAAGGAGTGTGATGTTGTGAGAAAGCTAGAGTATTTTACTTACCTATTAGAAACACTTGCATAAATGCCCGGCTTGCATGTTATTTAGAACTTGTGTGACTCGTTAATATACAATTTGATTTGATGATTTGATTTGAATGGTTTATAGCTCATTACTTCAAACCTACTTACACCCTGTACGGTTGATAACTATGCTTATCATTTTGTGCAAACATATACTAATTTTTTTGACATGCATGCAGTTGGTGATGTATGGCACAAGTGAACATAGCGATTGTCATTTCCTAAGTTTCTGAAAATGAAGGAAAAGATAATAATGCAAACGCAAGGCTTTCTATGCTGAAACTTAAGAGAATATAAAAATGCGAAAAGAGCAATTGCCATTCACGGATTATCATTATTGAATACTACGAATGTTTACTGAATATTGAAAATGAGATCATTATTTAAAACTGCACTTCTTTGCACAATATTGTTTGGATATTGTTACGCTAAAAGTTTTCTTTTACCAGTTAATGCAAGTAATGAAACTAAATGGCAGAATAATCTTGCAGTATATTGGGGACAAAATTCAATAGAATTGGATCATGACGATGGTAAACATGTTGAATATACCAGACTCATTGATATTTGTGACGATCCTAATGTTGATATTGTTATCATCTCATTTGTGGATGAGTTTTTAACAGTAGAAAATTCTTTCCAAATCCATAATGATGATGTGAATCACAATAACAATATTGCCATCAATGCTATTTCAATTCTTAGAAATGGGTTTTCCGATGATTTTGATTATTCTCCTCAAACGTTCGGGGAAGAAATAGAAGAGTGCAAATTGAACGAGAAAATTGTTTTGTTATCTTTTGGTGGTGATACGGGATCATATGGGTTTGACTCTGAAGAACATGCCATTGAGTTTGCTGATGTTTTGTATCAATGGTTTGGAAATCATTCTGAAGTCAATATGAGCAAGAAGCCTTTTCGGAACGCTGCAATAAATGGAATAGACTTGGATATTGAGAATTCACAGTATAATAATGTTTATTACATTGGGTTCATTAAGAGGATACGTGAAAATTTTGGCCCAGAATTTTTGATTGCTGGGGCACCTCAATGCTTGTATCCTGATGAAAATATGGATGTATTGCTCACCAGTGAGGAGATTTACTTTGACATATTGTTTATTCAATTTTATAATAATGGTTACGATTGTAATGCTAATACAAATAATTTCAATTGGAATACCTGGGTTGATTATGCCGCAAATCACCAGCCTAACAAACAGCTCAAACTATTCATGGGGTTGCCTGCGAGTGATGGAGAGATTGCTGCAGAAAATGGATACATTGATGACAAGGCACTTTTAAAAGATAAGATCAATTTTGTTGAAGAGAATGGAGGAGACAAATGGTTTGGAGGTATTTCGCTTTGGGAAGCTTCTTTGGGATATAATAATTATGACTTTGGGGGGAATTATATCGAAGAAGTTAAGAAGGAGTTATTGCCTACTAGTGGTGATGTTAGTTTAGGAAAGGATAATACCGGAGAGCAAAATGAAAGTGATGATGACATTGTTCACAATCCCAGGGATCAAACTGACGATAAACTCACATCATCATCGTCATTGACCAAGAAGAATAATAATAATAATTTTCTTTTCATCTTTTTAGCATCATTTTTAATTCATGAATCTTGTTAGAATATGAAGCTCTCTATATAATTATATATATCTGTTTTTTTGTATTTTTTGTATTTTTTGTATTATCTTAGTATTATCTTAGTATTATCTTAGTATTACATTGTAGCCACTATCTATGATAAAAGTTTGCTAGAAAGTTCTCTAATGGTTTATTTCCACCAATATATAGATTGTGGATAAAAACTAGTAGCAAGCAACAAATAATAAATTTAAACAATTCATAAAATTGAGGATATAATTTAACCAAGAAAAATAGTAATGCAATAACAAGATCAGAAAATGGGGCGAGGAAAGAAAAGTTAGGACCAAAGAATGTTACTGGGAGTCAATATTACAAAATTAATGTCTATTGATGTTAAAAACAGTAATACGAGCCATATTTAATAAATTGAGAATCTTCTCCAACCACATTTAATTCTAATTGTTCCCTTCTGTAGCTGCTTTCGAAATTCTTTCCCATCCTCTTTTTCTCATTCACCTCAAATTTACCTGATCTCTTCTTTTATGGTGATTTGTATCTTGATTAACTGCTATTCTACACAATTATTTGAATCCAAATTGCTTGAATCAGTGACTAAGCTTAATCTACACTGATTATGACATCTGGGCTTCAACTACAAAATGATAAGACCAGCAAAAGAAAAAAAAAAAAAATGCAGCCTATTATTGTGTCAATATTAGATAGACACATGAAAAATCTGGTAAGATAAGGTTCAGGAGTCCATAATAAAATCTATCGTACTTCACTAGCTGCTGTGTAGTATTAAATAGATACAACTGGGACGATTTACCTACACAAGTTATTGAATAATAAAACGAAACGTATATCTAAAGAATATTAAAATTAAGCAGGCTGAAGAAAAAAAAAAAAATTAATTGGAGCTGGAAGTTATTTCTACTTTTCCAACTTCTCGGGGACAGTAACTTTGTCGATGCTCACCACTTTCTCCTCACTCTTCTTTTCCAAATTTACTAAGAAATCAGGGTCAGTTTTCAGGTTGTACAAAACAATACCATTTTGTTTAGAGTATTTTCGTTCTTGCTTTTTGTAAAGCCACAAAACCACAAAGGTCCAAACTGACAATAAGAAACCAGCAGTGGCTGTAAAACTATAACCTTTCAAATATCTTGGGGCTTCAACGGTCTTCCATACAAGAACTGAAGTCCACACTGTGGTAGATTGAGCAAGAATATTCATAGTGACCAAGACAACCACTCTTTTTCTTGAGTCTCTACGACAAATGTCATTTTGCCAAGAGTATAAGACTGGAGCCATGGCCCAGCCAAAGTATTGCAAACACCAGGCAAACCATTTAGCACCTTCAGGAACATTCCACACGGCAAGGATAATGTTACCAGTCACATTGAAAATTTGAGACACAACGATTGCACCCCAGCGACATTTGAAGAAATCCGCACCGGCACAAATAACCATGAGCCAAAGTAACCCAAGACCTGGGGTTAAAGCTGTATAATCTTGAAGCTCACCAGCACCGAATTTTGCAACCACTTTACCAGTAAGGGAATCGACCTTTGTTAAAGATTTCAACCAAAGAATATAAGCCCCGGATGCACCATTACTGTTACACCAACAAAGAATATTCCAAAGGGAAAGGACGTAAATATGCCACAGAGAAAAGATTTCTTTCCAAAGTTTTGCGTCAAAGAAGGAAGACACATGGTTGGTTGGAGAGCCAGCTGTATGGTTTCTCTTAAGCTTTCTGCGGAGAAGTCTAATTTCATCATCAGAAAGCCATATCGAGTAACAATTATCTGGGGTGCCTGGAAGCATATAAATACCAATGAAACCAACAATGAGCGAAATAATACCGTCAAATATGAAGATCCATTGCCAAGCATCAAGACCATGAACTCCGCTATAATTTCTGACAATAGCACCGGATAAAAGGCCTGATGTTAAGATTCCTAAGTACTGGCCAAGGTAATAACACATAGAGCGAATGGAAATGTTATGGGTATAAAATGCACCAAACAAAAATTGGTATGCCAAGTAGTTACCACTTTCGCAAGCACCAATGAAGAATCTAATAGCTTTAAGGCCCGGCACATCTGTAACGAAGGCGGTGACAATAGTTAAGATGGACCAAATAAGATCCAAACCTGGAAGAACATAATTCAACGGGAGAGCAACAAGAACGTACATGAATGGGATTTGGAAGATGATGTTACCAATATTGAACATCACTTGTGTGTCGACTAAATCATTACCCTTCATACCAACACCTTGCTTAAGACCAGCGACGTAGGCATTGTTCAAGTTGGATTGATCCAAGTATTTGACCCAGTATGCCATCATGGAGTAAAATGTAAGGAGAATATCCAATTTCATGACAAGCTTTCTCTCAGCAGGAGTGTCATTTGGATCAAACCAATGATACCATTTGGCTGGGATCCGCCCATTGACAGGTTTGTCACCTCTTGGGGCTCTATACTCCCATTCATCAAAAAACCTCCACCAGGAACGGTTGGCCTCGTCACGGTATTCGAATGAGTCGGCTTCTGGAGATTTTTCTACCTCTTCACTGAATGAACCCTTTTCAGAAACAGTGTCTTCCTCTTCATAGTTGTAGTCCAAATCTTCATCGACAATTCTGCGCACTGGGAAAATCCCCCATTTAAGGCGGCCGAGAGATTCTTTAAGGGTCATTATTATATAGCAGTGTTTATTTGCAGAGAATAAAAATCCTAAAATTGTTAGATAATCCTTGCCTGTATATACAATATATATGTCAAATAGAGTCATGATGGAACCATCGCACGTGCACTTCTGAAATCCTGCATCCTGCCGCAGCCCGACAAAACGATTTCCCTTTTTGCCATTTATCTGTTGCAATCTATTCAATGGATATGTTGTTATTACCGTCCTTTGTCCTTTGTCTTTTGTATAAGCTCTAAATTAAACGCCATCACTCATTGGAGAGTGAAAATTTTTCTTTCCCAATTTGGTTTTTACCCCTAGGGTAGTTAAAAAAATAGCAGTCTGAACAACTGGTTGGCAGCTGTAGCCAATGCATTAGTGATAATAGTTTTCTGCAGGCAGATATCAAAATAAACGTTGATTAAAAGCAAAAGGCAGGATTGAGGATTAACTCACAAATAATAGGAAAAATGACTAAATAATAACATTGAATGGCTTAAATACTGCTTTTGCTAAGCACCTAGTGAAATCTTAAAGATGATACTCTGAAGGAAGTAATTTTTGAGCTATTTCAATGAGCGCACAAAAACATTAAAAAGAAATTTGAACTAAAAACGCCTAGGGGGAAAAAAAAGTGTTAGGCATTAGCACAATTAAGTAACAGAAGGTTTTGGAACATAAGGCTCTTCTAAATACTCGATTTCTTCTTTGGTTAATTCTAAACCAAATGAATAGACAGCATCTTCCACTCTTTCAACAGAGTTAAATCCAATGATTGGGCAACAACCCTTTGATAGGACCCAAGCAATAGAGACATTAGCCATAGAGACACCTCTCTTTTTAGCAATTTCCTCTACGCGATTGATGATTTCAATATCAACACCTTCTCCTTCTGTGTGATACATTTTCTTAATCATTTTATCACTACTGGTTCTAGTTCTCAAGGATTTCTCTGAATCCACTGGTTTTCCTAAGAGACCACGAGCTAAAGGAGAATAAGGAATGCAAGTAACTTTCCCAAGGGTAGTATTGTTTTGACAAAATGGAATCATTTCCCTTTCCTGCTCCCTATATAATAAGTTGTAATAATTTTGCATTGAAATAAACTTATGCCAGCTATTACTCTCGGCAAGTGCTTGCAACTCCACAAATTCAAAAGCCTTCATTGCTGAAGCACCAATATAGCGAGCCAATCCTTCATCCACTACGTCATTTAAAGCTTTCATGATTTCACGTCTAGGAGTTTTGTCAAGTCTATGAATTTGTAAAACATCAATGTATGTTCCCAATCTTTCAACAGAGGCTCTGGCTGCTTGAAGAATATGTTTTCGTGACAATCCTCCAGTGTTCAAATGGAAAATTCCATTGGCTGTGTTTGCTAACAGTGATAAGTCTTCTGGATTAACTGGAAAGAAACATTTTGTTAAGATGACAATTTCTCCTCTTGGGATATCATATTTCTTGATAAATTTTCCTAGCAATTTTTCAGAAAGGCCATTGGAATACATATCAGCAGTGTCAAATGTTGTGAGACCTGATTGATAACACTTGTATAAAATCTCCATGACTTTGTCTTCATCTTCAATTACCCAATCCATCCACCGAGAAGACCCAAAGGACATGCATCCAACGATAATTTTGGAAATGTTGAGGCCGGATTCACCTAAAGTAGTATAATTTTGAACAGACATTGATTGTAGTAGTTAAAAATTGGTAAAATTATTAAATTTTATTATGGGATTAATAATTTGAATAAATGGAATCTTATAATGAATAGTAGCGCTTTATATTGCAGAATGTTAAACTACGCCCGTTAAAATCCGGAGCACTTAAATTTCCTAAATGCCGATAAATCCGGCTACCCACCATGGTTCTTTATTGCACTTGCCAAATATTCTTCAAAATATATCGCAATCATCATACACCATTTTGTTTCACCTTTTTGAAGATAAAATTTAGATATATCATATAGAACCTAATAACATACCTCGCACATTTTCAATCTTAGCAAACATGAGCATTAATTTTCTCTAAATGAATTGCAAATATTGTTAGAGTTTTCTTTCAACAATAGGCTGCTATGATGGAAATATAACATATACACACATTATGTATCTTATAAGCTCCGTAAGCTAAGATAAACATATAATAGAAGCTGCATTGCGCTTGGTATATGTTCATAAATCAAACCATTCAATCGCTTATAACTTCTTTTTGCTTTCTCCACAAACCATTTTTAGACTTAAAATGAACACTACGCGTACCAATTTCAAAGAATCCTGAGTTTTTCAATCAAAAAAAAAACACATCTAATTCCAATTGGCTCATGTATTATCACCAGATATCTCCAAACTATAAACTTTGTCTATCATTTCAAGCTATCTACATTAATGCCATTTATGACCATTCAAAACTGGTGAGATTAGGTGCATATTTGAACTCAAAATCAATCTCCGACTTCTGTAGTCATTTTATCTTTTTTTTTTTTCCATATACTCAAACAGAAAAATAGGTGCCTGGTGTTTCAAATGTTTTTGACATTCTAAAGTGAACTTTGATTAAGCATCTAATCAGTTTCTGCTTCGAATGTTAGTAATAAATGGGCCAGATGAAGCATTTCTTCCTGTTCTATTGTGTTTAGACCATGTTTCATTTTTCAGAAAATTTTGTTACTCAAAAATTAGAACACAACTGAATTTATTCTTAATGATATAATCTATATACTAAGTAAAAACGAACTGGAACAACAAATATAAAGGAAAAACAAAGAGTAGGAGAAAGGAAAAGAAAATTAAATAATGGTAATTAAAATTAGAAAATTGAAATAAAGAATAAGTAAAGGATATATAGTTAATATGTTTTTGAGATCTTCATCATTTAGACTTCTTTTGGAATTTTGAGAATATCGATTTTATGTTAATGAGTGATCCTTTTCTGACACGGAAGAACCAATAAGAGGAAACCATGGCAACAAGATTGAACCCAACATAAACCCATAAGAAACCAAAGTTTCTCCACAAGTAAGAACTCTTGACCTCAATATGACTTAAATATTGGTCACCTACTTTGTATGCACAATATTCACAGTTTGAAGTTGCTGAAGGATTATTGATATAACCACCGGCGGCCTCAGCAAAAGGATCAAGATAAGTGGCACAGGTTTGACCACTTGGAGGCTCCACAATTGAAAATTCCGATTTTTTACACTTGATCTTCAATTTATGAAGTGATAAGATCATGAAAGATTGGATAAAGTACGTGTATGGAGAAACCTTCCACATGAACGTCCAGAAACCCGGCATCAAAGCTAAAAAAAGAAATGTTAGTAAATCAAAGCCCAAAAATCGCGTTGATAATAATAGAAAAAATACTTACTAGGTGGTTGAACAACACCACAGAAGGCAATCATGAACGAAAGGAACAAAGAAACCAAAACAGCGGCCGCTGGCAAATTTGGAGACATGTAAACGATCCATAAACCAAAAGAGACATAATACAACTGGAACATAATGGTGTAGAACAAGTAGTAGGTACCAACAGTGTACGAATCATAATTTCTGTGGATTGGGAAATAGAAGGCAACGAAGAAAATCGTCGAGAAAATCAAGTGGTATGGCAATTCATTAATGTATTGTGCCAACAACAAGGTGGACCAGTGATAGGTGTTTGACTTAGATTCTCTGACTTCATAAACTTCTCTAGACTGCAAAGCACGAGCTTGGATTTGATGGATCAACGGGGCGGAAATAACAATAGACATAAACACGGAAAACATGAGATTTTGCATTCCAATAACAGAATGACCGGCGTCCCAATAAGTGAACCCAATGAATAAACCGGCAAACATCATCAACATCATTTTCGCCATAAGGTAGGTAGGATCTCTCCAGAACTGGGTAGCAACTCTGCCAACCACCAATCTAAGTTGATAATGGTAAGGAGTAATGAAAGTCTTCTTCATTTCTGGATCTTCTTCGGTATGGTTGGCACTAGATGTTTTAATCAACTCAGCAATTTCTGAGGTGGTGGACGAAAACTCTGGAGAAGAGCGCCAGATATCTCCCCAGTCTTCCTTCACAGAGGCAGTAGCACCGGCACCAATAGCTTCAAGAATGTACTCAGCAGGATTTTCATCATCTTGACACTTTCTGGCTCCAGATCTTTCAAAGTAGTCCAACATTGTTCTGGAGTGGTCACCGATTTCACCAAAATAAACAGTATGACCTCCCTTTTTCAACAATAACAATCTATCAAACTCTTCAAACAAAACGGCGGAAGGTTGATGAATGGTACACAAAATAGCTTGCCCAGCGTTGGCCAAGTCACGCATCAACTTAACAATAGACCAAGAAGATTGGGAGTCCAAACCAGAGGTTGGTTCATCCAAGAAGAGAAGTAAAGATGGCTTGGCAACTAATTCAACACCAATTGATAATTTCTTTCTTTGCTCAACATTCAAACCAAAACCCGGTTCACCAACGACAGCATCAGCATAAGAGTTCATGTTCAAAATACTGATGATTTGCTCAACATACTCATATTTTTCAGCTTTTGGAATACTTCTACTTCTTCTAAGATTGGCAGCAAATCTGAGTGACTCTCTGACAGTCAATTCCGAAAAGTGAACATCCTGTTGCTGCACATAACCAGTTTTTCTTTTGAATGAAGAACCCAATGGTTTACCATTAACCAACATATCACCGGTGATAACCCCCATATCAACTCTTTGGGATAAAGTGTTCAATAAAGTGGTCTTACCAGCACCAGATTCACCCATCAAAGCAGTAAGAGTACCTGGCTTAACATAACCTTGAACATCATTCAATAATCTTCTAACTTCACCGGTTTTCAAAGTAACATCATAATCCACATGTTGCCACAAAAAGAGATCCTTGGAACCTAAACTGTCAAACACCTTGCTTGTAGCTTCAGCTTGCTTTTCGACATCCATAGACAAGGAGGCATCTTGTAATTCAGGTTTTTCATCATCTGCCATAGCTTGACGTTTCCCAGCCATAATCTTGAGAGTTTCCTTAGTTTTTTTGAAAATCAAAACATCATAACCAGCGACATCGGTTTTCATGTACTCAGAAGCGATTGCAGAAACAGAAAGGAAAAATACCAAAAACCCAAGCAAGATACCAAAGTTACGCCACAAGTGGTCGAAAGCATAATCAAACCCGAGCTTCAAGTAGTTATCACCATTGACATACACAGAACCAGGGGTAGAGCCGGCAAAAGCACAGACTTGGTTAGCAACAGAAGCACCTTCATAACCTGGACCGGATGGGACAACTGCAGAACAGGTCATATTGACATGATGAAATTCATTGACCATCATCGATTCGAAACCGTAACGGACAGGATTCAACCAATTGATCCATTTAAACCAAGGGTGCATAGATGGGAGTTGAATCATGAAACAGGAATAAGCAACAGAGGCGAGAACAATAAGCCCAGAAATTGAATTAGCCACTGGAAGCCCTGGAGAAACTAAGGCAATCATTTGGAAGAAAGCATTCATTGTAAAAGAAGCCAAAATCACAAACAAGAAGATGACAAAGAAGTTACCTGCGGTTTGTTTAAGCTTGGCCAAGAAGAAGTTGATAATGACAAAAGGAATGACACCAAGGATTTTGAACATGGCGTCAACCACAAAGGAGGAAAAGAATTCGGTTGATGGATGACAGAATGAGTAGCCTTTTTGCTTAAGGAGAATCGGGCGCTTACCGAAACTATTAGAAACGGAAGCAAGACCAGCCAAAGAATAATACAAGATACTGAAGAACAAGATACCACCTCTTGAGAAAGCCCCAGCAGTAGAGTGTGGAATATTGTAATAAAGAGAACCAGTAATCAATGCCTGAATTATATCAGCGGTGATTTGTGTAGCCAAGTAAGAGAAATCACCAACGGCGACTTGATAAGATCTAACGAAATTGAGTTTCAATTGCTGGGCATAACTAACGGTATAGGTTGACTTGGCCTTTTTCTTTTCAAGTTTGGAAGACTCCATGAAAAGTTGTTTGGTTTGATCAGCGTTGGCTTGCTGTTCATATTGGTCAATTTCTTCACTCAATTTCTTGAACTCTGGAGAATTGTGCCAGTACTGTTCAAACTCCATGGCGGTTCTTGGAACTTTGTTTTCATACCCAGGTTTAGCGGATCTGCCTTTTGGATCTGTAATTGCTGTCAAAAATTCCGGGGTAGCTTGACGCTTTGGACAGGCGTAGCCCATATCTTCGAAATATTGCTTAGCTTCATGAACTGGACCAAAATAAACTTGTCTACCTTCATAAAGAACTAAGACTTTATCGAATTTTTCATAAATATTTTCGGAGGCCTGATAAATTGTGACAAAGTTAGTAGCATCTAAAAGATTGGTGAGAACTCTTATAGCCGAAGCATATTCCAAGGCGGTAGAAGCATCCAAACCTCTGGTAGCATTATCCCAACAGTAAACTTTGGCATCGGCAGCTAAAGCTTCAGCGATAGAAACTCTTTTTCTTTCACCTCCAGAAACCCCACGGACAAAGTCGTTCCCAACTTTGGTGTTATAAGTGTGTCTCAAACCAAAGATGGTAGCCAACATATCGGTCTTGAAATCGACATATTGCTTAACGCTAGCATTATCAGTTACTGCATTTACTCTGACCTTTGGCACTTTACAGCCAACAGCAAATTTCAAAGTTTGCTGGACGGTCAAATGAGGAAAATGAACATCCAATTCTGGATTATAAATGATATCGTTCTTGTAGTGTTTCAACATTTCCTCTTGAGGAACTCCATCGAAACTAATAGAACCTTCAGTACCTTGGTATTGGTCAAGGCCTTCCCCAGCAATGGTTTTAAGCAAAGAAGAACACCCAGCACCCGGTCTACCGAGAACAAGACACATTTCACCTGCCTTGACAACGGCATTTGCTTTGTTGATGATTCTTCTAATTGGTTTTTCGCCTCTAGAACGGATACCTGCAATGATATTGCCAGGGATGTTAACAGTTGACCCATAAGTTGGAGCAAGAGTCGCAGACTGGTCAACGGCGATGATGGCAGCATCCTTCAACACCACTCCAGTTGATCTAAGTTTGACATTACCCTTTCCGGCGTTTTTCAAATAGCCTTTAAGCAATTGGGCAAGATCGAAATCGCTAGGATCGATAGTGAAAGTATTTCTGGTGGTGACGTTAGACAATTGTTTGGAAAGGGTTTCAAGACGGTGAAGAACATTGTTTGGGTCATTCTGGTCTACATGGGAGGCAATTCTGGAGATTGTTGCTATTTCGTCTGATGCATCGTCGGCCCCATACACATGGTTTTGATTGAAAGAACGGATATCGGAGCCTGAATCGATACCAGCATCATCCGTGGCAGAGTTTTTTGTTTCTTCACTGGACATTGTGAATGGTTGAATTGCAATGGATAGGCAACGTCAAACAACACAAGATAGGAGAAGAAAGCTGGGATTGTTTTGTTTAGCTATGAATTTTCAAGGATGGCTCATGTGGACAAAAATCAAAAGCAGGAAAACCCACAAATATATATGAGAAGTTAAAGTTTTTTTGCATGGTTGAGCCGGGTAACAGAATTTTCGTATTGGCCAAAAATTCTTTTTTGTTTGTTTGTTTGTTTATTTGTTTGTTTGTTCCGAGAAAAATATGGAAGACTTGCGCCAACGCCATGACACCAGAAGGGTTGCGAAAACCACAGCACATGCTGTCTGTAGAGCTAAACACTATTGTAATAGACCTCCTCTGGGGCAATTGAATTGTAACTGGGGGAATTGAAACATCACCAATGTCGACTGGATAACACAGCCTTCTAACATCCGATCGATGCCCGCCGTAATTCCGCTGCCGCCTCGGGGCTATCTTTAAATCCTGCACTCAGCACGGAGCAAATTTCCTTTTGTGGGCATTTTTTGACAGTATCACGAATTCATGCGATACCTCGGACCTCGGAACCCCAAACACTACAAAACAACTGATGAATTGCTAGACGTTCTCAGTGCCTCAGGGACAAAATAGGATAACAAAAAAATACAAGTATATTCCGGAATAGCTTTATTATTGCAAAGCAATGAAAGATGCTTTTGTTTTTGTTGTTGGTAACCTTTATTGTCGTGGGTGGAGATTCACTCCCCCACCCCCCTCCTTCCGATACTGCTGTTCCTTTTTGTTTTTTCTGGAACAAAAAAATTTTTCCACCGCGCAGCAATTCGGCCGAACCGAATCCAACTGTATTTGCGACGGTAGGGCCATCAGTAACGCAATTACTAATAAAATGGACACTATTATAATGTGTGTTTTATGTACATTTTGCCATTAGTAATAGTGTGGTTATTGTTCTTATAAATATAGTATAGTATATTTGTATTATAATAGTATCAATGATTCAACCATGCTGGCCACTGGCTTTCTCCAATTCATGAAATTGAAGCAATCTTTGTGATAACTGCTGCCATTGGCTCGAACCATATCATCATCAAATAATTTATCCAAATTCCCCATGCCACTAACAGTCAATCTGCTTTGACTATCGGCCACTTCACCAGCAGGGTTCCCGCATACTAAACAACACTTGCTTAACCTTTCCTTGCCTCTTTGTCCTTGTGTTGCCATCCCATAATAATAGTTGATGTCCCGAGGTTTACTATTACTGGTCACAAGTTGAGCCACCACGGCATCCAAATCTATTTGCCGGCTCAACCTTGCTGAGTTTAGCACCACTATGCAATTCTGAAGTTGGGATTTCATAGACATCACATCATCAACAATTGACCTCGCTAGACGACTTACCAATGCGTGGTCTTCTGACCCGCCAGACTCGTTAGCAGTGCCTACGGAGTCAATGTCTCCGATGAAATCATTAGATGATCTCAATTGTAGCAGGTATAAACGGGACTTAATGTGCCTATTCCGTAATGTCGCCACTAATATTCTTAAAATTTTCACTATGTATACAAGAAGAAATGTTTTCACATTAGGATGATGGATAATTTTCTTTCTGGTAGTTGGTAGCTTGACGTCAGATTTGAACGATTGGAAAAATGATTTAAGATCCGTGGTCAAGGATCCGATTCCTTCAAGGACTTGAGTCACCAGAGGATTGAGTAGTTCAGAAGAGTCAGAGATGTCTGTTAATATTGATGGTTGGGAATTGAGTATTGAGGGATGAATAATGTTTCTTGGAGTTGATGATGAGACAGGCTGTGTTGCTCCGAAAGAATGCCTTGGTTTTTCTGAAAAGGAAATATCTATCAACTGATTCATATTCTTACTATACTCCACCCTTTTTATTTTTGGAATACAAGACGAATTGGCTTATTCATTGAGTATACAAGTTTATGTACCAAGCCAGAAAAATGTTGACACATCAAAAAAAAAAAAAAAAAAAAAAAAAAAAAAAAAAAAAAAAAAAAAAGAAAAATAGTGCATCTGATGATTGTTGCATATTGTTGCATTCGGCGATGCATACATGTTATTTTATCATCAATAACTAATATTATTATTGCTTCAGGTATTCTTAGTCAATATAGTTATAAGGTCTAGTGTTCCGATATTCAATTATATTTATGTTTTTAGATATGAAGTTTTGAGGATTCAATTTATATGGATGGCTTTCTGAATATCATCAGCCGTTATAAAAAAAACTATCAATAAGTAAGGAGGCAAAACTTTTTTTTTTTTCTCAATTATATTTGGTATTAATTAAAGAGCTTTCTATTATGTAATTTTTCATTGCATTTGTTTTTTTCCTTTGTGTAAGCTTCCAAAAGCTCACCATTTTCAGCTTTATCAGTCTGCAAATTCGTAAACTCATGGGTAACCATTGAATGTTGCGAGTTGAAATCTCTCATTTTAGAAATGAGGTTGTGCAAATCATGGCTATCGTTGTCAGCTAGACAACCAATTGCTTCTGCGATGAACACAGCATTGGTGCGGAAATAATCATTCTCAACGAGGTATGGGGTGTATATGTGAGGTTGTATGGAGTGAACCGATGAATGAGACGAGTTCGTTGATTTGAGCAGTAATTCAGGAAATTTCAGTTGGCGTTGCCTTGAGACATAGGAGTCGACATCGATATTCGTGAAAATCGAAACGATCTCCACAATAACAGAATGAAGAATTTCAAGCTGGGAAATCATCTCGGCTATAGATGATTCATATTCAGATTTCATGATCACACCTTTATCAAGTTTTGTCTTTTTCAAAGGTGGAGCGCTAATATTCGATGTGATGCGGTCACCAATTTGTTGAAGACAATTCTTCAAATGTATTAACTTGAGTGAGAAATAGCAATTTACTATCCCAAGATTGAATAACTCCACCAAATTGTTAAGAAGATAGATATCCAATTTTTCAATCAACTGAAGACAGATTTCCTCGGTTATATCATCAGATGTGGTGGTATTCCCTGGCTGGGGATCAGCAGCTGAATGAACATGTTGCTTAATACCAGTACTGTTATTATTTGTTTCATTGGTAATAACATCTTTTGGAGAATGGGAAGCATGCAATTTGAGACTGCAATTTTGGGGGTTGATTGGTTGAAACGCTTGAGTCATCGTGAGTTATAAGATGGTAAAAATGGGGTGTATTTTATGATGATTGAAAGATTTCTATTTTTTCTTCTGGTTGTTAATGTGCTTGATCAAATAATATCCTTAATAATTATGACTGCTAATTTTTTTGAAGAGGATGTGCTGATCATATATATATATATATATGGTGTAGCTTTCAGTGAGTCATGAAAAATCTAACTGAAAAATATGATTATGCTATATAAAAAAAAAATAATATCGGTGAGTAAAAAAAAAAAGAAAGAAGAAAAAAAAAAAAAAAAAAAAAAAAAAAAAAAAAAAAAAAAAAAAAAGAAAGAAAGGAAAAAAAAAAAAGTGTTTAAAAATGAACGGCAAAGACGAAGCTAGTTTCTAAAATTGGTAAGAATGAAACGGTTGCCAGTATATTGTAATGAACATGGACACGCTGCATCCATAAATGTGTCAAAACAGCATAATTTCCCTAGTTGAGCGATGATCCCAAACATTGGGCGTCAAAAACCACACTGGGTGCGTTTAGACTTCTTCGCTTGCAGCAATTCATGAAGCATCAAAAGCAATGATGCTGACCTACACCACAATAATACTCATGTTCGCTGGATATAGCAGATCAATGTCGAAAAAAAAAGAAATGTTAGTCTCACGCTGCTCAATCACAACACCAAAAATTCAACGAGTGGCTCGGGATATATGAGAAAAGTCATTGCAGACATCCACTATATGCACTGTGAAAATAGGTCAGGATAAGGAATAAGAGCAGCATACGATAATCATAACTCAAAGGTGTAAAACAAAAGATAATAACACTAAGGGATAAATGAATTACTTTTTTTTCTCTCCCTAATTCACGTTAGTGACCATTTTTCAAAATCCAAAAAAAAATCCAATAAGATCCCCAAACCTGCAGATCTGGCGACCTGCATCCTGAACGGTTTGCACCGGTGACAAAAACCAACTGAGAACGGAATATTATGTGCAACACTGTGTTGAAACATCAATTCAAAAACTTCTATTTCTATTAATCCTGAAAAGCGGTTCTACTTGCCATCCGTTTGGGGGAGAGGAAATGGTTAGTATATGCCTCTTTTTAGCAAGTAATAAAAACACCCGTAACCATATATGCATGCATCTATCCAAGGATTATGGTTATTGCTCTTATTTCATCCAATATATAATAATAGGCAATAAGGAACTGTATATATCGTTCAGGCTATATGTCATCTACATGGTAAAGCTTTCAAATATTAGTGCCTTTTAGATTGAGCACATGATTATGGTTTCTCTACCAAACATTGACGCAATCAACCATCCATTTCACCTCACTTGACGTGTGACATCAGCAAAAACCAAGGGTGAATATTGTGTATGTGATATATATTTGGTGGATAACTTGCAACTTGCACTATCTTGCTTTGCTTCTAATTGACTCCCTTCTGTCTTCCATCATCGCCCAAAATAAGGCCCTTCGGTTGGCGCGAAAACGTGGTGACAACCGACCGCCTTCCCCTTTTGGGTACTCCACGTGTGTATGCAAGATAACACCCATGAGACCTCACAACGTTTTTGACCCTCCACACACTTAGCACCAGTGTAAATGTCGATGATTTGGATATTTATATATATATATTATACTTTAATACCCTTCTCTTGCCCTGTCACTAAGAAGGTTCGTTTCAGTCACAATAGCAATAGCTACCTATCCCTTTAATATCCATTTATTCGTACATATATCCTACAACTTTGTGTCATATACAACCTCTATTTGTGATGCCACCATTCCCTGCCCCACCTAGTTTTAAATCAACAATCATCCAAATAAAACCAAATAGTAAAATCCCACAAATATCGTCTTCCAAACAAACTGGAACGCCAAGACCACAGAGAAAAGCCGCCTCCAAGAGAAAGTTCACAGATGATGAAGAAGATGATAATAAGGACATAAATGATGATACTAATGCACATTCAAAGCTCACTAATGGATCAAAATCCACAGCCCTGAATAGCCTGGCCAACAAAAAGAAAAAGGATACTAAAGTCTCTCATTCAATGATCGAGAAAAAAAGAAGAGTCAAATTGAATCGTGAATTCGAAGTTTTGAAAATTCTTGTCCCTGCCTGTCGAAACTCTATCCTTAATTCAAACAACAATTCAAATCAAATCAATGATGGGATGTATAAGTTAGCGATTCTTCAAGCAAGTGTGGAATACATCAACTATTTGCACGAAATCATTAGATTAATGTATCAAAAAAACCAACTTCAAAGCCAGGGAAATAGCCATAATAAAAATATCAAAAACACTGATAACATGAACTTTGCAAAACTAAGCTTATGCTTAGAAAACTATAGAAATCTAGATTATGATTTCAATTTCAGTGAAATCATGAGAATTTTCAAGTACATGAATAGTTATGGAAGACTATCGATAACCAAAAGACTGAAGTCAAGCGATCTGTCAAACACAATTTCTAATTCTATCAATCTCGGAAGTGACAATTATCAATTGATTAGTGACGAAGGATTTCATAAATACCTTATTTCAAAAGGTATCAAACAACTGGAAATAGATAATTTCAAGTTGTTCTTCAGCATTGTCGACTTGCAAGAAGAAAATCAGCCTTCCACAACTAATAATGGCACTCCTCCAAGATTTAATGACCATATTTTCAATGGCAATGAAAACCCTCCTATCTCCAACCATTCATATCAACAATCAAGTTTTTCCAATATAAATTTTTACTCGAAAAGTTCGTCTAATAAAATAGATTCCTTGACTTGGAAACGTTGCTCTCCTCAAGTTTCCCCGGCTACAGCCAATTATTTGAATTTGCCTCTACAAGAAAACTCAGCCAATTCGTATAATGTCAATAAAGAATTCCAACTCCCTGGTCCCATTATGGATTTACCAACAAATAATTCTACCAACATCCCAAACACTAACAAATCCTCATTAGCCTATATCCAGCGCCAGCAAATGAGTCGAAAACACTCTTCCAGCTTTTCGTCGCCAATTTTTTCTGATTCATCAAATAATCCCCAATCTACCACATCTGAAAATCCTTCTTCCCATTCTTCGGCCGGTGGTAATACTAGCCTGACCCCAAATTTTTCGTTACCTTCTCCTTTCAAGATGCAAGGATTTGAAGTAAACAATTCATTGTCAATAGCAACCCAGAATTCTGCCACCGCCCCCAACAACATTCTGTACAGTGTTAGCAATGGTGATCTTTTCTCCCTTTCCCCAAACTCTTTCTCCTCCTTGTTGAAGACTCCTAAATTTGAAAACATTAACAAGCATCTGATGTCCATGGCTGCCACAGGTACCACTAATGGTATTGATAATGAGCCATTGAATAAAACCAAAGAGGCAGGCGAGGCATTGTTGTACATGAAAAGAAATAGTATTGATAGAAATAAATCAGCGGTAGGAGGATCTGTTAGCAGTTCTACTTCTAATGATATTGGCTTAGGGGTGCTGTCCTATGGCATGGGCAAACGCAGCAGCGGTGGTGATGATGATAAGATGCGGGTTTCGAAAATCAGCAATATTCTTAATTGACCATTGGTGATCGACCCAATGCCATGGTGTGAGTTCTCCATAGCTATATTATATCTTATTCTTCAATAGCATGTAATAGACTTATAAAACAATATTTGCCAAATAAATAGGTTTGCAGTAACATAAAACGCGTAGATGATGATAGATGTTGAGAAAAGTGAAGTGGCCGTACATTATTTACCCGGCCCTCCAACTGTTTTGACACGGGCCATTCAAACCAGCGAATTCTTTTGGTAAAAAAAGAAAAAAAAAAAAAAACCTGAGTTGGCTTTTTGATAATTGACGATTTCTCCAAATTAAACACATCTTAACAAGCAACAAAAAAAAAAAAAGCGAACTACTCTCAATTGAGTTATTGAATCATTGCATTTCCTTGATAAATTTGAGCATCCATCTCAGGGAATATAGACTGCTGCCAAACTGAAAATATGAAAGATCAGAAACACAACAGTGGTGGAGGTGACTCTTCCACATTCCTGATTCATAACGGAAATCCAGATTTTGCACCACGATCTAGAAGAAGGTCCTCCAATAATGGATCTAGACCAATGAGAAGAAATGGTAGACTTGCTAATATCGAAGCATCTTCTTTCAAAGCCAACAATTTTGATATCAACGAAGATGAGGAATTCAAACTTGCTGCACCATCACAAACCTTTGGGAAGCAATACGTGTATGGTGTTGATTTTTTGCTATCACTCAGAAAATCCGAGTTGATTGTTAAATGGGAAGATGTTCCAGATAATGACTTCTGGAGAAAATATTCTAATGCCCAGCCAACTGGCAAAAAGAGAAGTGATTACAACAATAGTAGCAACAGTAATAATAACAATTTTTCCAACCCAGACAGTCAAGGATCAACTGGCGAGATGGGATCCTTTTCCATAAAGCCAACGAAAGGTGATAGATTCGCAAATAGTAGGCCTAAGAAAACTGGCCATAAAAACTCTGGTGGGTTTTTTGAATTCGATGAAGGTGAGGAAGAACCTGAATGGTTGGTTGATAATGACACCAGTTTGGAGGAAGAACGAGCATCAGGTATACACCAAATTGGAAAGACGGTTCAAGATTTTGAGAAGTGGAAACTAAAAATGAAATTGCAAGAAAAGAAGAAGAATGGTGTTATAGGAGCCGATGAGGAAGCCCGATTAGATGCGATTATCAATAATAGAGATTTCCCAGTTCCTGCCACCGATGCCAAAGTTGTTGGAAGTGGCGCTGGTGGATTCTTTACCTTCGGGGCCAGTGATCCTCAACAAGATTCTTTACTTAATACAAGTATTGAGGACTCTAAACCATTGGAGGATCATCATGATTTAGAAGCTCTGGGAAGCTCCAAGTTCTCATCTTTCTTTAAGCCTCCTCCAGCTTCATCTGCCGTTCCAGTTTCTCAATTTACATCATCACCATCACCATCATCATCTTCATCTTCATCATCAGTGACAACGACAACAACATCAACAAACCCAGCTGCCGACCAAGCTGCTGGTTCAAGAATCTTGTCAATGTTGGGTAAGCCATCACCTCAAACTCGGTCGGCATCTCAACTTCCTGCAACTCCAAATGTCCCAGAAGCTAAATCTACCTCAAACGACATGTTCTTCATGACCTTGCTTAACAAAAATGGTCCTTCATCATCATCTAAGGAACCTGGACCAATTACTCAACAGCAACAACCGGGCCCAAAATCTAACATTATGGCATTGTTTGAAAAGGCCTCCACTGGTAATCAATCGTCTCCATTAGTATCTTCACAACAATCATTTCCAATCAGTCAATCCCCACAACAGGGACGTTCCCAAGTAGCAACCCCATTGTCAAGTCAGTCTCCGTTAGTTAAAAATCAAACTATTCAACAACAGCAACATCAACAACAACAACAACAACAACAACAACAAAACCAAATACAACAACAGCAAAATCAAATACAACAACAGTACCAAAAATCTGGACCTCAACAATCTTCTAATCAACAGCAAGAAAAACAACAACAAAGCCTTCCAGGTCCCCAAGGTCCTCCACCTCCAGGAATACCAAGTCAACAATATGGTCCTCCTCAAGGATTCCCTCCAGGCTTTCCGCCAATTAATCACATTCAACAACTACCACCAGGAATAAATCCTGGTCAATATGGTCCTCCACCTCCTCACATGCAACAACCAATGGCTGGTGTTCCTCCTCCAGGATTTCTCAATCAACTACCTCCATGGTTGGCAAATGGCAACAACAGTTCTGAAAATGGTGGACGTCCAATCCCAATTCCACCTAACGGTCAGTTCATGATGAGCCCAAACCAACAGCAACAACAACAACCTCAAAAACGTGGCGGTCCAATGAATTCTGGGGCTTATCCAATGTTTGTAGGGCCAGGTAGACCAATGCCTCCTCCTGGTGTGATGCATCCGGGAATGGTGCCTCCACATTTGCAACAGCATCACCCACGTCTTCACCCTCAACAACAGTCACAACAACCACAACGCGGTGGCCCAGTCCCACCAAATCTCTTTGGCGGTGCTCTTCAAAGTTGACGGTGATCTGCTAAAGATTTTAAATAAGAATTTTCATGAATCAGTTTTTTTTTTAATGAAAAAAAGAAAAAAAAAAAGTTAAGAGTTAAGATTATTTCTACTATTTTTTTCAGTTCGAATTGTAAAAATTACTACTACTAAATAACTGTCATTTATTTCTCCACAAAAAAAAAAAAAAGAAAAAAGTGGAAAAGTGGAAAAGAACAACATTTTAGGAATCCTATAGAACCTGAGAAAGTTTACTAAGAAAATTCAAAAACTGTATTTGTTCATCAGTCCCATTGGATAGCTTATCATCGGTTTCGTTAAGGGCAAAACTGATATGAATCTTCTGAGTTCCTGTTAAACTGTCGTCCAAGATCAACTTGTCGTGTAACTGATCCAACATTTGGGTGGCACTCCAGCCTTCTGCTGCCAATTTTTTGCTTAATTTAAACATAACTTGGAAATCATGAGTTCTTGCTGCTGTAACAATTTCATCGAGGGTTGAATCACTGACAATCCCTGCGATTTCCTGCACACTGGTGACGGTAATTTTTGAGCTTTCATGATTATTTCCCCCTTGTTCATCTATAGATATATCTCCATCGGCATCGACTTCAGCCACTCCGTGTAATTTTGTCGCTGATTGTAGAAAAGTAATGGCCTTTCGGAGATCCCCGTGTGAAATATCGAGGATTTTTTCCAACACCCCATCTTCATACTGCACTTTTTCCTCATTAGCAACATAGGTCAATCTTGTTAAGGCATCGGTGTTGTCAAGAGGTTTGAATCTAAATTTTGAGCAACGTGATGCCAATGGGTCAATGATCCTCGTTATATAATTACAAATGAGACAGAATCTGGTAACCCCCGAATAAGTTTCCATAGTTCTTCTAAGGGCAGACTGTGCATCATTAGTCATAGAATCAGCTTCATCGAGAATGATGATCTTGTATGGAGGGCAAGGGTATTTGGCCAAATCTTCCTTTGACGGATTAGACACCGTCAACCTGGCGAAATTCTTGACTTTTTCCCTGACAATAGAAATCCCTCGCTCATCAGAGGCATTTAATTCTAAAACCCGGGTTTTATAAAGCTCTGGTCCGTACAATTGCTTTGCCAATGCAAGAATTGTTGAAGTTTTACCAGTACCGGGAGGACCGTAGAAAAGCATATGCGGAAGATTAGAAGTGTGTAAAGACTTCTTCAATACAGTGACGGCATGCGATTGAGACGAGACATCGTCAAGATTTTTAGGACGGCTGAAAAGGGAATAGGTTAGTGGGATATGTCAAATAAAAAACAAGCCATCAGAGATCATCATCAATACTTACTATTTTTCAACCCAAGGCATACGGGCTTTTCTATCACCATCATCTTTCGAGCTAGCCTTTTTGGGAGCCCGCTGATTGAAAAAACTTGCCATGGACATCTTGAACAAAGGTATACGTTATTATGATTATATAGATTGGTCTATAATAGATGCTACTTGCTGATAACAGGATATCTGTAAAAAAAAAACCATTTGGCGCGTTTTTTTTTTATGAAAAAATTAAAAAAAAAAAAAAAATTACGCGTACATGTAGCCCTACTTGACTATATATTATTAAGAGGGTTTTTTTTAGAATAAAAACGCTCATAGTTTCCACACAAACAGAAATTGAAGTAATCGAAACAGCTTATCTCAAACTATCTTTTTTACCCTTCTCTCTATTAATTTTTGGCCAGGTGGGCCATTAAGGGGGTGTAGATGGAGTGAGGGGGTGTAGATGTATTCACCGTGCCGGTTAATGTGTGAAAGTTCCGTACCGGTAACCGTCCACACAAAAAAAAAAAAGCAAAAAAAAAAAAAAAAATTGAAGGAATCAACAGAAATGGTCATTTAGATCAAACATTCAAAGACTATAAGGAAAAATGAAGGGGATTGTCAGAATAAGACTTGCTAGATTCGGCAGAAAGCACTCTCCGGTATATAACATTGTTGTGTCCAGGGCTAGGTAAGTTGTTTTGTCGGTATATGTACATGTATCTGTGGGAAGTGTGAAAATACTAATATCATATTTTAGAACTGGAAGAGACACAAAACCAATAGAAGTCATCGGTACTTATAATCCAATACCTGCTCCTTTGCCACTAGAACTCAAAAAACAAGGGGCTAGACCAGTCAAGGATGTTGCCTTAGATTTCAGCAGAGCCAAGTATTGGTTAGGTGTCGGGGCTCAACCAACTGAACCAATAGTGAAATTGTTCAAGAAAGCCGGAATTCTCAATATGGAATGGCCTGCTCCTTCAGAAGTTCTCAAGCCAATCAATGATAAAGTTGCTGTTCCACAAAAGGATATTTTGGAATGAGGAGACTCATAAAAATTGAGGAGAGAAAGAATAAGAAATTGAAAAATGAAAAACCCTCTCAACGAATGTATTAATGTATTAATGTTTTTGACCTTGTATATATATAAAGGTTATGTTTTATCTGACCCTTCGAAGCTTTTTTTTTTATGTCTCATTAATGGAAGTTTCTTTTTACAAATAACAATAGACGTAGAATAAAGAATGATTATTAATAGTATATTATACAGATGATGCAAAGACCGAAAAGGAGATAGAAAGAGAGAAAAAAAATAAAATAAAGTGGAAAGGTATTAAAAACAAAACAAAACAATAAGATTAGCTTATTTTGGAGAAACGTTGTAACGCATTCTGATACCCATAGCAGCTAACTCAGAGTCGAGGTATTTCAAAACAAATGGAATACCAATAGTAGTTGTATCAGCACCACCAATAAATCTATTGCTTTGGCCATCTTCCCAAATTTCCGATTCATCAACATCCTTCAATAAAGTTTCACTCTCAATCTTAGTGGCACAACTACGGCAACGGATCGAGGATTTTTGACCAATTCTTGGAACAGAGGTTTGAGGATTCAACAAAGAACCACAGGATCTGCAAATAGAGGTTTGAGTGTAATCAGAGCAATTCAACAATCTATCTTGTAACAAGAAAGCGGATCCGTGACCAATCAAGGCATCACGCTCCATTTCACCGACACGAATACCACCAGATCTCTTACGGCCCTTAACAGGTTGCATAGTCAAACTGTTAACTGGACCAGTCGAACGAACTTGGAACTTATCATTGACCATATGACGCAATCTTTGGTAGTAAACAACCCCCATATAGATATCAGCTCTCAATTCTTCACCGGTGGCCCCGGAATACATTGGTTCGTTACCGTGGTAGTTGTAACCAGCCTTCAATAATTGTTCACCAAAGAAATCAGCTGGGGTGTCATCTTCAGAGAATTGCCATGGGGTAGAATCTTGAGCAATACCGTGCAAAGCACCAGCCTTCCCGGCCAAAGATTCGACAAACATACCGATTGTCATACGCGAAGGGAAAGCATGAGGGTTAATTATGACATCTGGTTGAATACCAGTTTCACTAAATGGCATATCCACAGTAGGCCATTTTCTAGAACAAACACCCTTTTGACCGTGTCTAGAAGAATACTTGTCACCAATTTGAGTGTCACGGATAATTCTATACTTTATCGTAAGCATTTGTAACTCTTCATCATTGTTGTCGCCGAGTAACTTAACTTCTTCAATGTAACCAGGTTCAGAAGAGTGGTAGGTCTTGATTTTAGTTTTACCAACGGTGTCATCAAAGTAGGCAACAATTGGATCACCTTCTTCAACCTTGGTACCAATCATTGGAAGCCCATCGGCATCCAATTTACCCTTCCATTCTTCTGGCCATTCATCACTACCGAAACCAAAGTGTTGGGTAATTGGATCACCACGTCTTCTATTCATACCCAAATCGATTTTTTCAACCTTGTAAACCATACCATAACCAAAACCTCTTTCGTCGGCAGATTTGTTGATAATCATCGCATCATCCATATCATAACCGGTGTAAGAGATAACGGCAACAACGGCATTAGTACCGTTAGGGAAATTGTCCATGCCGTATTGATCGTACAATTTGGCCTTAACAATTGGAGTTTGACCAGTTTGCAATCTATACAACTTGTTGTCAGATCTGTGAGCCAAGGCGACACCAGGAGTCCCCATAGTTTGCTTACCCATCTGACATTGGTACATATTACGTGGAGATTGGTTGAAATCAGAAAATGGAGTAAGGTTGGCCAAGATTGACAAAATATTAGTTGGAGAAAATTCCACATGGCTATGGATGTTCGATTCAATTTCAGATGGTCTAACAGCAACATTAAGATAAACTTGTTCAAATGGACCAACGATGTCCTCCTTGGCAAGTGGCAAGTATTTAACTGGTCTCATCATTCTAGCTCTACCCCCAAACAAATACAAACCAGGGTATTGACCTTTAGTAGAAGGAGGAACGTAACCAATTTCCAAATCAAGTGGTAAACCATGAGTTCTTTCCACTTTCCAATATCTCAAGGTATCAGCAACAATTCTACCTTGTTCATGAGTACACCAGCCAACAACTTTACCATCCAATTGGACACAACAAACATTTGGACCAGCAGCAAAACCGTGCTTTGGTACAATACCCAACAAACTCAAGGCTTCCCCAACCTTTGAAACATCGGAATCTTCGGTTGCCACTTTACATTTATGTGACAAATGGTTTAACAAACCACAAGGGGAACCATCCGGTGTATGGACAGGACACAAGAACCCCCAAGATTCTGGCAACAACTTACGAACTGTGGTGGTTTTCAATTGGGCAAAGAAAGAACCTCTGTGAACCATTCTGAATTGAGACAAGAATCTGTAGAAATTAATCTTATCAGCAACGACAGTATAACCCGAGACTTGTTGCAAATCCAAACCAGATTGAGACACTAAATTACCGGTACTCAAGAAATATTGCAATTTTTGACCAATATTTTCATTCACTTTAGAAAACAATCTTGTCATATACTTACGTTCACTGAAGTTGATACCAGTACCTCTATCAATGTCTGTGTTAACTTGCTGAGTAATACTTGCAAGATATTCATCCATTTTTTCCTTCAAGATCATACCGTACAAAAATCCACCCAATAAGATTTCTTGATGTTGAGAACTATCTGGATTATCGGCACAGCAATCGTTAGCCACCAAAGTGTATAATTTTCTGATCATAAAAAGTAACATTCTGAATTTATCCTCATTAGAGTCCAAGTGTACCAAAACAATTCTTCTAAGGACTTCTTTACCAACCTCAACATCAGACATATCATCAGCGACACCAAATACGACTCTGAATTTATCACCAAGATAAGCCAAAGTTTCTTGTTGAGAATGCAAACCATAGGACTTGTAACTTCTAAGCAACAATTCTAAACGATCGGTCAAGAAAGAATCAGAAGAATCAGAACCAACAATTCCATCAAAAATCTCACGGTCATTAGTCTCTGCCAAAGCCTTCATAATCATCATAACTGGAACTAAATATTCATTCTTTCTCCAAGAGAATCTAAAGGTAAGGTTACCGTCCTTCAAATAGTGAACAACATTAGTTTGAGAAGTTTGATCTGGTCTAACACATCTGATTTGAATACCATATTTTGTGTAAGCATGTCCTCTGTTTTCAAAAGATGGTCTAACGATGGCCATTGGATGATTTCTTCTTTGGACAATCAACATTCTGACTAATTTTTCTAAACCATTAACCACGAAATAACCACCCAATTCGTCTGATTCTTCTCTACACTTGACCAATTCTTCTGGTGACATAGTTTGGAGATGACATCTGTTGGATTTCAACATAATTGGCAAATATCCAGCATCACGAACTTCAGACATTTCAGGGCCATCATTGACAGACCAGCAGACTTTCAACATTAATTTCCCTCTATAACTGCTCATTCTTTCTCTGCATTCTGCTGGGTATGTTTTTCTATCAAGAGAAGTTTTGTCAAAAGAGCCGACTGCCGGTTTCATTAATTGTACGGAATCAATCCATATTTTCAACTTATTAGCTGATCTATGTTCTGTGCTGTCGTAAACAGTCTTTTTGCCAATATCCTTGACAGCCAAGTTCAAAAGGCCTCCGCCTGGGCCTTCAGTCAAGGCATTGAATGAATGAATGTGAGGATAGATGGCTTCTGCTAAAAGCGGGAAAGCGGTTTCATCCTTTGGAGGATTCTGAAAGCGCTTGGTTGTTTTCAAGGTGTTGAAACCAAGTCTTTCTTTTGGAGCTACCATTTTTCTCTATTGCTCTGTTTAGCTTTTTATTGCAATGGTATTCTGCCAAAAGATTAGTGCTAGCTTTGTTGATGATTATTAAGAAAATAACATTAAAAAAAAAAAAAAAAATTAAAAAAAAAAAAATTTTCAGATGCAGAGGGGTGTATGGGGTGGGAGACACGGTAGGGTGAAAAAGCATCATCGGTGCATAAAAATTTCATAAGCAGAAATCAATACTATTATAAACTCCATTTGATGAAAACAAACAAGTCGCAACGATACTGGATCGATCATGGCTAATTCTCAGTATGTGTGGCAATTATATACATGCAATAGTGAGCCAGACACGAGGATAAAGAAGTGAACACTAACACCTGAATTTCTAGATACGAAGTGGTGAAACAGTTTGAAAGAGAAAACTATCTCCTACAGGATACCCACATCGTTATCAGGGTAGATGGCAGGGGATTCCATCGATTCACCAAAAATTATGATTTCAGCAAACCTAATGATGAAAGAGCTTTGAAACTCATGAATAAGGCCGCCCATTGTGTTATGGAAAGTATCCCGGACACCGTGTTGGCGTATGGTGATTCCGATGAATATTCTTTTCTCCTAAGGAAGGATACCGACCTATTTGAAAGAAGAGAGGCAAAGTTGGTTTCGACTTTTGTTAGCTCCTTCACAAGCTACTATATTTTCTATTGGAATGACTATTTTGTTGACAAGAAATTGAATTTGGATGATGGATTGCCAACATTTGATGGTAGAGCAGTTCTTTACCCAAACATCAAGAGAATACGACAATACTTTAGCTGGAGACAAGTAGACTGTCATATCAATAATTTGTATAATACAACCTTTTGGACATTAGTGATTAAAGGGGGGTTAACTCCGCAGGATGCTGAAAACAAGTTGATGGGGACATTTGCTAAAGACAAGAATGAAATACTATTTTCGGAATTCGGAATAAATTATAATAATGAGCCGGAGATATTCAAAAAGGGGACAGTAATTGTTAGAGAATCAAATGAAGTTGAGAATGTATCAGATGCGCTAAATAGAACGTCCTTAGAAGAACAGAATACTGGTGCGGTTGATGCTCCGTTGAGTCTTAGACAAAAGGAGAGGAGAGCTAAAAAAAGAAGAAAGATGAAAATCCAGGAGCATCATGCTGATATAATTGGGGATACTTTCTGGCACGAGAGATCATATTTATTTGAATGAGGATTTTTTTTTTCTTTTTTAGTGAATAGTTTATACATTATCAAATCGATGGGCTTAGAATCGGAAGTAGTTGCAAAAATTCCAAAACCTCGCGAGATTAACTCAGTTCTTATTCCACACTAATCATCTTTATTTTTTCCTTATATGGTTTGAAGTAGTTTGTATGTATAGCTTTATGGTTTTCCAGTGAGGCTTGTTACATTAGCCAATTTCAATTATTCAACATGGTCAGTTATGTACAAGAAAAATTGGAATCAGATATTGATTATTGTATACTTAGGCATTAAATATTCCTACACTTTTTTCTTCCTTCTTCTCGTGAAGAGATCATTACTTCTTGAGGAGATCATCAACCTCTTGAGAACACCAACACATAGTATAATTCCTTGATTGCCGCAAAAGAAGTTTTCAAAAAATTAGAATCTTATACTTTAAATTTTTCAACTCAAAGTGGAAACTAAGTTCTTTCTACACTATCGCTAATTAACTGCTGATCTTTACAGATCAGCCCATCTTCATCCGATTTTTGTATTCCGAGAGTTGAAAAAAAAAATTACCAAGGCGAGCAGGGGAATCGAGAATTAGTCTTGTGGAAATCCATCAACGTCATCGCAGATCTCAATACTAGTTAATTAATCGATTCGCTTCTTGCACCTCGTACAGTTGCCGATACTCAAAATAATATGATTAAGCCTCGAGGACTAATTAAGCTGTGATTTTGTGTTTTTCGCTACAGATATTCTTAATTGATTGACAGTCGTCCACCAGTTGTAGCAAAAATAAAAAAAAAAAAAAAAAAAAAATCCCCACCTCCAAGGATATAACAAAAAAAAAGTAGTTTACATTGTTTTAAGAATAATCCTATTCTATCCCTTTTTGTTCCTATACAAGAATAATCACTATCCATTTTTATTATTCTTTTTCATATATTGCCCTCACTTTTTGGGTTCCTGACTTTTGTATAGAAGAAGTCAACCCCGAAAATTGGCAGGGCTGGCATCTTTTAGGTGCAGCATCTGGCGGCATCGTTCCTTAAAGTAATGGGGTCAGTTGTCCCCGATGCAACTATGAATGAATGATCTAATGACGTGAGTTCCGAACCTTTATTCATAGATTTTCCTTCCATAATTGGCTGGTATATCCTCAGTGGCAGGCTTGGTGTGTATGGAAAAAATCCCATCCCATGACGTTGAAATCTCTTGAGGTGCACCTCGACCATCCATGTGCATTCAGCCTGACCATGATGCATCGAATCCTTGTTTTAGTTTATAGTCATAAGGTTTGCATCATATATTATTTCTATAGATGAAGTCAATTATCTTATTGTTCTTGACCTTGTTTTTATAACTACCTTCTACCAGTGAGATTTTTTTGCTTTTTTTTCTTGATGAAGATGTTCTTATAAATATGATGGGGTCCCTGTCACTTGCGAAATGGACTATGCTTCTTTTGGGATGTCTCCAAATCTACTACATTCATTCATTCTTATTTCCCATATAATATATCTAACATGACTATTCAACAAATCACTTTGTTGTTCATACTCTCCTTTTCATGCTTTATAACCCAGGCATCTGCAGTATTCGATGCTACCGGTAACTCCAACCTCGTTATGTATTGGGGTCAGGCTTCAGCTGGTAGTCAAGAAAGACTTGGATACTACTGTGAAGAGGGCAAAGCTGATATGATCGTTCTCTCTTTTATGACGGCATTCCCTGGAACTAATGATATTCCTTCTTTGAATTTTGCTAGTGCTTGTGTTGGCACAGAGTACGACAATGGTTTATTACATTGTTCAGAAATTGCTGAGGATATTAAAACCTGCCAAAGTAGCGGTGTTAAGATTCTTTTGTCCTTGGGTGGTGCTTCGGGGGCTTATGGCTTTACCACCGGCAGTGAAGCAACTGAGTTTGCCGATAGTTTGTGGAATTTGTTTCTTGAAGGAGATAGCGATACCAAACCATTTGATGATGCCATCATTGATGGTTTTGACCTTGATATCGAAGACAACAATTCTGAAGGCTATACTGCGCTTGTGACTGAATTGAGAAGCAAGTTTTCTAAGGGTACTAAAGATTATTATATTTCTGCAGCTCCACAATGTCCAAACCCAGATGAGTCTTTAAACAACGTCATGACAAGTGCCGAAATTGACTTTGCTTTCATTCAATTCTACAACAATTATTGTCAACTTGGCGGTTCTTATTTCAACTATGACACTTGGGAGGAATGGGCCAAAAGCAGTGCTTACAATAAGGATATAAAATTGTATCTTGGTGTTCCTGGTTCTTACTCCGCTGCAAGTTCTGGTTATACTGATATTAGCACCTTGAAATCTGCTATCGAATCTGTTTCATGCTCATCAAACTTTGGTGGTGTTAGTGTATGGGATGCCAGTCAAGCAGATGCCAATGAAGTTAGTGGCGGTACTTGGGCGGCTTATGTGAGAGATGTTCTTGACAATGATATCTGTGCATCTGGTGTAAATAGTTCGATCCCTCTGACTTCTTCTTCTTCTGCTTCTGCCTCTTTTTCGACTACCTTAAGCACTATAATGTTTAGCTCCTCTGCCTCATCTCTGTTTGTCACTACCATCACCCCAACTGTCATTAGCTCTTCTGTCATTACCACTACTATTGAACCAATCTCTTCCAGTGCTAAATTACTTTCAACTACAACTGTTAACCCTGCTGCTTACTCATCTTTGAACGCCCCTGATTCTCTCTCCACCTCTTATTCTACTTATTACTCCACATCCACCTCTTACTCTACCTTTACCTCTACATTCACTTCTACCTCCGTCTCTACTACCTATGTTGCTTATTCACCATCCTCGAATGCCTCTATCCCTACTCCAACTTCCATGGCTTTTGATGTTGCAGTTTTTGCAAATTCAACTGCCTCTAAATCCACAGCTAACATCACCTCTTACTCAACCTCTTATTCTACACATTACTCTACTCTCACCTCTTACTCTACCTCTACCTCTACCTTTATCTCTACCTCTATCTCCACTACCTATATTGCTTCTTCCACTGAAGTGGACACCGAAACTTCTTCATCTTCAAGTTCTCCTGCTTCTAGCACCACAACCTCCTCTACCTCGTCTTCCACAGCTTCTTCTACTATTAACTCCTCTACATCGTCTTCCACTGCTTCAGCTGAAGCTCGAGACTGTTCAAGTCTTTCTGGATTGGAAAGAGCGAAATGTATGAATGCATTATATAAATTGGATTCATATTATCTTCGTGATGCCCAAGAGTGCACTGATGGTGCTATTATTTGCCGTGCTAGTGGAGAGCTTGCCATTTGTGATAACGGTACCTACGTTTCCATTGAATGTCCTTCCGGAACCACCTGTTATGCTTCCAATGATGGTGATTACGTGATAGTTACTTGTAACTTCTCTTCTTACAAATCTGCCTTCTTGTACTGATTGTGTTTTCTTGACTGATTTATTTCTCTTTTTCATTTCTCACTCAAATACTCTTCTTTAACCCATTCTATTTCATTCCCATTTAATATTTAATTACGGTTTCTTGATACATACGACAAATATAGGATAAAAATCAAAAAAAAAAAAAAAAAAAAAAATTATAAATTCTCTTGCTAAATATTTGTGCTCACTTGTATGCAACTGCGAGCACTGCAAAACTTGAGAAATGCGCTGAATTCATGTACAGAAAATTCTTCAAACTTTAAATCAAATTCTTTTGAGAGAGAAAAGCACCACAAAAATAAAATTAAATTACAGTAAATTTAAAAAGGCGAGAACATTAACTTTTTAAGATACATCATATATCACAGATCTGCTGTGAAGCAGTATATCATGTTGCCCTCTTTCTTAAGAGTATCAAAGAAAGATGCGTAATCTTACGTAAGCAGATGAGGTTGCGCGCCCCGACGCTTCGATTAATCATCATTTGCTCGAATCTTTCATTCATGTTTTGAAACAATTCGAGGTTTATTTTACCCACAAGACAAGAAGATCTTGGAGCATCAGCTATTCCAGTTTTATTTTATTTATTGACTATGTCCTCTGCTCTCGCCAACTTGGCCACCAATTCAAGCACCTTCAGTTGCAACACATGTGGTATTAGGTTCATTACCTCCGAATCACAAAAATCACATATGAAGTCAGAATGGCATCGTTACAACTTGAAAAGACGTGTTGCTGATTTGCCAACGATATCATCGGAGACTTTTGTAGAGAAAGTGAAACAGAATCAAATTGATGTCAATACGTATACCATCAACCGGTCATCAAATGAGGATGAGTATGGGTTTGTCGTTCGTGAAAGAAAGAAAAATGGTGGCAAGAGACAAATAACTAAAAAGGATTTGAAGAAAATGTCAAGAGGAAGACAAATGTTTACAGGTGCTGCTGTAGGTCATTCAATAAGCGGTAACGCTTTAGGAAACCGTAGCTCAAGTCCTAATGCATCAGAATATTCCTATATGTCGTTGGGTGATTCAGTTCATTCATCCCAAGCGACAGAAACTATATCCATTGCTGATACTTTATCTCTTGGCACTGGGCTGCTAAATAGTCCAATACTCCATCCTGTTGAAAGTATAGATGATTCTACGCTTGACACAGAGGAAGAAGTTGACCAAGATGACTATGGTGATGATGATGATGATGAAGAAGAAGACTATGATATTCTTGCAGTGAATGGATGTCTATACTGCAATTCACAAAACTCGAACTTTGAAGAACTTTTAGAGCACATGCTTCAAAAGCACGGATTATTTATTCCTGATAAGAACTACCTTGTGGACGCCGAAGGATTGGTCAGTTTCCTTTGGGAGATTCTTTCTGATTACAATGAATGTTTGAGTTGTGGCTTCTTTGGGAAGAATTTGGAGAGTATTCAAGATCATTGTATTTCTAAAGCACATTGCCGAATGCCGTATGAAACCAATGAGGAAAGGGCATTATTTTCTCCTTTTTTCAAATATCCGGTTTCACTGACGAATAATTCCGAGGCTGTACAAAATGATGAATGTAAGTTAGATCCTACTGGGGTTGAGTTGGCTTTACCCTCTGGGTTTAAGGTTGGTCATAGATCAATGATGAGATATTATAGACAAGATTTGAAATTGGATCAACCTAGAATGCAAAGTCAAACAACAGTGATGCTGGCTGATAGAAGATTGCAAAACGTTAATATGGGTGGGCTATCGAAGCCTGTATATGACAAAGAGTTTAAGAAGATGTTGACTACTACACATAGACAAAGAAATATTTCTGAGAGGAGAATGTATAATAAGAATTCCCAGATTAACCAATTCGGTCATTTCAGAGATCCAAATAGAACATGAAAAGAATGGTGCCTTTTCTTTTCTTTTCTTTTCCGATGCTCTGATGATGTGATTTTATGGATTTTTGGTTCTAAAGTGCTTTTTGAGGCGGATATTTGGTGTTCTTGGAAGTTTATTATTGTTTTTCACTCAAAGTTTCCCTCCGATGATTCCTTGTTTGTTCTCGAGTATCAAGATTTTTGTGGCCCTGAAAAAAAGTGACTGATTGCAAAGTATAATGGTCTAGCATTCATGGTGTATTTGATTCTCATTTTCATACTTTTGATATTTTGAGCATTTTATCACAAATTAACTTTTGTTATTGCGGATATTTGATATCTTCAAGTTTTCAAAACTACACTAATGATAATAATCTTAAATTTCAGTTATCTCAATTAGAAACTATACCTTCCAGATAGCATTGTTTGGCCATTTTTTATTCTGTACCATTAGATCGAAGAATATGTATTTTATTTTATTTTTATTTTTTTTGTATCGGAAAAATGTAGTCCAAACATTCAACCTTGGGCTTTCTAATCGCAGTCTGTATTTATAATTACAGATTTTGATTACTTTGAATTTATTTTCAGTTCACTTCCTTTATTGGAGACTGATCTTTGTCAAACAGTGGGACCAGAAGTGAATGACCGACGGCATACGGCGGTGCTTGACACGATAAACCAGCAAGAAAAACAAGGGCGTGAAAATAATAGAGTATAAAAAGCCAATGCGTCGCCCCTCCCCCACAGTTATCCTTAAGCATCTCCAATTAACCCACTTTTAATTCTTTCTTATCTTTTTTTTTGTGATTTGGCTTTGTTTCAATCTTATCTTGTTCTGTTTTTTCTTGCTCTTTTCTTTTTACACTTTCTTTTGAAAGAGGAAACCTCATTGAACTTGCCTACATTATTTATCTGTCAAAAATTGTGTCAAAATACAACCTTGAAGTCCAATTAACCGAACTGTCAATAACGAACTAAAAAATAACATTTTTCCAAAATGGCTGATTACTTACTTACCATTGCCTCCGTTAGAGCCAAATCAACTCCAATTTTTCAATTGGCCCTTGAGGATGATCTTACAAATTTTGACTCTCACTTTGATGATGCCTCAAAGCTCGACAGTTGTCTTGACTTTATTGTTTCTTTGATCAATCGTGATTTTGGTAAAGATTACAATTCAATCCCTCCACATGGCCGTTGGCAACACTTGGAAGCTGGAGGCGTATCAAGGGTTACAAAACTTGTTACCAAGTGGCATAAAAATAGGGTTGATCAATTGGAAATTACTAGAAGATTGATAGATTTGTTTGTGGTGTCAGTATTTTTGGATGCTGGAGCTGGGGATATTTGGAAATTTACTGAAGTTAATGAGGATGGGACCTCCACTAGTTACGGACGTAGTGAAGGGCTTGCCGTGGCATCTTATTATATGTTTGCTGGTGGTGGAATGGCAAACGATGACGTTAGTGATGTTGTTAATGCGAAGAAATTGTTCAGTATTACTGTGGAACAAATGAAATCGTGGCTACAAATTGATTCCGCTAACACAATGACAGGTTTTGAAGGACGTGTGGAATTATTAAGAAGTTTAAGTCAATCCCTTTGGAGGAATGGTGAAATTTTTGGAGGTGAGGGAGATTCCGATAATAATAGACCAGGGAACATTGTTGATTACTTAATCAAGAAATGTGGTGGCACAACAATTGACATGACTGATCTTTGGGATGCTCTCATGACAGGATTCAACAGCATTTGGAAATCACGCCTTGTAATTGAAGGCAAGTCGTTGGGTGATGCATGGTATTGTCAAAGTGCTGCCAAAGTATCCAGCAAGAAGCTTGGAATTAAATTGGAGGATTTAAAAGAAACTGATAAAATTGTCCCATTCCATAAATTGACTCAATGGTTGACATACTCATTACTCATACCATTAAAGAAATATGGTAATTTTTCTGTGAGAAATGAAGAATTGTTAACAGGTTTACCAGAATATCGTAATGGGGGCTTACTTATTGATTTTGGATTATTAAGCATTAAACCAGAGGCTTTAACTCGCGGTATGTCCTTGGGCAAAGAAATTCCGTTTTACAAACCTGATGATGATTTAATTGTTGAGTGGAGAAGCTGTACTGTGGGCTTTCTTGATTATATTTTGCCATTAGTGAATGAGAAGTTGGGAATAAAGGGATCCTCAGAAGAGCTTGTGTTACCCCAGCTTATTGAGGCTGGCAGTTGGAAAGCTGGAAGGGAGATTGCTGCAAAGAAAAGACCATCGACCAAGGGCCCTCCAATCGGTCTCGATAGTGACGGAACAGTGTTCTAGATGCTATATTGCAGAGCTATTCTATATAAAACAGCAATAATTTTGGATAATTGAATGCTGCCCAAGGATTGCTTACTTATCCAGTTAACAGAATAAATGTACGCCAAGCGTCACTAAATTGTGACTAAACAACAGCTATTTGCTTCTGAAACAGAAAAATCAAAGCAATTAACCCGCACAAGGATATAAAGGCGCGAGTGACAGCTGTTTTTAATAGAAACGGCTCTTAACTGGCAGTGTATCTGCAAATTGGGATACTATCTAGTGCAACGCCACTAGTGGAGGATCCAATAAATATATGGTTGGTCAAAATAGTATAATTCTTCGTAAACAGTATTATATACAAATCAAGTGGTTTTTGGGAAAACATTCCATGCACAGTGGCTCTGGCCAATAGATAACGGTCTGACCCAATACTGCGGAGATCTACTTCGGGTACACGCTATCAGGAGGAGGGGAGGTTGTAACAAGAGGCGATGGTAATTGTAAAGCTCAGGCAGCTCAGAGATTATTGGTGTTGTTTTTTTTTAGATTGGGTGGGCATGCTGCTTATCAGCACCAGAGCAGTTGATATCGCACCAATGAAAACGCGTCTCTGCCGGTGGACGTGTGTTGATGCAGACTCTGCGCAAATATCAGAGTGCATTGCATTGCATGTAAAACCCCCTATTTGTTGTAGTGCGATACCCCCTATTCTCCGAGCCCTTGCCTTTTCCACCGCTATATATATATATGTGAAGGGAGACCCTTATCTTCTTCGTTTTTGGGGTTCTTCTTCTTGTTCCTCACATTGGTGCTTAGATCCAATTGAAAATACAAATATAATAAAATAAAAATGTCTGAGCCAACTTATACTGGGCTTACCGATAGTGGTACCGGAGGTGACGATATGTTGTACGACCTTAACCAACCTTTCGACAAGGGTGACATGGCCTGGGTGGCCACTGCCGGTTGTTTGGTGTTCATCATGATTGTTCCAGGTGTCGGTTTGTTGTACTCTGGTGTTGCCAGAAAGAAGCACGCTCTTTCTCTTATCTGGGCTTCTGTCATGGCCTGTTGTCTTATTGTTTTCCAATGGTTCTTCTGGGGTTGGTCTTTGACATTTTCTCACGATGTTAAGTCCGGGATGATTGGTAGTCTTGAATTCTTTGGTATGATGAACACTTTGGGTGCTCCATCAGCTGGTGCTTCTACTTTGCCAGATATTTTGTTTTGTTTCTACCAAATGATGTTTGCTATGATTACTGGTGCCCTTATGTTGGGCGGTGCTTGTGAAAGAGCTCGTTTGGGTCCAATGATGGTTTTCCTCTTCTTGTGGATGACCCTTGTTTATAACTTTGTTGCCTGTTGGACTTGGAACGCCGAAGGTTGGTTGGCCAAGTTGGGTGCTCTTGACTTTGCCGGTGGTGGTCCAGTCCATCAATCTTCTGGTATTTCTGCTTTGGCTTATGCTTTGATTTTGGGTAAGCGTAATGACCCAACTGTCACCCACTTGCCAAAGTACAAACCTCACTCTGTCACCAACATTGTCTTGGGTACTATTTTCCTCTGGTTTGGTTGGTTAGGTTTCAACGGTGGTTCTGGTGGTTCTTCCTCTATTAGAGCTTGGTACGCCTGTATGAACACCATGTTGGCTGCCGCCTGTGGTGGTCTTGCCTGGTTGTTTGTCGATTACTTTAGAGAAGGTCGCCGTTGGACCACTGCTGGTATGTGTATGGGTGTTATTGCCGGTTTGGTTGGTATCACTCCAGCTGCTGGTTTTGTCCCAATCTACTTTGCCGTCCCAATCGGTGTTATTTGTGCCATTGCATGTAACTACGCCGTCGACATCAAGGAATACTTGAAAATCGATGATGGTATGGATGTGTTCTCATTGCATGCTGTTGGTGGTTTCGTCGGTTCTTGTTTGACCGGTTTGTTTGCTGCTGACTACGTTGCTGCTTCTGATGGGTCCGTTGCTAATGGTGGCTCCCCAATCGATGGGGGTTGGCTTAACCATCACTACAAGCAATTGGGCTACCAATTGGCCGCTTGTACTTCCATCTTGTTATGGTCTTTCTGCATGACTTCCATCATCTTGTTGGTCATGGACAAGATTCCATTCTTGAAGTTGAGATTGAGTGAAGATGAAGAAGAATTGGGAACTGATGCTGCTCAAATTGGTGAATTCATTTACGAAGATGACCAAATCTACATTCCAGAGCCAGTCAGATCCATCAAGTCCAGAGCTTCTCAACCTCCACCAGTCGAAGATGAAACAGCTTCTGAGCCAGTTGAAGAAAAACCAGCTCAAGTTTGATCTCTTAATTTTTTTCTCTATATTCTAATTTCTCTTATTTTCATAAATTATGTACATTTTTCTATTAACTCCGCTTTCTTTTTCTTTTTTTTAGTTTTAGTTGATTCTCTATCATTTAGTTCAAACAGATTCCTTAATTATTAATTAAACATTTCTATCAAAATTTTATCTCTAGATATAGTTTAGCCGATAGATACTTATCTATTAGTATTAAGGAATGCATTATGTCAACCTTAAAGAATACTAAACTACTTTTTTGGGGTGAATTGTAAATTTGTGGATAAAATGAAACCACGCTAAAAAAAGAACGTCACTTTTTGGAATATTCCAGGCATGTTAGAGTATGTGACGTTGATTAGACACGTCTCCAAACTTCTGGGTTCTTTTAGTGTCACCCCCCCCCCCCCATTAGATGGCCCAAAAAGGGTAAATAGATATCCTTTTTTTTTTGATACACTCACCCTTTTGAATCTTGTAAAATATAAGAAAAGAAAAAAAAAAGAAAAGAGAAACCGATAACGGATGTCAATCTTTTGATAAAGAATGTACACGGCACCATGCGCAGAACTTATCTTTATTCTTTGATTTCTGCTTATCAAAAAACGTTAGTCTGGTGATCTTCCTATTCTTCCTATCTGATGTGTTTGAACACAAGGCTCCCTTTCTAATCTGAAACTGCGATGATTCGAGTGCCTTCCAAAATTTCTCAAATTGATAAAGTTCAATGAGTGCTTCTTATGAAATTGGCTTTCGGAGGACCGTTTTGATACTGGTTTAATAATTTTGGGAGTTCATATTGTACATTGACACTTTATGGAAAGTAAGCTTATAAACATTAACATAATAATACTGTAGTTATGTGTAAAGCCTGGACTTCCACTTCCTTCTTAGTTTTGCTGCATAAAATATAAGACTATGTAAAATTCCTCTAGCAGTTTTAAAAGGAAGCCCAGAGTTTTATAGATGATAGTAGACATTCATCTTTATGGACTAACTTTAATTATTTGGTTATATCTTACGTGAATAGTCCTTACACCTCTCTTTAATTTAATTCAACTGCACGTCACCTTCACCTCTTTTAAACTCCTTATTTTCTCAACATGCAGTACTTTATGATTCATAAAGTTGGCCTGCATAAAGCATTCTTTGACGTTTTTATTGATCTGTGTTGGCACCACCATACTTGTGGTAGGTTGGTTCGCTTAGTAATCGACGGATTACTAAGATATTGCTCACTCACTCATTGACGAATGACTTGATGATACACTGTAACTGCTAACTGATTTTAAAAGTGTTATCTAAAATGTAAATCTCTATCAATGGTAATTACCTTGAGTCTGAATATGATACTCTTATTTATAGAATATTCCCTTATCGGGATATCAAAGGATTTAACTGTCTAAGTTAAAACATCTCATTATACAACAGTCTGGAGTTGCCCTGTATAGCAGGTGGCTTCAAAAATCTGCTTGTTTTTTTGATAATTTATAGTATTATGGGCGCATTTTTTCCCTTGGTGTGGTTTCATGCGAAAGTGAATGTGTCAACAGTCTAAACTTTCTTTAACAATCACCAAATATTTGAAAATAGGCCCTTTTTAAGGGTGATAACACATCTTTTCAGATATAAAACTTCTGCTTCCCTTTCGTGCTGATAATTGATGAATGGCTTAATTTTCGGTCATATGCTTCACTGACGAGTGATGCCTTGAAAATCACGAAAGAGTACTGTATTGCCAGATAATGTGTGTGTCCTTTTTTTAGATACTCGAGCAAATGGACACCGGTTTACTACTATAGGACCCAGTAATCGTACATTCGACCACATACAGTAGAAAATGATAGAGTACAACTGATTACTCCTGCTTGAGCTTCAATAAACGGATATTCAGCTCAAACATTAGCTAATAATGCCTGATCTACCTATTTACACCCCCTGGATCATCACTTCTGGTGACAAACAAAACGGTGCCACCGAATTGCACAGATTCTTTTTGGAAACGGTAACCAATCACAACCCGTACTTCCTTTTATACAAGCCTGCAAAGGAAGTAAGTTTGCATTCAAGTTACTTTAGCAAATGATGAATGAAATTCTTAAACTGTATACTGATTTCTCATCAGATTAGTGATACAAACTCCCTGATTGTTACCAAAAGTACGGATCAGATTTTTTTTTTTTTTGTTCAGTGAAATTGACCCGTAAGAACATACACTCTGGGATATCCCATGTTAGAGAAATTGAGATTTCATTATTGAGTGTTACAAAATGATTAGTAGTGTCAAGTGGTTTTGAAAACTGCTGATTGAATATAGGATATCTGGCAAAAATGAATGCTTCTATCATTAATAAGTAATTGTTAATAGATACACCCGAGAAGATACTAGGTTACAGTTACACCAAATAGGAATTTAAGCCCAATAATCCATAATCAGGATTTGGAATTTTAACATTCTGATGCTTAAATTAGCTAGACATTATAATAGTTGTTAGTTATTATCTTCCTAGTTTACTTTGTAGGATGGTATTATTTGGGGAGTACCACAAATATGCAAACCCTTTCTTGAGCAAGTTGGTTTCTTGCAAATGAAAGTATTGAGTACAATACTATTTTATATCATGAATATCACTAATAATTAAATGAAAATTTCAATATAAAATGAATGGCCACTGCAAATGCAGCTCTGCATCTAACTTTTCACTGAATGAATTGCACTCTTGAATAGCACATGATTGGGCCTGACATGCAGAAATTCTTTCAAAATCGCTAGATACCGAAGCTTTTCTCAGATCTTCTCTTTTTACCCACTTAGGTTTTTTTCTTTTCCTCTTTCCACATTCATCCGCTTACACAATTAGCCACCATTTTAGAGAGTATTTTTATTACTTAGCTGCAAGTTTTCAAAGAGAAAAAGCAGTAAAAATAAAATAAATCACCCACATGTTTACTTTTTGGTGTTGTGATTTAAAATGGATGGAAACATTCAATACCACAAGACCTACTTGAAAACCTCAGTATTACAAATTGTTCAAAATAGATTGGACATCTAAACTATAGTTCTGGCAAAATTGTGCTGGGAACGTGAGTGATTTACAGTCATAACAATATCATCCCTTGTCAAAAACTTACACCTAGATTATCATACAAATTTCAGATTCTTGATTCCTGATAGTATAGACCTAAGCCAATACCTAGAGCAATCAATCCACCAAAATAAATTAAAACACAATATATAGTTTAAGACTATTTGAAATTAACCTTCTATTTTTCCAGATACATAATGAGTTTTTGTTCATAATGCTATTATAGTAATTTAATGGTTTCTGAGAAATAACGTCGGTTAAATTTAAGCAGCAACAGTGACTTCGACATCCACACCTGGTTCAATGGTGATTTGGGTGATCTTTCTAACAATGTTAGCTGGGGCGTGCAAGTCAATGACACGCTTGTGGATTCTCAATTCGTAGTGATCCCAAGTCTTAGAACCTTCACCATTTGGAGTCTTTCTGGTGTTGATGGTAAGGACCTTAGTTGGCAATCTAACTGGACCCTTCTTGACCAAGTTGTGTCTGGTAGCGTTCAAGATGATGTTGTTGGAAACCTTTTCCAATTGCTTGACTTTGGTGGAAACCAAAGTGATTCTGATCTTGAGGACAGCTTCTTGTTCTTGGACTTTCTTTTCAGTAGACATTTTGGGATATGCTATATGAATCTTCTTGAATACAATGTAACCGAACAGGGCTGAAATTTGCAGTTTTTAATATTTTTCAATTTATTTTTCTGATTATGATTTTCTCGGCGTAGGGAGGCCGCATTTTTGTCACGGGACAAACATATGATATACACGTGGTAATGAAACACGCCCTAACGGCAGTAATTTCCGGTGAGAGCGAAAAAAAGAGCCCTATAAGGCGGATGCCGGGAGCGGGTGAGAACCGGTAACCGAGAAATGGGGGTGAATGTGCTACATTATCATCGTTTGACATAAACCATCAACAAGGTTACATTATAGGAAAGATCATACTTTTCATCTTAAACTCCCAGGAAGGTCATTTATTTCAAAGAGAGGTAAGTACCAGCTCAACCAAGCACACACAAAAACGTATGATTAAGTGCTAAAGCCCAATGGAGAGTAAACTGTTATCATTGACACATGAATCCTTGATTTTGATTTTGATTTGATACTGATATTGATATTGATATTATTGAATATATTCTTTTTTCCTTTTGTTTTCCATTTTTCCGAGAAATGATGATCAATTATACATCAGAAGGTGCAAATCATGACGATTATTGTTGATACTCCTGTTTATGGTGCTCCTTTTTGAATTTTTGAAGCAAAAACGAACAACTCTTCTCCCGGTCCGATCACTTCCTTTTATTATGGAGCTTTTTTTTTTTTTTTTTTTTTTTTTTAAACCCTTTTCCAACAGCCTTTTTTTTGAATCATGATATAAACACTACTGATGATCCCAGTATATTGGATAATATTGTCACGCTAATGGTCAAAACCAATCGAAATTTTGGTTTACCATAAATCATGCCCATTTTCGAAAAAAATTATTATGCTTTGTGCAAACAAAAGCTCATCAAACTCCTAGGAATCAACACCGATACTAAGATTTATAAAGCTTGGAGCTGGCTCTTCAATTTTGTTCTTTCTCAATGGTTTTATGTGTTTCTTGCAGCCCTTATTGCCATTGCTGCCAAATTCCCGAACTTTGCTCGTCATGGAGGAACCATTAGGGCCGAATACACCATTGGTTACGCCGCGATCGCGTTGATCTTCTTTCAAAACGGGTTATCGATGAGAACCCTGGTGTTTTTGTCGCATTTATATGATTGGCGAGCCCATATTGTCGCTCTTGTGATGCAGTTTCTAGTCACCAACGCCATTGTCTACGGAATCTGTTGTGGTGTAAAAGCGGCCAATAACCCTAATATCGATGAATGGTTACTTGTCGGGGTGATCGTCACAAGCACTTGCTCAACCACCATTGCCTCCAATGTGGTCATGACAAGAAAGGCGAAAGGATCTGCCGAAAAGACAATTTCCTGTGTATTTCTTGCCAACCTCGTAGGGGCATTCATTTCTCCGTTGTTGGTGCAAATGTACTTAAGTGGGTCAACCTGGTCTTTTGGTAACCCTAAGAATGGGACTTCATTCTCCGAGGTGTATAGACGGGTTATGAAACAATTAGGTCTTGCAGTGTTTGTGCCGTTATTTGTTGGACAGTGTGTGATCAATATTAATCCGGATAAGGTCATGGCTATCAATGCCAAATATAAACTCAACAAAGTCGGTAGCATCTGTTTGTTACTCAATTTGTTCCAATCTTTCAGTACCGCATTCTATCAAAAGGCATTCACTTCGGTACCAGGGGTGTCAGTGGTGTTTGTTTTTTTCTTAAATACTGGGCTTTACTTGTTTTTCACGTTGCTCACTGCTGTAATTTGCAGAAACCCCCTCATCAAAAAGTTGTTTATCGATACCCAAGACTCAGTGAAACCTGGGTCGATAAAATACTATCTAACCAAGTTCTTGGCCCCATTTTATTTCCTGCCAGAAGATACGGTTGCCCTTATATTTGTTTGCCCTGCGAAAAGCGCGGCCCTCGGGATCTCTTTGGTGACGTCGCAATATGGCGATCACTCACAGTATTTGGGAAAAATCTTGGTGGCGTTGGTGCTATACTCGACCCAACAGGTCTTGATTGCTAATTTCATGGTGATTCCTTGTAAAAAATGGATTCTTATTTGCCAAGCTACGCAAGGATCGGAAAACGAAGATGTAAATAATATTGAGAAGAGTTTTTCCAACCAGGAAAGACAGCCCCAGACTGAAAATCCGCTTCAAATAGTGAATGAGGACGTTAGTACCCAAATAGTGAATGAGGACGTTAGTACCCAAATTAGCAATGCCAAGGAAAAGCATCCACTTTGAAGATATTCAACATTATTTAGCAAATAATCTTCACTTTTTATTTTTCATTCTTTCTTCCTCTCAAATATTTGCACAAATATGAAAACTGGTTTATTAGAAATATTTGTATTTTAATTAATTATTCTTAACCGTTATGTAAAAGCCTATATTTACCAGTCAAAAGTTTGTGAATATTACTGTCCCGGAGATTTACTAATCATATGTTACCTCCAATAAATTGATCATATATTGTACAATCGATACGAAAATTAAATAGAATAAAGGGACCTGCAAAACAAAAGCAAAAAAAAGAAGAAAACAGAATAAAACGTAAAAATATGGAGTGAGAAAATGGCAAAGAAACTTTCAAATTCTAATGGTTCAAATCCCAAATTATATTAGGTCCTGATTCTTCGAAATCTTCCTTTTTCACCATATACAAGTCATTACCGATATTATTAAGTGTGGCATGGTGACTACCAGGACCAAAACATAATTTGATATATACCACTGCCCCCAAAATTGTAAGGTCATTATTAATTCCCTTTGGATCGGAGAAATCTTTCCATTCTTGGAAATAATCTGGCTTTTTGATGGTGTTAATTGAGGTTGGGGCCTGCGAGAATGCAAGACCAACGTCAACATTACTCGTAGCGCGAAATTTAGATTCTGGATCGTTATCATTATCCAACGAGGAAACTAGGTGGTGTGAACTAAGGACTTCGAGAACCCTGTCTTTAAACCCGGATATTGAAGTTACTGGCCCATTAAATATTATATTTGACCAAAGTTCTTCGCGACGCTCGACATCTGGGTATCGAGAAATACAAAAATCAATGTAGAAATCAAGAGAATCAATGAGTTCTTCGGCTCCCAAAAATCGTTGCTTACCCACATTATGCTCAACCCCGTCAGAATCAATGAATGTGTTGAACTCAAGTTCAGAATTTTGCTTTGGCTCCTCTTTTTCATTGGACTTCTTTTTGCTCCGCTTTTCAAGTATTTCTTTTGGTTTAGGAGCGTTGACAACCAGAAGAACATCAAGCTCTTCTTCAAAATCGGTATTTGTTTTACTTTTATTTGCGTCACTAAGGATCTCATAAATATCGGACCGTTTCAAGTCTTCAATCTGCTGTGGGGTCCATCCTGGTAAAAGCTTAGAGAGATGGGAGTTGATGGAGTGTCCTCCAATTGGAACGGATACCGATGCAAAATTGACAGGTAAGTAATCTACAATCGAGGTGATTGTGAGTTTTTCTTCGCCAATATCCACGGCAAGCGCGGTGCTAACACTATTACCCCCATGCGCCAACAACAAGCAAACCGAGTTGGATACAAGAGTAATTGACGTGAGATGGTCCAAGTTTTCGTAAAAGTAGTTTATCGATTTTTGGACCTGAACTTTAGAAAAGCTGTCAGAAAGCGAGCCAGAAGTAATCACCATCAAATGAACAGTGACCAATTCCAAATTCAGGATATCGGGAAACTTGTATTTGACCACAGACTTATAAACTAATTTGACGAAGTAATTGAAGGCGTGATGGTTTGTGATATGGCCATTTTTAATAAACTGAACTTCTGTGGTACCAGTGGAGGCGAAATAGTTTGGTTCACCATTTGGATGGGCGTAGACTTTGGATGGGATGCTGATCACTTTGGAAGGAAGTGATTCATGAAGACCCAGGATCGGGGCAAACTGCACACGGGTTGTGGTTGTCCCGATGTGGATGATACAGTAGTGGTAATCTCTGTGGGGGGCCATTTTTGATTGATCTATCAAAAATAATAAAAACAATAATAATAGTACTGATAAATGGTTGTTTCTGTTATTTTTTCTCACCAATTTTCGCCGGTCCTCCCCCACCATCGCTGCTAACACTCCAGGCCTTAAAAAAAAAAAATACAAAAAAAAAAACAACGCGTCGTCTAAAAAACAAACAACCAAAAAGTGGCTGGAAGCAGTTTTTCTTTCTTCTTCTCGATATATTGATACTAATCACCAATACCGGGTACCCTATAGAACAGTATAGTTTAACACCAGCCATGGTCAGAGTATCAGGTTCAAGGCAATCGCTCGAAAGAGCAAGAAAAAGATCTAAAGTGTCGAAACCAAGAGTCAAACAGGAGGACCGTGACAGCGATAACCATTCTGACTCTGGGATCCGTCGTCATCACCCAGCAGACCCTGTTCAAGGAAGTCAGAAGAAGCGTCGATATCGTCCTGGCACTTTGGCGTTGAGAGAAATCCGCAAGTACCAAAAGAGCACGGACTTGTTGCTCCGTAAACTCCCTTTCTCACGATTGGTTAGAGAAATCGCTACTGATTATATGGGCGATAAGGACGCCATTCGTTGGCAAAGTGTTGCTCTCCAGGCGCTTCAAGAAGCCGCAGAAGCTTTCCTCGTGAACTTGTTTGAAGACACCAACTTGTGTGCCATCCACGCTAAAAGAGTAACTATCATGCAAAAGGACATTCAATTGGCTAGAAGAATCCGTGGCCAGTTTTAATGAGATCTTTGGCTGGAATTGTATCAGCCCCTGCTTTTCTTTTGACAGTGAAGTGTCTATATATGGGTGCGTGGGGGTGTTTTCTTCGCCTTATTTTTTTTTTTTGTAACATTTGTTAATCTATTGGCCTTTTGGGGGAGTTTGGTTAGATTTGATTTTTTTTTCACTCTCTTTTTCCTAAATTATTATTATTATCATTATTACTATTATACTTTTTTTTTACCATTATTCTTTTTTTTTTTTGTTTTTTTACATAGTGTGCTATTCTTTTCTATTTTTGTATTAGATTTTACTTATTCTTTTTTTTTTTTTATGGATCACCAAACATTATGAAACAAACCAAACAAAAGACATCAACTACTTTAAATACTTGTAGATAAAGAAATAGCAGAAAAACAAGATAAATGCACCACCTGCGAATAGGAACCTGTCCTGATAAACTCGACGTTCCACTTTGTGGATCGTCTCTTGGGAAACTCCCAAAGTTGTTAGACTTGAAGTGAGTTTCTTTTCAAATTTCATAAGATACTGATTCTGAATTACAATATCATCGAAACTGCGCTGTCCCATTTCAAGAATTTCGTCTAACTGGGCACTGGAGCGGCCCAAAGATTCACGCTCTTTGTAGAGACCATCTTGATAATTCATTCTAGGCTGCTGCTGCTGCTGTTGTTGCTGTTGTCCCAATGCCGAAGAGTATGGATTGTCGGTTGACGTTGTGGTTCCGCCCAAGCCGTGGGTATTATTATGTCTTCCGCGATTCAAAAGTTCACTTCGACTATTTTCATATTGCACTTCTTCTTTACGCCTCTTGATCGATTCAAAACGAGTCTTGAGTTCTAAATGCTCGCTTCGGAACTTCTCTAGTCTTTTTTTGTACTTCGCCTGCGAGTCGTCGTTGGTCTCTTTTAATATTAGATCTGCTAATTCATCGATGGTTCGTTGAAGCCCATTAAGCGACACCGATACTTGGCCCTGTGCTGACAATGGTGCATCGGACGATGATTCTAACTGCGTGAGGTCTTTTCTAATACTCTGTATTTGCTTGATTCCGTGGCCGAATAACGAGTTCTGAAATAAAAAAGGAAGAAATAAGTTAGCTGCTATCCCGTAGTACAAACTGTAAACCAAACCGCACTCACCATTTTTCTCCCTAACACATTTGATGGTAAATTATTATTATTGTTCACAACGTGGCACCCACAGAGATCAATTTTTTTTTATGATTTTTCTTCGTATAGGAAGAAAAATTGCTGCTTTATGCAAGAGTAAGTGTAGTTCTGCAGGTGTGTCATGATCGCAACCAACCCACCCACAACATGAACCAAGCAATTATCAACAATCCCCGTCATTTCATCGTTCATTGCTACCATATCTACACCGTACCAATGAAACTCTCCAAGAAGTCTAGACAGTCCCATCTCGCTGGAATTGCTCTATATGAGCAAAAGCACAGGGACAATGCACTCACCAACAACCAGCAAACCACCACCACCACCACCACCACCACCGCCAGTGCTGCGGCAGCGGCAGCGGCAGTAGCAGCAGTAGTTCAGATCTCATCACCAAACAAGATTTCTGGAACCCCCAACCTGAGCAAAACCTCCCCAAAGAAAAAAATTGGCATTAATCAGCCAGATACTGGGCATCATAATGTTTCCAACACCTCTCAAATATCCAAACCTTTCACGTCGGGTAGATCTTTCGAAACCCCTGTCAAAAACCACCATCACCTTCATCATCATCGTTTGTTGCCACAATTAGTGAAAGACAATAAAAATCTCAGTTTCCAAAGCATTGATATCCATCACTTGCACGATCCTATTAATATGGACTCGCGCACCTCAACTCCAGTAGTCAAACCGCTCAATACCACTACTCGGCTGCCATCTTTGACCACAGTCGATGATGATGATGCCTATCCTGTTACATTCCTGTCATCGCCAAGTAAGAAACTTCTCCCAAACCCTGAGATATCCAGAAAAAATTCCCCTAACAAGTCGTTGGTGCTGCAGAAAAGTTCCAGCCATCTGTATCGTGCTCTTTTATCTTCATCAAGCCCAACCAATAAACAACATCATTGCGACGACACCACATTGGCAGAAAGCAGTGCTGCTGCTGCTTCGAAAGAAGCAGCGCTAGATTTGAACTTCCTTAATAAAAATGAACAAGCTCTTGCTATTGGGAGCGCCAATGCTGCCCTTAAAGAAGAACCAGAGCCAAAGTCATTAAAGCTTCCCAAAAAATTGGAGAAACTGAAGCGGAATACCCCAACGGATACCACCGATGTGAACCATCCTAAACCATCACCAGTATCAAGTCAATACACTTTGGCAAAATATACGAAGAAAAACAATTCGCCCACAGTATCACCAGGCAATGATGATTCCGTGAAGTCATTGAAAGCTGCTAAGCTTGCGGCGTTTAGGTCTGCCACCAGAGGTCATAAAAGTAACAACAGTGTGAAGGAAACACAAGCTGAACCAGATATGGTAGACTTGGGGTCTGGTCTCACTATGGATTGGAAAACGATAAATGTTATTGCCCAAAAGAGAGTGAACCCAACCCTTGCAACCATGGATGCAGAAATCAAGAAAAAAAAGGACGAGAAAGAGGCTAGCATAAAGGACAAGGCAAAGGAAACCAATAAGCATAAGATGGTCGCAGGGACTGAAAAGATACTGCAAGAGCCAAAAAGGGAATCGACAGAACTGGAAGACAAAAAGGAGAAAGAAATTGGGCCGGATAAGAGTACCAATGGAAGATTGGGATTCCTCAAGAGAAGAATACATCATATAAAGAAAGAAAAAAACAAGGAAATCGAGAGTAAAAAGGGTGAGAAGAAGAAGAACGTTGAGATAGAGGAGGAAAAGGAGAAGGATAAAGAGGGAGAAAATCAGGAGAATGAAAAGAAAGAAACCCAGGAAGAGATAGAGGAGAAGGATGAGAAGGGGGACAAAGAAATCCCAAATGTTTCAAAAGATATTGAAAATGTTGGAAAGACGGGTATACTCCGTGATAGTAGCTCTGATGCCAATACCTCTGAGATTGCAGACTCTCCCAATTTGATCGCAGATCCACAAGTTGTTTCAAAGATTTCAGAAACAGGCAATCCCCAACATCAGATAACGTCAAATGGTGAAAGTCCTGAAGAAGAATCTTCTGAAATCCAATGGTTACCAAAATTTTCGAACCAGTTGGATAATGATACCGTTGCGGCTGTCAAGAGTTTGCCTTTAACACCGCTGGATGAGAAATCAGGAATTTTTTTTGACTTTTCTTCTGGAGCCGAAAAAGAAGTGCAAAATGATCAAAAATTGGCTAATAGGGAAGATTTGAGTAATAGTGAAGATTTTAACAATAAGCAAGAATCCAGTAATAATAAGAAATTGAATAATCATGATGATGCAGAAGAAGCACCAAGTGCCTCTCACAATGGGACAATTGAAGTACCGGAAATCAAGAAACTCCCAAATACGGCTGCTCCCTTATATAATTCGAGTCTTGATCCTGGAGAACCTGTGATGCCTACTAGCGGAACAGATACTACTAAACACAAAACTTCCAATTCCCCGGGTCTGAATTCCTCGATATTGTCTGATGGAGACCCACGAGCTCCAATAAACTCAGTTTCTCAAATAGAACCCCCAGAATTGGAAGATAAATACAATTCTCTGTATAGCCATAAAGACTATGATTTGAAAGCCCTTGTCGATCAGAATCATATGCTCATTCACCATCTTGAGAACTATTCAATTAATAATGACAAGTCTGGTCTGAAAAAGCCTCACAAGTCCTTAATAAGCTTACAAGAGGAGCTCATCCGTACAGAGCATCAAGTATTAGATAATGAGGTCAGAGAGCTTGGCGAAGACCATTTCACTGAAAGCCCTGAAAGTCCACTGAAAGAATTGAAGGACAGACACCGAAATTTAGCACAGCGCCGTAAATCCTTAGTTGAAGATGGTAAAGTACTTGAAGGTGCCCGGACAGCTATTATTGGTGGATCCCCTCACAAAAATTGTCCAAATCAAGAGAGTGACGATGCAATAGTAACTGAACCAGCAGCAGCTCGTTCGGTGTTTAATGGAATTAATGAGAAAAGTACCGGTGAAGAGAAACCAGTAAATACCACCCATGAAACTGAGAAACAAGAAGAAAAAAGAGAAAATGGAAACAAGGGTATATCAAGAAACCCATCCAATGAATCAATTCTTACAGAATCAAAGATTGCCCAAGGAAGATATGATCCCTCCAATTCAGAAATAAATCCGTCCATCCAGACCCTAAGAAGCAATGAAGGGGTTATTGGGCAAAAGATCACAAATAACTCTGGTGGTGCCTCGGGACTTTCAGAGAACAAGAATAGAAGAAGCTCTTTGTTGAACAAATTTGGCAAATATGTTGCCAGAAAACATGAAAAGAGTAAAAAGGTAGTTGCATAGTTGTTTATATGATACACTTATTTCTACCCTTACATTTCTATATTATTGTTCACATTCAATTTTTTTTTTTTTCGTTTTGTAAATTACGACAGACCAGAGACCATTTTTCTCAACAGTTATTCCATTATTAATTATAATATGCTACTTCGTTTGAACGATACTTTATTACGTTGTAAAGAATTCTAAATATCGTGATGCCTGCGGCATGTTGGAGAAGAAAAAAAAATCTTTCTCACAAAAGCAAGAAAAAAAAAAAAAAAGCCATCAAAAAATACATTGGATGGAAATTTCATTACATTACTACATGTGCATACACTAAGAGCAAATACTAAGGGCAGTGCTTCTCTTGAAACATGAACAGGCATCTGTTAATACTAAGGACATGCCGTTTTCGAACAACTTTGAGCCTAAAACGAGCCTCAGAAACCGCATTCTTAGTGCAGAGATATTTCACTAGCAGTTGCACAAGTTATCGGAGCTCTCCATCAAGGAATACCAATGTGGAATCAGAGGTTTCTGGACATCGCTCAAAGAATAGAAATGAAGCTTCAGATTTCTTAGGATCATTAGATCAAGATCCAGATTCTGAGGCTGATGACCAAATTTTCAGGCTCATGAAAATTCGTAATGAAGACAAATTGTTCGTCCCACAAATGGTCCATCTGTGGAATAAAATAATACCAAAAGCTTATATCGAGGAGTTTAATACAGTGTTAGTCAATAAGGCCTCTAAGGGTAAGGTAATTAAAACCCCTGAAGATGGAGTTGAGACCGACTATTTTAAGTTCACTTCGGCTTTTTTGGAGAATATGGGTCAGTTTGTGGAAGAAACCAATGCCAAAAAATTCAATAGATTAACAAACCTGGCATTATTGTTATTGAGAAAGCAACTTCTCGTAGGTATGAAGCGCCTCGCTAAGAAGTCAACCTGGAAAGACGGAATCAAAAAGCGCGAAATTGTCCTTGAAGATCTCATTGCTCCAAAGATTGATGAAATTCCAGAGATTTTGTACGAACTATTTCTTACAAAACAAAGTAATATATGGCCAGGTCACTTCGTTGAAAAATACAAAATCGATCCCAAATCTTTCAACTCACAGTTCAAGTATCTCATTAATGAAGCATACAAATACAATTTACAGACAAGTGAGATATTATTTTCCAATCCAAGAGATGCCAAAATTGAAATTTCTAATCCTACAAAATGGTTCCCACTAGCAAGACAGCTCAAACGTAATATCATTATGCATGTTGGTCCTACAAATAGTGGGAAGACCTATAATGCTTTGAAACGGCTTGAAGAAGCGGAATCAGGATACTTTGCTGGACCACTTCGATTATTGGCTAGGGAAGTGTTTGAAAGATTCAAAGAGAAGAATATTAGTTGTAATTTGATCACCGGGGAAGAAATCATTGAGGACACTGATGAAGTTACGGGAAATCGCGCGAAGAAATCGTGCGGAACCGTAGAAATGATATCATTGATCGAGGAATATGATGTTGTGGTGCTTGACGAAATTCAGATGATTGCTGATCCGCGTCGTGGTTGGGCATGGACCCAAGCGTTACTTGGGGTCAGAGCTAAAGAGGTTCATTTATGTGGTGAAGAAAGTTCGGTGGCACTAATTCAAAAAATTGTAGAATTAACGGGCGATAACCTCGTGGTCAACAAATACAAACGTCTTGGAGAATTAAAGGTGCTTAAAGATAAATTTGGGCATTTTGGAGAATTACAAAAAGGTGATTGTGTGGTAGCGTTTTCTAAGGCAAAAATATTGGATTTGAAGCTACGTATCGAAAGGACTACCAGTCTCAAAGTGGCAGTCATTTACGGGGCTCTACCTGCAGAAACAAGAGCTGAGCAGGCTAAAGCTTTTAATAGTGGTGAAGCTGATGTTTTGGTTGCCTCGGACGCCATTGGAATGGGATTGAATTTGAGTATTAGAAAAGTGATTTTCTCAACAACAGAGAAATTCGATGGTGGTTCCAGGAGAAGATTAACAGTCTCTGAAATAAAGCAAATATCAGGCCGAGCTGGCCGTTTCAAGCTGGCAAACTTCGGGAATAAATCATCATCATCAGAGCCGGTTTTTGATGTGTTAGAGGATGAAAAAGTTATGAAAGAAAAAAGTGAGCCTTCTTCTTCTTCAGCAGCAGCGGTAGGGTATGTCACGGCGATGCATAACAGAGGCTTGTCCTATATACGCTCTTGCTTATCACACAAAATCACCAATATCGAAAAAGCCTGTCTTTGGCCTCCAGACCATATCTTAACCGAATATATTTCCGAGTTTCCTAGCAAAACCTCACTCACCCACATTTTGAAAGTTTATGGAAAAGAAGTTACGACTAGTGAGTTATTTTTCAGTTCTGATGTTGAACCTAAGATTGAACTTTGTGAAATTATTGAGCAGTTCCATCAAACCAGCAAGAATCAAATATTGCCTATTGGAGACCAACTTACGTTACTCAAAATACCCCTTAGTCGTATTACCCCGCTTACTTATAGAATTTTTCTTGAATTTTGCGAGACCATTTGTCTGGGGAAAACGAAGTATATTTTTGATTTCTCTCTCCCATTTGAAATGCTTGCCAATAATGAATCCCAGCCAATTTATGATCCATCCAAGCCTCAGGAATCATCCGTGTTTTATAAAGGGCATAACTTGGTTGATGCCGTATTCAATAAAACCAATAAGCCATCAAATTCAACCCTAGAGTACTTGGCCAGTTTGGAATCTTTACATTCATTATTCATGGTGTTTTGCTGGTTGTGCTACAGATATCCTTATAACTTTGTTGGAATCAATTTTACGATTCAACTCAAACATTTGTCAGAATACAAAATTTCTGAAATGTTGAAATTGCTAAAAACTCAAAATCGGTCCTCTAAATAACCAAACCAGTAGGTTTGCTGTTTGATATTTTTTCTTAATTGTACTATATTGTTCATAGTTTTATATTTCTGTTTTAATAGAGTTTGTTTGCAGAACAACAATTAATTACTGTAACCTTTTTTTTGTATTGGAGTAAGATATACATTCTATAAAACCATCTTCATTCTGCAGTAATTGCTTTAACCACCTTTCTCTGTCAAATTAAAACAATTTATTTTTTATTTTTTCAAAAAAGGTAATAGAATCATTCAAACCAAATAAAGAACCGCACGATAAAAAAAAAAAAAAATCAATCTAGCTGCTAAAAGTAATTGTACAACGAAGAAGAAAAATTCATAGAAAACGCAAACGGTAAAGTGAGAGAAAAAAAAGAAGAGGAAAAAACAATACCAAAAAAGTAATAACAACACACCAAGTATTTTCATTTTAGGCACCTAATTAAAATAAAAAGATGCAAGCATAGGCTTAAATAATACAGCCACCACTTTTTGGGTAGAATGGGCAGCAAAATCATAGTCTCATGAAATTAGGATTCGTGATCCAATGCTTTTTGCATTGGGGCTTGTAATAAATAGAAACAACAGCAAATGGCGAGCAAATAATGGGCCATGGGTGATGGCGCTGCTTGTTAATCATAAAACAAAGGTGAAATGAAATGGAATAAAGATCAAAATATAACAAAATTTCATCAAAATATAATTCGGATCATCACCATTTTTTTAGCTTATCATTGAGGATGACGAAGCAAATCATCATCTTCTTCCTCATTCAACGTAGTCAACCCCATAGCTTCCTCGTTGTCCAAGCTGAAGAGACTATGGCTGTTAGAGCCCACTCTTCTATGTAATTGTAAGGATCTTCTGATAGAGACGCCTGCGCCCACAGCATTGTCCAAAGGAATATCTTCAATGTTCTTACCGCTACCAAACAATCTCTCAGGGCCATCACTAGAATTGATTGGGAGCAAATCATCATTGGAGTGTTTTCTGGAAATGTTCAACAAATAAACCCCCATAAAGATAATAATAAACCCACAAATAAGAGAGATAATGTTGATGGAGGAGGCGGTATTGAAACCTCTAAACAAGATAAATGAAGCAACTAATGTGGCAGTTGTAAATGACACGTAATATAATGGGTTAACGATAGAGGTGTCGAACTGATCCAAAGCTTTATTGAAGTAATTCATCTGGGTCAAGATACAGAAAACCACCACAAAAATGAAAAAGTAAGTTGACAAATGGGTGAATTGGTTGTTTCCAGCAAATGTCAATTTCAAGGCAATACCAAATGCTTTGATGGACATGACAGAAATTGAACCGACAGTAGAGCAAATAGAGACATAAATGACAGGATTCTTATTACCGTATTTTGGAGCCACTTTATAAATCATAAATGTTGCAAATATAGCAACCGCGAGACAATAACTGATGAAGCCGGGTTTAAGAGCATAATCCAATATCTCATCAACGGTTTCAATTTCTTTGTCTGGTGGCGCATGTAAAACAATAATGACCGATCCTAAAATACAAATAGCACAACCCATTTTCCCCAAAGTTCCTAATTCTTCTTTCAAAAAAATTGCGGCCAAAATTGCCCCAATGATAACTGACAATGCGCCTAGAGGAGTGACCAAAATTGCTGGAGCAAAAGTATAAGCTGCAAAGTTGGCAACTTCCCCAACGGCCATAGTAGCGATCCCCGCCCACCAGATTGGATTTTTAAGATATTCATGCCCTTTACCTTCGAACCCTTGATTTTGAGCGTCCATAAGGCCCTTTTTGGTGATGATAAACGAGGTCCCGATAGCCAAGGACGAGGACATTGCTAGTCCTAAACCGATATATTTGTCTTCCATGGTTTGTGATTGAGGTTATAATATATTATATTTCTATTTCAGATCAAGCGGATGTGTGATGTTGAAGCAATTGATAGTTGAGTTTGACGTATATGTATATTTGGCAATTAGAGTCAAACGAAAAGAAAAACAAGACTGAAAAAAAAATTGGAAAATGGCAATAATAAGTATAAGTCAGGCTTTGAAGAAATTGAAACAAGATTCTTTCAGTAATATGCTTGTGTATGTGTGGATACTGGGAAAGTTGTTTGAGCACGTACCACTTATGAGAGAGTACAAATAACAAGTGAACTGGGGAATCCTCACAAGTGGATGATGCAAAAAAAGAAGAGGAAAAAAAATCAACCAGGCACTGCCGTACCGGAATGCCGACACGGAGACACAATAATAAATAAAAATAATACTAACAATCAATATCCTAGACGGTGCACCAAATAACATGAACAATAGTAATACAGGCCTTGGTCTATATTTAATTTTATTCATTTATTATTCAAGTTGTCTAGACCAGTAAGTATTATTATTATCATAATCATCATCATCATCATCATGTTATTATTATATGACATACAACTCCACGGCGGTCACTAGGAGAGTAATCGATGTGTCAGAATAAGCCCATTTCGTGCACTTTAATGCATATACGGTATGATAAAAAAAAAAGTCCACCCATACACCCACACACCAGATTGGCGGCTCTCATTGGGGCGGGTCACCCGATAATCATCGATAATAATATGTCACAATCCAAACCTCATCTTCTCCCACCACTGACAATTTCACCTCCCGTAAGCAATACCCTCACATTCTATAGTGGCTGATGACAGCCGCCTACAACACCAATCAGGATGACTTTCTCAGCGAGGTCGAACACTCGATCTTCGCCTTAAACTACCCTCAAGCAAACCCTTCATCATCAGCATCATCATCCCCATCTACTACTGATAACATCGCCACATCACTATCGTCAAGCATTCACCACCCACTGCTTCCTATACATCCCGGCATCAATAACACATACCATATTCAAAACCTAAACTCTCCTGTTGCATCGGGATTTTCTCCTCAAGCCATTTACATCACTCCTGGGACCCATCATGATTTTGCCAACATGCGTCAAGCTGTCAATGCAATGCCTCTATCTTACATTCATAATAATAATCACCAAATAAATGCATCACACAATATCAACGGAATAACCTTCAATGATTCTAGTACTCACATGGTTCCTGTGGCCGATTTTGGCTCTGATCCAGTTAACAGTAATACTTCAGGATTCCAAAATATCCAACCACATCAACTATCAGTCATTAATCAACGTTCTTCTTCGCAAACCATCATGGCTTCTTCAGACATATCAGCATATAAAAAAGTGGGGCCAGCACATACAGATGCAATTCCAACTTTGCATGATACTTCTGGATATATTGACGGCAGTGTCATTATAGATCAAGAGCTGCGGTCACTTCCTATAAACACCCCGAGAAAAATGGAAATTACTACTGATACCACTGTTTCCAATAGTCCTAACATGTCATCTACGTATAAAAAATTGGTGCCAATTCATGAATATTCGGAAATTAGCGTTGCAGATCTTGCAGCATCCTCCAGTTCCCTCAATTCTGATGTTAGCTCTCAATCGTTGGAAAATAAGAATCCTGATATTCATGCCATGTACAAGAATCACACTAGTATATTTAATGGAGTTATACCCATCAGTAATCCACAGAAAATCACAATGCATAATTATCTACCCGGAAGTTTATCTCGTGAACCTTCCGCAAGATTCAATATTTCAAGCTCTGCTTCTTCTTCCTCTGCTTCATTATTATTGTCGAATCCTTCGAATTCGGTACGATCCTCAATATCTAGCGCTACCAATGCTGTCGAGAGCTCAGTCTTGACGAATACGAAGAAACATAATCGATCTTCGAATTCCCTTGCATCGATTGATTTTCGGTTTAACAACTTACAAATAGATACTGATAATCAAGATCTTTCTTCCGGTACGGCTCCTCTCATCTCCAATGATTGCAATATAAATGAGGCAAAAACTTCCCACATGGATGTCAATATTGATCATAATCATGATAGCGAAGATTTTGTTATGGGTTCAATTACCATTAATCCAAAGAAGTTGAAAGATGAGAAATTTCAGGAAGATACTGAAAATTTGGAATCAAAGAAATTTGATAAGCAGGTCAGAATTTCATCGAGTCTTAATGCTGATGGGAATTCATTAAATGGTGTTTTTAATGATGATAGTTTGGTACCCAGTGGTAATTACAAAAATATTGACAATCATAAAAGTATGAATGTTGCTAAGGACAGTGATAACAATAGTGATAATTATTGTGAAAATAAAGATGACTTTATATCACCAACAATAACTAACCTGATGAAAGATGATGGCAAAATTGATTTTAGAATGCAAGGAGAGGCCGTGACCGCCATCGCGCAGTGGTTAGACCAAGACTCAGAGACTGATCCTGAGACTTCATTACTACTACGTCGAGAAAATGCAAAATTAGGAAGTATTAATCATTCAGGGATTCATAGAACCGGATCTTTCCTTCTTGAGCTGTCATTATCATCAGCCCACTACAATGGTTTGGCAAGCGGACTGTCTCATAGAATGAAACATAAAAAAGCTGCCAGTGATTCAGGGTATTTCATGCTGAATTTTGGAGTATCAATTTATACTAGTGGCAACCCATTTGAGTTGGAGGGTAGCAGTAATCCTAATGTTTTTGGAGAATTTTATGATACGTTTGGCAACGAATTAGAGAATCGGTTGGCCACCAATGATGAGTTCTTATTTGATGAAGATGATGAGGACAAAATTCGGGTTGATGAATTAGAAAATAAAATGGCTAAAGATATTGATAGCGAAAATGACGCTGATGATTACGATCATAATACCTCGCAACTTGAGAATATGAAGGAGGAGATATTATCGTACCCATCGATAAAAGATACCCCAAAAATAGTTGGCTCCATTCCTGTGGAGTCGTCTTCCAGGCTTTCCAGAACTTCGAAATCCCTCAAAAATTTATCGAAATTTGAATCCCCAACGGAATTATCATCAAAAGAAACAAAGCGGAAAAGCCTCACAAAACGTCGTAAACGTACAAAATCAGAGTCTAATATTCTTCTGTTACTGGATCCAGTGTCTCCACTTTCAAAAATCACCAAATCTAGACCATCAACCAAGAGTTCTGTGAGTTCTTCGAGCATAAATTCTGGGTCAAGCTCTCCCACAATGGCAATTATCAGCTCCTCTAGATTTGATATCACAAGCTTGGAGGCTATTAGTATTCCATCCGCGAATCTTGGAAAACCTTTCCAATGCTCGCAATGTGAGAAATCATTCAAAAGACAAGAGCATTTAAAGCGTCACTTCCGTTCGGTGCATAGTAATGAGCGACCTTTTCTATGTGTCTATTGCGATAAAAAGTTTAGTAGAAGTGACAATTTATCGCAGCACTTAAGAACCCACAATAGGGGTAAATAGAAAGGTGCTGTTAAGAGGACTCTTGACTAATATCCTGCTGCCTTTTACATTTCGTGATCAAGGTATTGTCATATTATATTATTATTTCTGAAGACCATTATAATAAAGAATCAGCGATCTCAAATATGATTTGAGACTGTGTTTATACACAAATTTTTGTTTGCTACTTTCGAGCCCTATAAATTTTTTTATTCACTTTTACTTTTTTTTGACGTGTCCTTTTTTTTTTCTTCTTCTTTATGTTGCGATACAGTGGGCATTTTTATTTTCTTATTCCTTTTTTTTTTATTTAAATTTGGTTTTATTTTTTACTTTTTATTATTTTGGTTTTATGTTTTTGCTTGGAATTATTTTTGGTTGAATTTGGTTGTTTTTTTTTTTGGTTCAGGATTTCATTTTTCTTCTTAGCTCTTTTGTTTTGATAGGTAAATGAATAACACTATCTACTATTTTATTTCAATTAATTGCGTATCCCTTACTGAAGATTTCAAGAATCAATGGAACGTTAGTATTTTGTAGGTCAGCTGGGAAGTTGAGATGTTGCAAGATTTTCTTTTATATTGGTAGAAATACCTTGCCAACCAGCTGAAAATCTTTGGGGGCAGACTGTTGGTGTTTTCGTTTTATTGAGGAAGGCTTTTATTGGTAGATTGGTGTGATAACGAGCAGGCAAATCGTCACTATTAAAATCCCCAATGACGTTAGCGCTAATGTTCAGTTCTCTCTCATGGTCTGCAGGACATCATCATCTTTGATTTTTCTGTCAAAGCAAAAGTGTAAACCCAAAGTGGTCTGGTGTTGATGGAATTATATTGATAATAGATTCACCTTAACAGACTAGTGATTTCTGTATCCATGACGACGAAACTGTTTTGTTTGAAGAATTCATCACCAAAACTGGTACCAACTGCATTAATGTATTTACCAATGACTTTGGGATCAGTGATACTGGTGCTAGGGATGACTGTACTTCCATTTGATACCAATGGATTGTTGAAGAAGTTTGATTGTACTAGTTGGTGAAGATAGTCTGGCGCTTTTTGTGGGTAAGGTATCGTTTGCATCCATTAAGGTCGTTAGATGGGTATTGATTACCGTCGACAAAATGTGCATCACAAAGTACCAATCTGGTAAGTTGCGATATTACTTCTTAAGCTTGCTGAATATATTCCATAAAAAAGGGTAGACTAATTAAGAGCTATAATACATATATCTATGACTTGCTGTGATTTTTTATTTTTGGTATCTAATCCATCCTGCTAAGGACCATTTTTTGTTCGTGAAGGAAAAATACTCTCTTATGAATATGATCGAATAAATAAGGTCTCAAACACCTTCTTCTTGGAGTTTATTGTGGGTTTCGAGAGGTCTTGGCATTTTATTCTGCTAAACCAACCGTTTTGTAATTCACCTGTTGATTCTGTAGCCTGCACGATTGCCAACATCATTTCCATACAAATGTGGAAAGGAAATCAAGGAGGAGGATAAGTTTTGCAGGATGTGAAAGAAATCCTATTTCTTCAATTACTATTACTATCATTATGATCACAATGATTCTGAAAGAGAGAAACCAGGAAAGAAGAAGCGTATATTGCCGAAGATCACGAGGCCCAGTATAGTAAAGCTGTGGAATTTGATTCAGACACAAAGAAAGAAGTCACTGATATTCAGTAGACTGGGATGATTCAAAAAATAAGCTTTTCATTCAACCGCGGTGAAGTTGTGCTTCTACGTCATTTTTTTTTCTCCCCAACTACGAATAGTTTCGGGCACAATTGTCATTTTCTGTCTATATTCGTTATCTCATTCAGTGTTGAAATTGGTTTAATTTTTAAAATCACTATATATTTGATAACTAATAGTAATATAACCCCAATAAGGTTGTTTTGTTACTGCCATAGGCCAGACGATCTGCGAATCATTCTTGTATTCCAGTCAAAGATAGTGTCCTGATACGTTGGATGTGTGCATGTTAATTAAAAACATAGAATAATACCCCAAATCGGATTACCAGTCGTAAACTAGAGTCCGACGACAGAATAGGAGCAAAAAGAGATCGGATTGGCGATCAATATCATGGAGGTGTGCGCCGAATCGATCTTCGACCTTAAAACAGAAACCAAATAAAAATGAAAAAGGGACACGGAGTTAACTCTTCCAACATAATCCATTCCTGTTTCATATTTGAATTTCTATTGTCAAAAGACGATACTATTTTCCAGTATTGTTATTGCTATCCAATTCTCTAGTGAGTGATCTGCGTTATTTTCTCTAATTTACTCACCTATTGTCTCTTCTAGTTTCTGATTTGCTCAGGTACATATTTTTGGTCATACCTCATCATATGTACTAAAAATAGCGTGAAAAAAACAAGAAGGTGAAAAAACCGATTGTTTTGACTCGGCGGAGATAGATATTCACAACAATATTAAGTTTTTTCCTTCTTAATTACATATTTTCAAACAACCGCAAACATCAATCAAAGGAAAATAGAAAGCATTGCCTGACTTTCTGAAAACAAGTGTGGATATTCGCACGTAATTCACTTGCTTATAGACGGCAGTCTCTGCGTGAATTGATCTATCTACAAGCAGCAATGACAACAATGTTGACAAGGATTTGTGCATTGCATGAAGTAATTCGATATGCGTCCCTGCTTCCAATTTCTGCAATTTTGACCCATCATAAACTCTGGGCAGGAGTCTAGATAACAATAATTGGTTGCTAATCTTAAAAGTTGCTGCAGCCCAAATCACTGATAGTCATTTGGTGAGGTCGTATGGCATTTCAACAAAACACCAAAATTCTAATCGTCAATATAAACTGTAAATCATCAGACAATCACAACAATAATAGTGTCTGGTTCAGGTGGCACCAGTCACATTACCTCTCAATATTATTCAGTTGATAAGAGATTTTTACAGTTCACAGTTTTCATCACTTGAGTCTTGGAATGGCGTGTCAAATATTTTCCAACTATGGTTTACGCTCTATTCAAATAGGGGTACTTTGAAGATATCAAGAAGAAGAATCAAAAGATATAAATAATTGGGCGGTCCCCATCCTATTTGCAAACAATTAAATTTATATTCTTTTTTATTATCAATCAATCTAATACCCATCTTTTTCTCTTTTCATTTCTACATTTTTTCAATCTTCTCTTTGGTTGCACTGTTACAATGAGATTTTCCAACACTGTTCTCTTTTCTGTCTTTGTCGCTTTGACCTGTGGTGCTCCTGTCCAAAAGCGCGGTACTCCATCTGCTCCACGTCTTGATTTTACCGTTGTTAGATCCAGTGGTAAAGCAATCAATGGTACTTCAGCCTTAACTAAAAGACGTTCTGTTAAGTCTGCCAGCGACGCTGGAGTCAGTGTCACTTTGGACAATGAATACTCATTCTACCTTGCTAGTATTGAATTAGGTACTCCTGGTCAATCTCTTCAAGTCGATGTTGACACTGGTTCTTCTGACCTTTGGGTTCCAGGTTCTGGTACCACCTCCAGTTACGGTACTTATGACTCCTCTGATTCCTCCACCTACTCTGAAATCGATACTGGATTTAGCATTAGTTATGGTGATGGCTCATCTGCTTCTGGGGTTTGGGGTAAAGAAACCCTTACCATTGGAGGTGTTTCAATTACCGATATTGATTTCGGTTACGCCACTACTCAAAATGTTGGCCAAGGTCTTTTGGGTGTCGGTATGAAAGGAAATGAAGCCTCTGAAACAGACTCTCCAAGTTTCTCCTACGACAACTTGCCACTCCTTATGGCCGACCAAGGTATCATTACCAAAGCCGCTTATTCCTTGTACTTGAACTCTCAAGATGCTACTGCCGGTTCCATTTTGTTTGGTGCAGTTGATAAAGCCAAGTACTCTGGTGACTTGGCCACTTTATCACTCGTTGATATTGACGATGAAGGTGACTCCACCAGCAGCCCTGTTGCATTCTTTGTCAACTTGGATGAAGTTGCAAGTTCTTCCAAAACTTACACCACCACCACCTACCCAGCCTTGTTGGACTCCGGTACCACTTTGATTTATGCCCCAAGCTCCATTGCCGCCGCTATCGGTAAAAAATACGGTACTTACTCCAGTGACGAAGGTGGTTACGTCACTTCTTGTGACACCACTGGTGAAGACTTGACTTTCACTTTTGACAGTGCTACTGTCACTGTTCCATTTGCTGACATCTTGTATGACCTTGACAGCAACAACCAATGTTTGGTTGGTGTCTTAGACTCTGATGCTGAGTACTACATTCTCGGTGATGGTTTCTTGAGATCAGCTTACGTTCTCTACAACATCGCTGACCAAGAAATCGGAATTGCTCAAGCCAGCTACTCCACCGATACCGATATCGTCTTGGTTTCCTAAATGGTTTCTTAAACCAAGAGCTTAAATTTTGAATAGGTTAATATTAACATTCATTTCAATATTCCATTTTGCTCAAGAAAGATCAGCAAGATCTTTTTTATCATCTTGTTCAGAGTCTCTTTTATTTTTTGATACCTGCTCTTTTTTTCAGCTGATTATCTTTTCCTTTTAACTGTTTGCTTTTGTTTTTGTCTCTTCTTCGTCTGTTCACTTCGGTGATGTTTTTTTTCCTACTCTTGACTTCTGTTACAAGCTTCTTTTTTATATGAAATATAATTGAAATTTCCATTGGTTTTTTAATAATTACTCGTAGAGAAGCTACTTTTCAACAATTTCAAGCTCAAATAGAATACAGATTCTTTGTTTATTTGTTTTTTGAGAATTGGATTTGTCAACTGCATAGATCGGAAAAGTGGGAACTATTATTATCGAAGTCTAAGAAGGTTTTTTTTTTCATCATTATTCTTTTTGCTTAAGATTAGTATCAAGCTTTGACATTTCTTTTTCCAGAGTAATTAGTCTCTGTAATCAATTCTCCAAGCAGTTTGGCTGGAACTTGAATAATGATTCGTAACACATGAGCCTTCTTTTCTTTTGTCTTAGTAGTTCAGAAGATTTTGCGTTATTAGATAACTAAAAAGATTTAGTATTAAGGCATTAAGAGCCTTATTTGAAAGTTGTGTTCAATGTTTTGCAGAATTTTATTCAAGAATTTTTGAATATTCCCAAGGCATGATGATAGAAGATATTTTTTGACTGCTTGAATTGATATTTGTTGTATTACACCTTCTTTTATCCTAATATATTTTTGCATTTGCAAACTTGTGAGATGAACTTCCTCTTAGACTTGAACCTTCAATACATTCCTGGTATTCAGAGTTGATTCATTAAGGCAAATACTCTTTAGACTTTTGCTTGTCGATAAATACTACGAAAAATAACTAAAAACACTTATCTCCAGCAAGCAAAAAACAAAAGAAGCAGAAAAATAACTATAAGATAATTGTAAAAGGTATATATACAGAACGCGGTCATTTAAACGAAAACTTAGAGATAAAAAGACAAATTTTTTATGTTTTATAAAAGATACTTTCTAAGGATACAGGAGTGCTTATTATACTTCTATATTTAGAGTAACTATATTAATATTATTTACTAAGTTACTGTAAACCATCCCTAGATGACAAAAATACGAATCATATAGAAGTGGACAGCAATACAAGATCAAGAAGTGCGGCGTGTTTTCATTGTCCTTTACTGTAGCGAAGAAAACAAAATTTTCATTATTCAGGGCCACTTATAATGATCTAACCAAAAAATGCAATACCATTTGATTATTATGTTGTCGTGCCTGCATTTTTGAATAACTGTTTCGAATGTTGGGGAGGTCACAAGAGCATATAGTTATAATTTCCGTGGGGATGGTGTACGATATCTCACAGGAAAAAAGAAAAAACAAACACAGAAAAATGCCATCATCAGCTTTCGATATATAAATCACCAACCATACAGCTATACAATATTCAACATATCATATTAGCAAAAATGTCAGCAAGCCTCCCCAAGCCAGTGCCGTTTCGTATGAAACCAAAGAAGAAATTTTCATCAATGAAAGTCCGTAAAGCCTTTTTCTACATACTTGCATTACTTACCCTTGGTTTCATCATTTTCAGCATCACAAAGGGTGACGACAAGAAAGAAACTGTGGATTACCAATTGGCAGCCCCTAATGAGTTCATTGGAATCAAGAAAGGGAAGACTTCTGATTATGATGCTACAGAACAATATGTTGATGACAATGGTGAATATGTGGAAGTTGAAGACGAAAATGAGGATATGGCAATTGGCAAATCAAAGAAAGTTTACAACGCTAAGAACCCTCATATTGAATTGAAACCAGGCAAAGGGGTAAAGTTAGACGAATCCGCACAAGAAATTGCTAAGAAGAAAAAGAAGATAGCGGATGCCTTGTACAAAGGAAATAGTCGTGGTAGAGAAAAGGAAACTTGAAGGAATGGCAGCACTGTTGTTACATATCAAACCTCTTTATTCCCAATGATTGATGCTATAGTCATGGATTGATTGTTTTTTTTTTTCATATTATTTCTTTCTTTTTACTGTAATATAAACTCATGGTGTGAATTATATTGATAAAGATCACAACAGGTATATAATTATGTAGTAAGAATGACCCCCCTCCCGTGGCAAAAAAAACAACAACAAACATTAAATAAGCGTAAAGAAGCAACGTAAAAAAATAGAAAATCTAAGTATTTTGGATAGTTGAATCAGATTTTGATACCATGATGTATAGCGTCTGATCTTTCTTGCCAGATAGTTTTGCCTGTACAACTGCATACTTGCTTGTCATTTTGCCAGATACCAGCGCTTCTAGCGACAACCCCGACTAACGAATCTTCAGACAATTCGTCTTCTTTTCTGCTGATTGCCACACTACGACCAATCAACTCACTGATCTTCAAAGGAACCTTGACAAAACTTTGGCCAAAAAATAAGCTATTCAAATTATCTGATTTTTCATTCACGATGATCGGGTCCAATTTTCTCAAGGTTTTGCCGGTTGAATGGGCGCCATTGGAAATATTGCCACTCGAACGAATAGATGGATAGTACACCCCTTTTTCCATTCCATTCAAAGTCAAATCGATCAAAAGAGATTGCTCTCCAACGCTGACCATTCTGGCGAGGCCTTTAACCGGAGCCAAGTTGTCGCGAGGATCAAAAGATTCAAGAATGGCCACTGCTGCCGACTCTGGTTTACCAGTACCTCTAATGATGGCGTCCTTCCCGGTCTCTTGGATTGCTCCTACCACTTTCGAAGGAGCTGCTGAACCGCTAACGTTCACTAGCTGTTTCCGAAGATCAATGTCATATCTGGTGACCCCATCAACTCCAGCAAGCGCTTTGGAAACCGCATCAACGCAGGCATTGCACTCCATAGGAACGGCATATACCGCCTCAAACGTATCCGCCATTGTTATTGTTGTTGTTGTATTCTGTGAAGAAGAAGAAGTTGATGATGAAGATGCTCATCGTTACTAACGACTTCTGTTGTGATCGATTTTTTTGCCCGCTTAATAATGCTCGATTCGGTCACATGCACGGTCTCCACATTTTGTGGTAGTGATTATATAAATCGTTCCATCTGCCACATCATCACCACCATCACCACCGCCATTTATTTACCTCTAATAAATAAGGAAAAGTTAATTATGTCGCAACTATCATTCAAGGACAAGGTTGTTATTGTTACTGGTGCAGGTGGTGGATTAGGAATGCACTACGCTTTGGAGTTTGCCAAAAGAGGTGCCAAGGTGGTGGTGAATGATTTGGCAAATGCAGGCGCTGTAGTGGAGCAAATCAGATCACAAGGTGGGATTGCCGTCGCTGATTCCAACAATGTCATCGACGGTGATAAGATTGTCAGCACTGCTATTGAAAACTTCGGAACTGTGCACATTATAGTCAATAATGCAGGGATTCTCAGAGACACTTCGTTTACCAAAATGACAGAGAAACAGTTCAGACAGGTTCTTGAGGTGCACTTATATGGGGCTTACCATATCTGTAAAGCGGCCTGGCCAATCTTCAGGAAACAAAATTTCGGGAGAATTATCAATGTGGCGTCTCCCGCCGGTCTTTATGGTAACTTCGGCCAAGCTAACTATGCTGCTGCTAAAATGGCACTTATTGGTCTTACTGAAACATTGGCAAAAGAGGGGTACAAATACAACATTCTTGTCAATGCCATTGCCCCTACAGCAAGATCAAAAATGACAGAGAATATCATGCCACCAGAAATGTTAAAGAAGCTTGGTCCTGAGTATGTTACTCCGCTTGTGGTTTATTTATCCCATGATTCCGTTGGTAATCAGGATACTGGTAAGACTTTTGAATTGGCTGGTGGGTTCTATGCCAACACCAGATGGGAAAGGTCATCTGGTGAGCTTTTCTACCCAGACGAGTCTCTCACGGCGGAGGCGCTTTTGAACAAGATGGACTCAATCCGAGACTTTGAACATGATAAATCGTTTAAACCCCTCGAACATCCAAGCCAACCTGCTGATTATACCCATTTAGTCAAAGAAGCCAAGAAATTACCATCTCCTAATTCTCAAGGTAGTAAGAAAGTCTCTCTCAAGGATAAGGTGGTGTTGATTACTGGCGCTGGTGCAGGCTTGGGGCGTGCCCATGCTTTATGCCTCGCTAAGTATGGTGCAAAGGTGGTTGTTAATGATATCATGAACCCTCATGATGTTGTTGCAGAAATCAACAAAGCTGGTGGCGATGCCCATCCAGATAAACACAACGCGGCCACCGATGCTGAAGCTATTATCAAAAATGTCATTGATAAGTATGGTAGAATCGATGCGTTAATTAACAATGCTGGGATTCTTAGAGATAAGTCATTCATGAAGATGACTGAAAAAATGTGGGTCGATGTTTTGGAAGTGCACTTATTGGGGACCTTTAAATTGTGTAAAGCTGTTTGGCCAATATTGAAAAAACAAAAGCACGGGAACATTGTCAATATCACCTCCACTTCTGGGATTTATGGTAGCTTTGGTCAAGCAAATTATTCAGCAGCTAAAATGGGTATTCTTGGGTTGTCTCAAGTCTTGGCAATCGAAGGGAAAAAGTATGGCATCAAGGTTAATATAGTTGCCCCTCACGCTGAAACTGCGATGACTAAAACCATATTCACCGAAAAGGATTATGATTTGTTCCCGCCAGAATTGGTTTCCCCATTATTGGCGTTATTATCCTCCGAGGACGCCCCAGGAGCTGGCCAACTATTTGAAATTGGTGGCGGTTGGTGTGGTGCTACCCGTTTACAAACCGCAAAAGGTGCAGTTACCCATGGTGAGGTTAGTGCTGAATTTATTCGTGATAACTGGAAAGATATCAATGATTTTGGTGAAGGAGCCGTTCATAATGCCACTATTAGTGATTCCCTCATGAACATTTTGAACAAGCTTAGTGGCGGTGATGCTCCTGAGGAAGATGACGAAGAAGAAGAAGACGATGATGTTGAGCAAGTCGAGAAAGATGAAGTTGATGCTAAGGGTAATCCGATATTCAAATACACCAACCGTGATGTTATTATTTACAATGTTGGCGTTGGTGCTCATGCTTCCGAGCTTCAATATGTATATGAAAATGACCCTCAATTCCAAGTGATTCCAAGTTTTGGTACAGTTATTTCTCAGAATATCAAACAATTTCCATTGGATTTTGCTAAATTAATGACCAATTTTAGTCCAGTGATGTTGTTGCATGGCGAGCAGTACATTAGAGTCGAAGAATGGCCAATTCCAACTGCAGCAACAGTTGCTACGGAAGTTTTCCCGGTTGCAATCCAAGACAAGGGTAAGAAGGCCGCGTTGTTGGTCACTGGTTCCCGTACCTATGATATATCTACTGGAAAAACAATATTTTACAATGAAATGACTACTTTCAACCGTGGCGCTCAGGCTCGTGGTGGCTCCAAATTGTTTAAAGAGCGTGCTTCATTGGCGACAAAGAACTTCAAGATCCCATCGAATTGTCGCCCAGATTTTGTCACCGAAGTTCAAACCAGCCTGGATCAGGCGTCTTTGTATCGTCTTTCTGGCGATTACAACCCATTACATATCGATCCTGTGTTTGCTAAAAACGCAAAGTTCCCTAATCCAATTTTGCATGGCTTGGGGTACCTCGGAGTCTCTGTTAAATCACTTTTGGAGCACTATGGTCCAATTAAAGAAATTAAGGCTAGATTTAGTGGTAGTGTGTTCCCAGGTGACACGCTAAGAATCAAAGGATGGAGAAAAGGAGATGTAGTCATCTTTGAAACTTATGATATGAACACTAAGAATGTGGTGATTAGCAGTGCCGCCATCAAATTATTCAGTAGTGGCAAGTTATGAGTTTATGTTTTTAATATGTTGTGTGTTTTGTTTTATATATAGTTTGTGATCAGTGGGGTTTTCAGTATTTTTTTTTCTTTCTCTTCAGGTTGCTCGGTTTGATGTTATTATAAGTTTTTATTCTTCATGATAGCATTGGTGTGTATCATGAACAATTTCTTAGGAAAGGAAAGGGATAAAATAATATATATGTCTGTTTTTATGTTTTCGAATGAACTGTAAGTATATGCATCGGTGAAGAAAACGCTGTTTCCTCAATTGTTTGGACCAAAATTCCTGGTATTATCAAAAACACCAGATGAAGCAATCATAATATTATATATATTATAACCCACATTCGAAATGTGAATTAAAATATATAAGTACAAGAAAAAGAAAAAACAAAAGTGACGAAAATGACAGCAATATTAGCATTAATACTTATGAACAGTGATACTTTAAATAATTGAAATGAAAAAAAAGGAATAAAAAAAATTACAAAATAGAACAAAAAAAATAAATGAAAAGAAATATAGTAAATGATTTAGTAGTTGGTCCCAATAGTATCTAATTCACTTCACTTCATCGAGTCCATAACATTGACATAACCACGACGAGTACCTTTCTTGCCCTTTCTTCTCGTTGATAACCCTCCTGGGCCAGCCATACCCAAGAGGTCCTCAAGTTCATTACCATTCTTCTTCTTACTAGCTTTAGCTGTATTAGGATACCCAATCGATGGGGCCATACTAGCCACCCCTGGAGTCACTGGGGCAGTATTACCAGAAACAAGAGGAGCAGCAGCAGCAGCAGCAGCAGGGGAACCTGTCATAGGAGCTGGAGGGGCAGAAGCAATGGATGGGGGACCGCGGTTGATACCAACGTCCGAAGCATTGATTGGAGGACCGGCAAGAGACGAAGTGGTGGACACCCGCTTTTTGGCCTTTGGAGGCGGTGGAGCGGCCTTGACCACCTGATCTTCCAATGGGATATCCCTGTTAATCCAACGTTTCAATTTCTCGTCGTAGTAAAAGTTACTCTCCTCACCCAACTTGGCCTTGTAAACTTTTTGACCTTTATCATTGACAGTCTCACTACTACCCAACCAATTGAACCAACCAGAAGATTTCCGTGAAATGGTCTTTTCGGCAGCAACAGGCTTCGCCTTTTTCTTTTCTGGTTCAGGTTTCTTTTGCTTCTTTTGGTTCTTGTTTCTCAATGAGCTTTCCATCTTGACTTCTTCCTCATCCTCACTCACCTCATCATCATCTTCATAAATGGTGTCGTCTTGGATATAAGTAGCAACGTGACTCGCGGTACCAACACTGGAGACACTAGGAGCTTTGAATCTACCAAACAGAGGGTCTTGGAATACATACTTATTTATTGACCCTGGTCCACGTTGGTTACGAGTATGTGTTTGACCATTGTAGTCAGAAGCAGAGTAAACCGAGCCAGCATAGTCATTATTTGGAAATTTAGACATTTGTTCTTGTTGACGCAACAAACTTTCTTGAATATCCTCGTGAGTCACAGGCGCAAAAGCAGAATAAGCAGCAGCAGAGCCACCGTATGGACCAAATGACATGTCTTGGCTAATCTCAGAAACTGTGTGTTCAATAGGATTGAAACGTGAGCTTCTGGCAGAATCAGTACGACTAAGTTGATGCTGGTGCATTGGTATAGCAGATGGTGAATAATCTGGTGCCATCTTAGAAGACGATGGTTCTGGACTACCAGGAGCTTGGACAGGAGCTTGGACAGGAGCTTGGACAGGAGCCTGAGCAGGAGCAGGAGCTGAAGCAGGAGCTTGAACAGGGGCCAGAACATCCGGAACAGGGGCTTTGGCTTGAGTACCGCCAATATTATAAAAGTCAATATCACCATAATCTTCCATTTGCATGGTAGCAGCACCAGAAGTGGCAGTACCAGATGCTGGGGCATATCTTGAACTGCCTGGTCTACTATAAGCAGAAACCTTGGATGGTGCCGAGTGAACATTTTCTTGAGAATTTGGAGGAGCATATGGATTACCACCCTTGGCCTTAGACGCATATAGACTATCTTTTATTACATGAGTTGCAGCAATTGGAGCGACAGGAGTAGCTGTAACATCAGTACGCACTTCAGCATCAATTGTTTTTGGTTGTTCAATATTAATTTCTTGGTTTGCCAACTGCTCTTCTTTGGCTATCTCAAATTCTTGTTCAAACTCTGGGTGGATAGGTTTTTCATTAGAGACGATTTCAGCTTCCTTTGGTGCGCTATGGGTACCACCATATGGATTCACTTGTATCAAGTCAGCTCGAGCTGGTTCTCCCAATGGAATACCAGATTCAACAGGCCACGAAACTTCTTCAAGAAGTGGCTGAGGTTCTATTTGATCAATGATTGGCTGATAGTCTACTTGATCAAAGTTTGGCTGATCAATCATCTTAGGTTGTTGTTGTTGTTCTTGCTCTGGAATCATAGGCTTTGATGGTTTTGCAACTGGTTTCTGCGATAGATCTAATCTAGAAGAGTTAGCAGAAGAACTCATTGCACTCATCATATCAAAAGAAGCACCTGGTGCGTATCTTGAGCTCTTCCTGCCACCCTTCTTTTTTCCTCTAGTCAATCCCATTGATGGGGGAGCAGCAGGTCCACTAGAAGAAGAATCAATTTTCATCGGTGGAGGAGCAACAGTACCATTAGAAGAAGAATCAATTTTCATCGGTGGGGTGCTCATAGGAGCCGCAATTGGTGGAGTATCAACTAAGCTATTCAAACTTGGTGCTGGTTCATTAGAAATAGCGGAAGCGTCAACCCTAGAAGTTACTCCAACAGATGGTGGTAAAACAGGTGGAGCAGCAAACTGTTGTGGGGTATCAACAACTTCTAATGGAGCCTCAGATTCAGTTAAAGAATTAACTGTGGCCTGGGCTTCAGGTAATGAAGCTGGCGGCGCACCATTTGCAGAGCTAGACATGTCAAAGCCATTACCAAAATCATCACTATTAGGCATGAACTCATGCGGATCAACAGCTGATGAGGTGGTGCTTCCAGGTGGCGCATATCTAGATATTGGCTGGTCATTTCTTGTAGGGGCAAGGAAGTATGAATTAGCTTCTTGATTACTGGTCACACTGTTATTATCACTATCATTGTCTTGGTAACCGACAGAAATATTATTGTGGACAGCTTTTACATGCATTTTATTTGAAGTTGGACCATATCTTGAAGTCTTACGTCCCTTTGGCCCACCATTTCTGGTAGGGGCCTGCGGGATTGGTGGTGAGCCAGCATTGAAGACAGGGCTCACAAGGCTAGTCAAATCAGGAGCAGAAGCTGACATATCAATATGTCCTGGACCATATCTTCCAGACGGTTGTGGTTTTTGTGCTGGAGTGAATTGATTAGTCACACGGGTTCCATTATTTCCAGGAGTGAAAATATCACCAGCCGCGCCATCGATGCTACCCAAAGATTCATTTTGCCTGATTTGAGCAATTGGACCAGTGTTCATCAAGGCACTTCTAAGATTTTGAGTTCCACCAATTGGAGTATATGGCGACTGTATTGGGGACATAGCATTATTTTGCAAGTTAAGGCCATTGGTGATAATTGAATTATTGAGGTTGTTGTTACCAGTCGTCACATTGCTTGAAACTTTATCGAATATACTTGCCTTTCTACCTTCAGTGGCGTTCTCTTCACCAGCAATGAACTTGTTAAATTGATAAGACAAATCAATCTTGGATTTACTTCCAAACCAACTTGAAGCAGACTTTTCACTTATAGCTTTCTTGTAACCATAATCACTGAGATAGCTGTTGATGTTATCCTTGATTAATTTTTTATCAAGAGTGAACAGAATATTTTTCTTTTCTAAAATGTAAGTGTAAATATCAATTATGATGAAATATAAAATGTTACTAGAGCTGAATTTGAATAAATCAACCGGAAGTAACGCAAGAATAAAGTTGATTTGAGCCTTATTTCCACCACTAAGAGAGGATTCCTGAAAGTATTTTCCATATTGTACAAGAATGTTTTGAATTATTTGAATATTATTTTCGTTCACCACGTTCAAAATATAGGCCAACAAATGGAACCAGTTTTCTTCAAGGAATATTTTTTCTTTTGCGGTTAAAGTGGCCAATAATTCCGGAACATTCACAAAACTTTTGAAGAAAATGTAAAGCAAAAAGCTATCTCTATTTTCTTCATTTTTGAAAGAAGCATTCACAAATTCACCAGCTACTTGCAAAAAGTGATCCCTGTTGAACAAGCCAGCATATAATAATGATAATGCCCAATCGTCGTTAGCTTTGGCTTGTTCAATTGTTGTACCGTCCATCAACAGCCTTGAAAGTTGATTTAGATAAATTGAATCAATATCCACACTATTTTTTTTGAATACCTTCATATTATTACTTGCAGAAAAACCACCAGCTGCAAATCCAAAATGTTCTAATAACATCTTTGAAATCTTCTTGTAGTAATCAATCGGTTCATAATTACTTTCCATTATGGTTGAAAAAATCTTGAATATCAAATCAACATTTTCATTGTTGTACCCAGTTATACCAGTCATTGCCTCAATCTTTTCTTGAAGCCACTTGTCCAACTGACCCTTCTTTTTGTCAATAGGATAACTATCAACCTTTGGTTCAATATTCAACACATCCTTAGCGGCTTTAGTTTGAACAACAACTGGGGCACCACTAACCATATATTGATTACCCAGGGGTTCAGCAGTCTTAACTATCACCACATCACCATTATTACCAAAATTTATCACTGGAATTTGAATACTGTGATAGTACTCAATTGGATGTCTTGGCGTTTCTGCTTGAGCACTATGGGCCGCATAATTACTGGAAATTGATTGCTGAGGAATAGAAGGCGAACCAACAACTGAAGCATGGTCATATCCAGCAGCAACTGAAGTCCGAGGAGACCCAGAGATGCTAGAAGCGGCGGTGGTAGAGCTCAAGCGGCGAGAGCCATAGTAATTCTTCGATGGCTTCTTAGGTGAGGAAATTGGAAAAGCAAAAGGATCAGCAGGCTTGACAATTGGGTTTTTCGTCATTATTGGTGGGTCCATAGCAACAGGAGGAGGTTGCGGCATATGGGCATTTTGATGAGTTGGTGCTTGTGGAGGAGCATAATTATTGACTGGCATTTTTGGGGGAGCCGAGACCAAAGAAGGAAGGACGCCAACATTTTGAGGAGGACTACTTACCAACGGCTGTTGCGGAGAATATTGATTATTCGCTTGAACTGGCAACATGTTTACTGGCGGATTAGGAGTCATCATATTTTGCTGTTGTGTCAACTGTTGTGGCTGAACTGGTGGCTGATAACCATTTCCTCGTCCAATTAGTAAGCCATTAGTGCCTTGAGAAGTGACGATACCAGGAGCTTGAGCAACACTAGGACCATAGCGACCAGGACCAGAGCCGGACACGGCACGATTCTGAGCCTGTGGAGTATATGGCAGCCGCTGTACGTTCGGAGGAGCATATATGCTGGTATTTAAGTTCAGTTTTACTGTATGAGGGGAAGCATGGCTGACTGGTTCATTATGCGGAATATTGGCTGCAGGCTGAGCACCAATAAACTGGGATGCCAGCTGGTCTGGCGATTGATTTTGTGGTGGTTGTTGTTGTTGTGGAACACGGTTATTAAAAGCCCTATGCATCGGAGGGGCGGCGCTAGCAGTAGTAGCGCGGGTAGGAGGAGCATATCTACTATTAGAAGAAGAAGCAGTCTTCTTTGGAGCTACTGCAGGTAAACCATACGCACTATTATTCGCACTGACGTTGCCACTGGTAAGGGACATACTTGGCTGAGTACCAACTGGAGGAGCCTGTTGCTGTGGTTGCTGTGGTTGGTAAGGCGAATGTTCAATGCTTGATGGTGGTTTTTGGTTCATCATCATTGGAGGAACAGCGGCACCGCCATTACCAAATGAGCCTCTAGTCACTGAAGGTGGTTGAGATGGGTGGGTCTGATGGCCTACTGGAGGGGGACCAAATTGTGGATTGATCCCATGGGCCCTTTGTTGGGCCTCTTGTGCTTTCTTAGCCTTTAATTCATCATGCTGTCTCTTCAATTCTGCTTTAGACTTATGACGGGCACCAACAACTTGAACCGGTAATTCTTGATAGAAACTACCCCCTTTAACCTTTGATGGCGGAGGACCAGGATTAATGTTTGGTTTTTGGGGCTGTTGCACAGGAGCAGTATTAACAATGTTCGGAGTATAAGAATTAGCAGTGATATTATTTGGAGTGTTTATTTGAGCACCACCATGTATTGATGGCGTAGCAGCATATTTATTAACTGGCAGTACAGAACTTTGAGGTTGGTATCTATTAGACCGGCTAGATTTTTTCTCAGTTGCGCCTGTAACAGCAGCAGCAGCAGTCGCTGTGGTAATAGAAAGTGCAACCGGGGCCTCATCATCATCCAACAATTCATCACTATCGTCATCGTCATCATCAAGGAACCCAAACTTATTTTCTGACACGGCTTTTTTGGTATCACTTACTTCTATAGGCAAGAAATCATCATCATCATTGTCACTAAAAATATCATCCAATTTGGAGGCTTCAGTTTTTAGCTGTTCAACTTGTTCAACATTCTTGAGTTTTGATTCTTTTTCTGCAGGATCTTCAGTAGATAATTGTGTCACGCTAGAAATTGGTTCTTGATGAGATACTGCTAAATCATTTGGTTCATTGTGATGCCCTTCTTCATCACCAAAAATGTTATCAAAATCATCCTGTTGATCATCCTCACCTCCAAAAATATCATCCAATTCTACTTCCTTTTTAGTAGGTTGAGACACGGCTTCTTGTTGATCTTGTACTGGCTTGGCTGCCTGAGTTTCCACTTGAGTTTCCACTTGAGTTTCCACTTGAGTTTCCATTTGAGTTTCCACTTGAGTTTCCATTTGAGTTTCCATTTGGGTTTCAACTTCCTCCTGTAACTTCTGTACCGGCGCAATAATATTATGCTCAAACACAGATTCATCAGTCGCTTGAGATGGTGCCTCTATCGGTATTATTACTTCCTCTTCTTTGAAATCATCAACAGCAGGGATTTCTGTTGCGACATCTTCACCGAATACTGGAAAGTCATGAGCAACCTCATCATCATTACCACCGAATATGTCATCTAAATCCTTAGAAAGTTGGTTTTGTTGCAGATCTAGTTGTTTCACAGCTTTTGATTCAGTAACCTCTTGTTGCGTTGTAGTCAATGGTGTGTTGATAATAATCGCAGCATCGAGTGGTTCAATGGTCGATGGGGTCTCGTCTTGTTCAACGGGAACTGGAGGTTCTTGCTGGCTTAGCAGCTCTTCGTGGACTAACGGTTCTTCTTGGATTAATGGTTCTTCATTGACTAATGGCTCTTCACTGACTAATGGTTCTTCATTGACTAATGGCTCATGAACTAATGGTTCTTCATTGACTAATGGCTCATGAACTAATGGTTCTTCATTGACTAATGGCTCATGAACTAATGGTTCTTTATTGACTAATGGCTCATGAACTGATGGTTCTTCAGCAGCCTGTTCAGGAGCTAAAGATTTTTCAGCAACTTGGTCAAAAATTGATGAGTCTTCACCATTATCATCCCCCAGAAAAATATTGTCCAAATTTTTGGATGCTGTGGATGGAGAAACTTCTGGTACTGTAGGAATTTCTGATTGAGGATCACGAGCCGGAATTTGAGCAGCTTGCTGGATATTGTGATCTGTCACTTTAATCGCCTCGGAACTTTCTGGCAGAGCTTCCACTACTGGATCTTCTATCATTGAAGAGTCAATGTCGTACGAATCAATATTTTGTTCTTCACCATCAAAAACAGGAAAATCATTATCATCTTCACCTTCGAACAATTCATCTAATTTCTGCCTTTCCACAATTCCTGGTGAGGCAGATAACCCCATCCCAGTTTGTGCCACTTGGACATCCTCCACAACTGGCTCACCTTCCAAAGTTGGAATCACTGGTTCTGCTGGATCATTCAAAAATACTGGCAGAATTGACTGAACTTCCTCAAGACCTGGAACAATCTTAGTATTGGTATTGATTTCTTGTTCCATTATCATATCCAATTGTAGAATTTCGTGGGACTTTGGAGCCACCACTGGAGGATTTTCAATGGCAATGGTCGAGCTTGGACTTTCTGATGGTGGTTCTTCCGATGGTTGTTCAAGTATCACCTCATCTTGATCAAGCAATGCATTAAATTCATCGTCCCATGCAGTGGGACTATTGTCTGCCATATCATCCAATAGGCTTTTGTTGGTATCATCAATATTCATTGTATGTCTTCTATTATATTATTTGTGCATCTAATTCAACAAAAACAAATGAAAAAAAATAAATAGGGATCAATATGAGCAAAATGAAGCAATTGCTGCGGTTTTCCTCGGATGATTGATATCTGCTATTTTTTTTTTCTGATGATTGTTATTGTTATTTCTCTTTCCTATTCTGTTGACAAATGAGGATGGCGATCTTGTGAAAATTTCAGCCAACAATCAAATGGGGTAAAAAAAAATAAGGAAAGAAAAAAAAAAAAGGAGAAAAAACCAATGCGAGAAAGCACCAGAGTATCACCTATGAAATTATTTCAATTCAATATAAGAATCCGTTGTGGACTAGAATGAATATTGGTTTTGAAAGTACTGTACTTTTGAGATTGATTCGATGGAGTCTGTTTGATGACACGAGATTTTTTTTGTCGGTTTTTTTTTTGTTGATGATTATGTGCTATCCGCACTCTGACACTGCTACGATAAGTTGAGGAAACATCAAAGATTTCGTCGAAATTTATTCCTCAAAACATCTGAAATTCGAAATTAGCAATATAATATAGATATAATACACAAAATAAATGGATAAATTTGATAAGAGTCCGACAAACTCATAATTGGTCGCTCATAAACCCATAAAATCTAGGATCATAACTTTCTCTCCCCAGAATCACCTCATCGACATTATACTCAAGTCTAGAAATCGCATTCATCCTATGTCGCCATTTTTTCCACATCCATTTAAACCCACTGGGAGAGCTTGTCAATAAATCTTGCGTAGCGAAATTAGGAGGTTGCTCATTGAATGAGCTGGTGCCATACATAGATGCCTTGAGAATGGTAGTCAATAAGACGATCGCTACCACAACGAGAATCAATGAAAGTGGTCTATTATGTTCCAAGAAATTTTGTATTCTAGCTTCCAAAGTCTGCAGATCATCAAATGAAGATAGCACCAAGGACTGATTTCTCAATTTCTTGCTATAACTATCTAATTCTTTCAAGGTTTTCAACTTTGAATTCCTAAGTTGACGGTATTCTTTGGTGGAGATTAATGTCTTATCCCGACTTTTCATTTTCAACCTTGCCAATTCTTCTTGAGTTTGTTCCAACTTTGCTTTAAGCTCAATGTTTTTTATTCCCAAACTGCTTTGTTCCAACGATACTTCGTTGGTCAAACGTTCTTGGCGCAATTTCTCGTTTTCTTGTTGTAGTCTTGCCACCTGCGATTGTAACGATTCTAAACGGACTAAAGTTTCAGACACTTTTTCGACTTGACGTAATGAGTCTTCATTAGACTGAGAAAGTGTGGCATTGGAAGCCCTTAGGGTCGAATTGGCGGATCGTAGTGCCGCGACGTCTCTGGAGAGTTGTTCATATTTTGCATTTTTCTTTTCGAGGGATTGAATGTGATTTTTGTTATGTTCAAGCTCAGAAATGAGCTGCTTTTGAGATTGCTCTTGTTTTTGCAAAGATTGCTTAAAATCTGTGATTTCCGACTGAAGCCTGGTGATTTCTTTGTCACGATATTCGATATCTTGTTCTTTATTGTCGATGATCGCTTGAAGTTTATTAGACTCCACCATTATTGACCTAGATGAGTCATTCGATGATGATTGGTCTCTTTTCTCGCAGGTATTACCAAGGCTGCGATTTCCGAGAGGGGTTGATGTCGCCAACAGGGCTATCGAAAAATCGCGCTCGATAGCTGCTTTTGGAGTGCTGACCTTTGACGATAGGCGTCTTTTTGGTTTTGGTTTGTGACGCGGCTTCTGAGAATTGTTACTAGTTGTCCCAATATCTTCATCGGAATCGGTATTGGCAGAATAAATCTCGTGGTGAAAATTCACTGCTGTAGGGATTCTTGACTTGAAAACTTTAGTTGGGGTCACTGGTGGTTTAATATTTTGTTTAATATCCGATGGATTGACAATACTATCATCTGCTGGAACCAGGGAGGAATGGGTACCTTGGTTGATGTTTTCTTTGTGAGGATCATCCATAATATTGGTATCTTTATCAAGACCTTTGGCGGTAATTCCTTTACTTTCGATGAATTGTTGAAAATCTGAAGTTCCGTTGAATGTTGAGTACAACCCTTTGACATCGTCCTGCATCATTTTCAAAGGTTCGACATCGATGATACTAGAAGTATTTCTACTGTTGTCATAATCATTCAAGTAATTAGCCAATTCTTCTATTTGTTCGGGGGATAGTAGTTGATGATCAAATTTCTGTTCTAAAAGCTTGTGCAATTTCCAAAAATCGTCACGGTACACGAAAAACTGACCGGGTTTTCTGGTACTGGGTCTTTTGAAAGTGTCCCAGCATTCTTCGAAAACAATATCTGCGAACAGCGACATTATTCCTTTTGGGGATTAGATTTTGTGTCTGCCTACAAAGCTGGTTCATGTGGAGCCCCTAAATTTCCGATTTTTGTTTATATTTTACATGTGACACCCAGACATTAGATCAGTCCACGCACTTTTGCTTTAACATCCCAACACCAGACGGTCAAATAAACGGCACAATATTATGTTAATAAATAAGCGACAGTTGCCAATTTGACTTGATTGTTATTCGCCTGACATGACTAGGACAATAATAATACTAATAACAATGTAGGCTAGCATCAATTGTTCCCGGAGTTCGGCATGCGATGTTACATTATACTTGATAATCTTCTCTTTTTGCTCATCGGTTAATTTTATAATCTTTGGCGATCCATCGAGGCTATTATTAATTCACGTATATCACATCGGCAAATGCTGCGACAAAAAGCAACCCAGGCGGTATGTATGTGTGTGTGTGTGTGTGTGTGTGTGTGTGTGTGTGTATTCTGTTAGCAGTCATTCACTCTGGTGACTTCGGAAGAAGAATGTAGCACTTGTTTATCATTTGACTTCTCATATTTTATATATACATGGGACAAAGATACTCCCCCACTTTGCACCCCACCCCCGGTCTCGCACGTGATAAACGACAGCAGCCATCGAGGGATTAAGGCGTCGACACGCGCCATAATGCAGAGAGATACAATCGGCACTCCACCACACACACGGGTGTGTCTGTTTGGTTAAATTGGATGATTAGTTCACATTGTGGTGGGGAAGATAGAGGTGGTGGGTTATCGTCACTATTGCTTCATATTATTGTTAAGAGATATTGTTATTATCAATGCTAGAGATGATATTACTTTGCGGTATAATAACAATGCCATATCCCTATACAAATGGCAACAGATCATAATAAGCTTATTGCCCCCATCTCCCCACACGCCCTCCACCTCCAGGCTTTGGGGGAAAACTACAGCGTCACCCTATCTTCCCCATAACTAGCTTTTGGAGTGCATAACACTGCAGGTTCGGAAAAAATTTTCTGCGCAGCAAACCAAAAAGCAACGACAAAAAGGGCAACTGGAAGTTTTTCCGGAGGCTTGTCGTGCATCCCCACCGTTGCTAGTGTACCAATGGCAGTGGGTGGAGAAGGAGGTTATTCCATGAGTAAATGGGGCAGCCGGGGAGGGAAGGGCCTTGATTATTGATTTGGGTGTCAATAGAGGCTATTAATGAAAATGGAATGGAACAGTGGAGTGGAGTTTTGAGAGGTATGAATAGGTGGGAAAACAAAGTTCCCGGCAACATTATTCTTTTTTTCTTTTTTTTTTTTTTTTTTGTGTTTGTCCGTTTGGGGGGTTGCGTAATTTTTCTGATTTTTTTTTTTTTTCCTTTTTTGCATCTATAAAAGACATCACCCTCGCAATCAATTTCTAGGTTTTCTTGCAATTGTTTCGCATTCCGAATCCCTTTTTTTTTTTTTAATCTCATCCATTATCTATAAATCACTTCATCTTAAACAGTGGGAGATTGAATACCCGTTCAACCACCCCATAGAACAATCTTAAATTTTCTCCAAATTTTATTTTTCCTTCCTCATCACCCGGTCCGGGTCTCATTCTCTCTCTCTTTTTTTTTTCCTAATCCCCATATTATTTAAAAGAGATATCAAATCCACTTTTTGAGAGATTTTGCCCATACTAACTCCGAATAATTACTCAGTCATCAACTATTCACACTCACATCCATAATAAATTTCCTCACAAAAGCTATTATACTATTTGTCTACCGGTTGCATTGTTATCATTAATTCAAAATTATAATAATAATGAGCAGCTCTACTAAAAAAACTAGCAAGAGTATTAAACCCGACGGTGGTGATCGCCCTTACAAGTGTCCAATGTGTGATAAGGCATTCCATCGTCTTGAACACCAAACTCGTCACATTAGAACCCATACGGGAGAAAAACCACATCCTTGCACTTTTCCTGGGTGTAACAAACGATTTAGTCGTTCTGATGAATTGACTAGACACTCGAGAATCCACAGTAACCCTAATAACCGTCGCAAGAACAAGTCTTCGCAAAACATCTCGGTTGTGCAAGTGGAGGGGCCCCCAACAATGTTTGCACAGGGCCCAGTGTCCCCTAACTCACAGTCTCATGCTCCACAAACCCCTCAAATTCCTTCACAACCTCCAGCACAACAGCAGCAGCCTATTGGGGTTGATTTCAATGGTAACCCAATTTATCCTTACATGATCCAACTTCCTCAGGCGATGAACCATCACCATCAACAGCTGTTCCGGTCGTTGCCGGCGTCTCCAGGAACCCAGGAACCGCCAAATTTGGGTCTCTACAACCCTCAACAACAATCATATTTCCAGTCCCCAGTTAACAACCATGAGGCTAAGTCGTCTTCCTCCTCCTCCTCAGGGTTCCACATGTCAAAATCAACCACTTATTTGAATCATTACAACCTTCCGTCTGTGAACTCTTCCACCAGTATTGCTGGCAACAACTCTCACCATTCATCGCTCCATTTCCTCTCATCGGCATCATCTTCCAAAACCCATTCGCTTTGCAATTCGCCATCTAACTCCTCGACCAATTTATTTGGGTTTTCTACCTCTTCTTCCGCAACTTCTTTGCAATCGCTAGCCAATACTCATTCGCTGGGGTTGAATTTACCTCCACTTAATATGGCGCAATTGATCAACCCTTCAGCCACCAACAGCAGTAGCACCGTCAATATGAACTCGGCCGACGAGCCTCTTACATTTGGTGCAGGTAAGAAGTATCGCAGAATCAGCACTCCTCCATACTCTACACCTCTTCAGTCACCAAACATTTCCCCGGTCGGTAGTGTTGGCAACCATCATGATAGAATCACTTTGCCACCAATCCGGGCTTTGTTGGCCAACTTGGATGAGGAAAATCTTGGCCAGACCAAGAAGAGCAATTCCGGAGAAAATGTTCGTTTGCCTCACATTAACGAAATGTTTCATGAATAATTGATTTTGTTACAAATCCTTGATGATCTTTTTTTTTTTTTTTTTTTTGTTTCTCTCTTTTCTTTTGTTTCTTGTGCTTATTGGTTTGTTTTTCCTGGTTTCTTACTATTATTATCTTTAATCATTATTCTATTTTGTTATTCCTAATATTTTTATATTATTATCATACCTTATTAATTTTTTTTTTTAGCTTTTATTTTTTTTTAATGCTGGAAGCCAATTAGTTGTTCTATATTGTCTAGTTTTGTGTTCTTGTGTTTATTTTTGTTTTTGGGACGGTCAAGCTTTATAAATTTTTATTTTCCTTATATCTACTTTTTGAAATATATATCAAAGAAGATCAATCATGATTCAATTTCGTAAGGGTCTGGAAATATATCATTATTTACTGCGCGATAATCCACCTGTTTTTCTGTCATCATGCAATCGTTTTGTTTTTTTGAACGGAAAATTTTTATAACTGTAGCAAACTTAATAATATATGATCTTTGGGCATCAAAGTGATCGCTGGACATCCGAAAAGTTATTTAGTGAAAGAAAAACTAGAAAACAAAGTGACAGGAAGGAGCTTCTCTGATTGTTTATTGGTTGTTGTTTTTTTGTTTGTTTTTTTATCTCTCGTTTCATGATTATCCAAAGAATAATACTTAGGCGAATACCGTCTTTTAGAGGATATGCCACCTCCCCTACCCCAACCACATCTACGATTATTGCTGGTTATGAAGCATTACTGAAGAAATATCGTTTGTTAAACTTATCAGGAGATCAAATATCTCAAGCCGCCGCGGCTCAAGGCCCAGCAGTGTGGATGTCGAACATCACCGATCCATACGTCAATCTCGCATTGGAGACTTACTTATTCAACAGCAAGCCCACCACCACCACCGATGACAACGACCACCACCAAATATCCAACAATCGACTTTTCTTGTATCAAAACTCTCAGTGTGTGGTGTTTGGAAAGAACCAGAACCCTTGGAAGGAAATCGATTTCGGGTACTTGAAACAAAAAGATAAATTATCATTTGGCTCATCGCCCACTGACCACCACCGTCATCAAGCATCATCATCATCATCTTCTTCTTCTTCTTCTTCTTCGAACGATACTGGGAAATTCGAAGTGCTCCGAAGAATGTCTGGAGGTGGTACGGTGATCCACGGCCCAGGTAATGTGAATTATTGCTTCATTACCACCAAGAAGGCCTTTGATAGAACAGCATTTAGCAAACTTATTGTGCAAGAACTCAATACCATTTATTCATCGGCCCCGGAGCACGATAATCCTACCAACAATATTTATCCGAAGTACCCCCTCACCATCAACGACCGAGGAGATTTGGTGGCGTGGGATCCACAAAACCACCGAGAACTCAAAGTTTCGGGATCTGCTTACAAAGTCTCCAGAGGGAAAAGTTACCACCATGGAACAATGTTGCTACATTGCGACTTGTCGACATTCCACAATATACTAAATCCCAAGAAATCCCTGACCAACAGTAACAACAATCATGATGATTTCATCATTGATAAGAGTGTCGATTCGAAACGCGCCCCCGTCGTCAACCTCCAAATCGAACCGTTGATATTCTATTACAGCTTAATCAATGGGTTCATTGCAAACTTTGGGGTGCCAAAATCTACATTACTACAATTGAACCCCAATATTCCCCCACAATTCATGCAAGATCTTGTGGTTGGAATGTCGTCCCGTCACCATGAAAAAATCATCCCGGTTCCTCATAATAACCCCGAACTGAATCAATCAGCAGCAACCTTGGTCATCGTCGATGATTCGACCAATTTTCCCCCAGAAGTTCATGAAATTGCCGATCAATTGAGATCTTGGGAATTCAAGTTTGAAAGAACCCCTAAATTCGAACACGTCGTCAATAAATTGGCAATCAAGTTAGTAGTAGAAAAATCTAGAGTAATAGAGCTCAGTGAAATAGGAATCTTGCAAGATAATGATGTGTCATCAGCAGTTACCAAAATAAGAAACGTATTAGCGAAATCTCCCGAGAATTCCATAGAATATGACGGTGAAACCCTAAGTCAATTCTTTGAAAACCCAAAAACTAAACAGTATATTAGAAGTATAATTGTCTAGACTCTCAAATTTTAATAAACAGAATAGCAATGATAAATCAATATTCCGTTACGTATTTCAAATAAATATAAAGACAAAATCTATTAAAGCAAAATAAAATAAAAATGCAAATTGGGGAATATGAGAATGAGATCAAGTAGTAATAAATAAATATAAACATAGAAAATGGAGTTACAAAATATGTGCTAAGTTGCACAGATTAGAAATGAAATAGAATGTTTAAAACATGGTAAAAAGTCTTATATCAAAGAAAAAAAAATTAAATCATTGATTTGGCTTGAAATAAGATTGCAAAATAAATCAACTTGATAGCATTGGCCAAACATAGAACATTAATCATTTCCCATAGTGGTGAAAAAAAAAAAAAAAAAAAAAAGTAATAATACAATGAAATCATTATCGCTCTTTCTATCAAAAGGAATTGGATTTCTATTTTTGGGTCGTCTTTTTTTTTTTTTTTTGTTTTTTGCTTCTTGTTTTTGACTATTTTTTTTTCGTATTGTATTTATTTATTTCTTTTTTTTTTTTTTTTTAGTTTAGTTTGTTTTCGTTAAAAGATTCTTTTCCCTCAATTATTTATATATTTTACATAAGCTCAAATCTATAATAACAGACGATGCAACAAAGAAGATAAGCAAGACTTTGAAAAATCCAGTCAGTTTGCTTGTTTTTCTTCTGCTTTTGAGCCAGAGTCAACTGAAGTGGTACTGTATTGACCATCCTGTAGAGTAGCAGTACCATTGGTTGAAGCAGTGGTGGTAGCTTGTGTAGTGCCAGGTTGACCATAATAATATTGGCCTTGAGTTCTTGTAGCCTGTTGACCAGGGGCTGCTTGTTGGTAGTACCCACTGTATTGATAATAGTTATTGGCGTATGGATATTGGTAGTAACCTTGTTGAGTAGCAGGTTGAGTTGTGCCGGTGGTGGCTTGGGTATCTGCAGTGGCACCGTTTGGCTGGGCAGCAGCTGCGGTAGGAGTCGAATACTGAGGAGCAGTACTGGCAGTGGCGGTAGGGGTAGCAGTAGCAGCAGCAGTAGTACTAGCAGTGTTAGTAGTAGGTACTGTTGTTGGTGCAGTATTGCTATTTGCTGCGCTCAAAGGATCCTGTTCTCTGTAATTGGAGCTCCATTGGTCGGTGGTTCTGGTGGCAACAGCAGGAATAGAAGTGGGGGTAGTACCAGCGGCAGCAACAGAAGTTGTGATAGCAGACGTAGTGGCTGCAGCAGCAGCATCGCCATTGTTTTGCACTGAACCTTGTTGAATTACTCTTTTGATGTCTCTGACAAACAAAGGATACAAAACGTCAACAATTTTTTCTTTTTGAGCCATGGCCAAAGCTCTATCAAAAGGAATCCAGACACCTTTCAAATGCATCGAGCCAATCTTGACAACATGACGGATTTTTTCAGATTTTAAGATCCCATCTCTTCTACCTCTAGTCATATGCGCGACATTTAACAACTTGGTACCATTAATCATATTATTATCGGCTCTTCTGACTACCGAGACACCATTCGCTTCGACTTGGTAGCAAACGGTTTTTTCATCTTCCCACATTGTGGTGGTCACTCTTGGTCTTGTTCCCGCTGGCTGAATCTGACCAACTGTACTGGCGTTTGTTTGGGTAATGGCGATTGGAGCAGGAGTTGTGGTGCTGATGGCATTCAAGGAAGACCCGGCGGTATTGGCAGTTGGGTAAATTGGGTAACCTTGGACATAACTATAACGCGAATAATCATAAGCGACCCCGGTGGTACCAGTAGTTGTGCTCTTGTAGTATTGGTTTGCGCCCAGCTGGAGGGCGTTTGATTGATAATACCCAGAGTATTGCGACTGGCCTACAGTTTGGCCAGGCTGTTGCAGTTGCTGGTAATATTGTTGATATTGTTCTGGATAGTACCCGCCATTAGTTGAAGGATAGTTGCGGTAGTAAGCGCTGTTATAAGGTGTTGCCTGAGAACTACGTTGTTGTTGTTGTTGTTGTTGAAGTTGTTGCTGTGAAGCAGTATTTGAGGTGGCAGCACCGGCAGCAGCAGCAGAAGAAGCTTGTTGTGCTTGTTGTTGATACGGATAAGCCTGTGGGATTGCTTGTTGAGATTGAGATTGTTGATTTGGTGAATCCGACGATTGAGCAGAAGGTTCGCCAGCGACCTGAGGTGAGGGATTCGTAACTTCGGTTGACATTTGGGTGAAGTTCTGGGTAATATGTCGAATTTCAAGAAGAACAATTGACCAAATCAACGGAAAAGCTTAACGAAAATTTTTTGAAATCCTTTTTTTTTTTTTTTGGCTTTGTGATTTTTTTTTTTTTTATTTTTATTTTTTTATTTTTTATTTTTTTTTCTGTAACAAGCAATGCGGTAACGAAAAAGTATGTGATGGAAACCCAAATTCTGTAGTGATGGGATGATAATTACCGGCTGAAAGCGGTTGGAATGAGCACCTCTGGAGATTACACTGTTTTCGGTTTTGTCTGTGGGTGGTCGGAAATAAATTTTGTGGCCCTTTACCGTGATGCTATGGTAGTTGTTATTATAATAAGCGGGAGTTTTGTAGAATTATATTATTAGAGCACCGGCCAAATTAGCAGCTTATTCAGCCGCCAGCATTGATGGGGGTAGGGGGTTCATTAACCCCCCCGTGTTACGCAAAATAAAAAAAAAAAAAGAATCGAAGAACAAGAGCTGGGTGCGCTAGTACTGAGCACCATGAGTGCACAGTGTGCTGCTATTATTTACGCTACGTGGTAGATGGCATTCCCCAACGCCCATGCTCCATGCTCGCCATCATCACCCATCGATTGTTGTTGGTGCTGGCATGGCATACTGCTCTGCTTCCGGGTTACCACACAGCTCCCGCGGCAGCCCCCATGCAAGGTACTGCAGGTGATGCCATACAAAATCTGCACGCGGTGTTTTACAATTACAAAAGTGATAACACCCAATCCATGATCTCTGGGGTTGCAAGTGGCTAATAGGGTGTAAGAGAATAGTCCAGGCATCATTCTGGTGATATCAATGTTGCTCAGCCTTCTCTCTCCTTCGCTGGGCCGTCAGTTGTCCCACAAGGTGAAAGAAAGAAAAAAACCATACTTCTCGCCAGTGTTTTGTTGCATTCGAGGAATCGCAATATCCTATCCCAATCCGAACAGCCTGCACTTTAAACAAGCGCTGCTTGTTTAATCCATGCGTATGTTAGATTTGGTTTGCAAATATACTTTGTGCTTGCTTCTGGGTCGCTTTTTTTTTTTCTAATTCTATTTCTATTCCAATTTTCTGTAGTTCTTCCTAGCTTTCATTAAAAGGTGAGAATAGAATGATTATCCGTAGCATATATTTCAACATCACGTTTCCAGCACCTAACCTAAACATGGATGGTTACACTTCATATTGTCATTTGCGATGGCTTTTTTATCTACAATCTATGACCTCATTAGTTGTTTTTTTTTGTTTTTTTTGGCATTTCAGGTAGTGCTTGCTTGTTCTTTTCTCATTGGGAAAAAAAATATCATCACCACAGTGAGCGACAAGAATTCTAAAAACTCTTTTTTTATCGTTACTCCTGCTTTCTCTCCTCTTGCTTTTGTTCAGAATTCCCCATTTATTTCAAATTTTTCCTTTGTCCGCCTGTGATGGATGGTGTTTTATCAGTTGTAAAATTATTGAACCACAAACAATATAATGAAGGTTGGGGCCATAATTGTATGAAGAACAGCATCCACAAGCTGGTATTTGGAGTGAGAGAGTGAGTGAGTGAGTGAGTGGGAAGCTTTGCAAGCTCTAGCGTGTGTCTCACACTATATCCTCCGCGTTTCATTCCCGAAAAAACTTTGAAAGACCGCTTGTCTGCTTAGTGCTTTGACATAATCAACATGGCATGCACTGGTTAAAGTTTTCCCAGGTGATGTGCTGTAACCCAATAATGTCCTCCATTCTCCGGCATTTTCGTTAAAGCATCATACACTGACCTCCCAATTTCGAATTTTTCAGTATTTTAGCTTTTCCAATATCCGTTTCAAAATCGCGATCGCTTTATCGGGTCGTACTGGTTTAAACTTGCATTTTGGCTTCCTATTGCTTCCCTATATTGACCACTTACGAGCTACCCAGCAAGGGCGGGCACCTTTAGGATTTGCAGCTGACCCCAAAGCTTTCTGGTTCCAGAGTTTTCAGCACACTGCAAGTTTCTAGAGTTTCCAGTAAGCTCAGCAAGTTTCCAGAGATCTTCAAGATTGGCGAGATTTAGTTAGCTTTTTCCCTCGCTCTGCGGAAAGCATAGGCATGTTGTTTGCTGTGTGTGTCTGTGTGTGGAAGGACGGATGGGTGCGCTCGATCCCAATCCGCGGAAATGGTACCTACTGATCTTCGTTCTGCAAATTTATCACAAAAACCATCACCACTCTATGGCTGCTTGCAAAGCAATTGCTTTTTAAAATATACTTGTCTCCCATGTAGCGGGCGCTCCACCTTTGATTTTCCAATTATTGATAAATCTGCAGGGCCTTTCGGGGCTCTTGTGTATCATTTGATCCCAAGAGCGCCACATTATAGCTTTAACCATAAGGGAATGCTGGCATAATCTATCATCACTTAAATAATTATGAAACATAGATAATCAATTAGATATTATTACACTGTTCTCGCTACACAATGCTCAAACCCTTCCTGCTGATGGGGGGAAGCAGCTCCTCGTTCTGAGGACGAAGCATATACTACATATACAATTTAAAGATACTTTCAAAATTACAATTTGCCTTCCTTCATGAGGATGTTGTTCACATTCATCGTAGTTAGGTTGCTTTGTCCTATGAAACACAAGTTTCCCCATACTTTACTGGACAATGCACCAATGTGAAGGGACCTTTTTTTTTTTTTTTTGTATGAAAAATTTTTTGTGATGAATTTCACATAATTTCCACCGGGGAAATGAGTCAAACTGAACGACCTTAGAAAGAGGACTTATTGTTTCTTCTCTTAAACATTTCTCAATGTACTTATATGAAACTAATTCCCCGAGTAGAATAATCAACCATTGCTCATGGGCCAATCTTTATTGTAGCCATTAGCGGGCTCAACTGTAGTGCTTACCCGCATCGAAAAGGATAAACTCGGGCCAAAATCAAGCAGACAAATTCCGTACCCAAAGAATGCCTTGGAGAAATACAATAAACTACTTGTAGAAGCCCTCTCCAAATAACGTTCCAACACAAGATAACTCTAGGATATCCAAGGATTCCAACGATACACTAATAATCATCCGAATAAAAAATGAGCGCCAACAAAGATGGGAAATCAACGTCTCATCTCATGGCTGGGTTCATTGGTGGATTGACATCCGCGGTGACTCTCCAACCTTTTGATTTATTGAAAACTAGGGTTCAACAATCACAGACCAATTCACAATTACAATCTTCTAGCAGTAAAGTGGCTGCGAAGTCGCTCCGAACAATCATCAAAGAAATGCCATCATTACGCAACCTATGGACCGGAACCCTTCCATCGGTCCTTCGGACATCCATCGGAAGCTCATTGTATTTGACCAGTTTGAATATTTCACGAAACTATTTGGCCGAAAGAAAAGCAGCCAATCTTTCTGATTCCAGGGATTTGAAGAGTTCTACATCCAAACTTCCCAAGCTTGCAATGTATGAAAATTTAATTAGCGGCGCGGCGATGCGAAGTCTAGTTGGGATCCTTACCATGCCTATCACCGTTATCAAAACTCGGTACGAATCCAGTCTTTATAACTATACATCTTTGAACCAAGCTGCCCGTGATATTTTCCGTGACCATCGTTTCAAAGGGTTCTTTTTGGGTTGCGGGTCAACGATTGTGCGAGATGCCCCATATGCCGGATTATATGTCTTGATGTATGAACAATTGAAAGTGATGATACCGAAGGCCCTAAAAATTGATGAGGGCTCTCAAGAAAATAAACCCAATGGCACCATGAAAGGGAATCAAGGTATTGATTATTACTCGATTATGGTAAACTCAATGTCAGCGATGACTGCTGCATCGACAGCAACCCTCATCACCACTCCATTCGATACCATAAAAACTAGAATCCAGATCGAACCTCAATATTATAGAAACTTCTTCCATGCCAGCAAATTGATCTTGACCCAGGAAGGGGTATTGGTGTTATTCCGAGGAGCTGGTTTGAGATTGGTGAGAAAAACCTTGAGCGCAGGAATTGCTTGGGGAGTTTACGAGGAATTATTAAAGTTTTTCTGACTTTCTGTAATGCTGCCATGTTAATAGAGAACATAATTCCTTGTTATAAATAGAAGATTAGAATTTTGAATTTGATAATCGATATAGCATTTAGTATATTCCAGTGACTTTTGATGAAGTTTTTTTAACGATTGTATGTCTTGAGCTGCTCTTTTTTTTTTTTTTTCTGTATTGTATCATTTCTTTGCAATATTTAGTAGCCTTTATTGGTTGTTGATGTGTTGGTGAGCAGTATCTATGAAGATTTGCTATTCCACAAGTATAATGAGAAAGTAAAGAGACTAGGGTATGAATGGAACTTAGTGGGCCTACAATAACGATCTTACGGAGATCAAAGTCTTTTCTTGCATTCCAATACGCAAGCTGGCTCAAGTTATACATATAAATTTTTATTTCTTATTGGACGTACTTAAAAAATTCTCGAACTTTGAAACTTTAGACTCAAACAACCAAAACAAAAATACCTTACATAAGTGATATGTGAAAAAACCCGCCACAATATCCTCCAGAGACTACTAATATGGTTCTTATAATTTAGCAGCACCCTTAACGAAATCTTCACCCTTCTTGATGGATGGCTTCAATCCTTTCAAGGCAACTTCCACCAATTTCTTTTCTGAACCAGTGAGACCTTCCAATGGGTTGATAACGGTCTTAACTGAGGCACCGGCACCAAACACCACTGGAACAGCAAAGAAGTCCACTCCGGCTTGTTGAGCAATTGCTTTACCACCAACGAGTCCTGGCAAGTAAACAAAGGCAGGTTCAGGAATCTTGGAGGAATCATAAGATGGGGTGCCAGTAAGAGCACTAATCACAAGTTCAGCAAATCTGTAACCAGCATAAGCCATGGACAAAGTGGCTGAGCCAGCGCCTTGCTTAGCATTGACAACTTCATCACCACCAAATTGCACTCTGTTGATGTACTTGGAATATTGGTCAGAACTCAAGGCACGAGCAACTTGCTTTCCAAGTGGGGTAGATTGAACCAATGGAACAATAGTGTCACCAGAATGACCCCCAACCACGGAAATTTTACCCTTCACTTCTGCTGGGTTAATCTTGAGCAATTGGGCCAAAAAGGTTTCGGCTCTAACGAGATCCAAGGTGGTGATCCCGAATAATTTCTCTGGGTTAAACACTCCGTATTGTTTAAGGGTTTCCGCAGCAATTGGCACGGTAGAGTTGACTGGGTTGGAAATCACCAACAAGATGGCGTTTGGAGAAAATTTAGCAACACCAGTGACCAAACCTTTGATAATCCCGGCATTGATCTTGAATAAATCAGCACGGGTCATACCTGGCTTTCTTGGGACACCAGCTGGAATGATAACGATATCACAGCCAGTCAAAGCCTTTTGCAATTGTGATTCATCCTTTGGACTGGCTGGTTGGTACCCAGTAACCTTGGCTTGAGTATTGACGTGGGACAAGTCAGCAGCAACACCAGGAGCCCCACGAATATCATAAAGAGAAAGTTCGGTGACTCTAGAATCAAGCTTAGTCAACAAAGAAAGTGGTTGACCAATACCACCACCGGCACCAAGAACTGCAACCTTGACCATTTTTTTTTTCAGTAAGTAATAAAGTGAATTGACAAAAGAGAGTCAGGACAAATGTTATAGACTAAAAACTCTGAATAAACCGAAAGTTTTTTGTAAATAGAAAAGAAATTATCTGAGAAATCGATAAATTATTTTCCAATAATGGCCCAATTCCCTAATTATTAGTAGGAAGATCATCGATGAATCATGGGGAAGAATTTTTTTGCCCATTTGGTTTTTCCGGGGCTGCAAACAACAAAAGAAAAAAAACATCCCCCCGGTGATTGTTTTGTCTTCCTCGGGGAACATTAATGATGTCCATCGATCCATAATAATTTGAAAATACGACTACTTACGTAAATGATAAAGAAATAAGAGTCCTTACATAAAAAAAAAAAAAAAAAGAAGCGATCACTTTCAAATAACCTGTTCCAAGTGAATAATTTATATAGTAAAACAAAAGATGGAGGGAACTAAAGAGGCCAAAAGACGATAATAATAATAAAAGATTCTATTTAATTGAAAAAACTACGAATGAAAAATAAATTGAAAGAGTCAAATCCTTAAAGTTCATCATGGGAAACATCTTCTTTTTCTTCTTCTTCTTCATTATCTTCAGCTTCTTCAGATTCTTCGAGGGCTTTCTTCAATGCAAGACCATCAATCTTGTTAGTACCCTTGTCCTTGATAAATTCCGCCAAAGTTTCTAAGTCTCTACTTTGTTCAAAGTGAATTGGGTTAGATTTGTCACCGGCTGGGTATAAGATCAAAGTTGGGAAACCTTGGATATCGACATTGACATCATTTTGAGTGGCTTCGATATTAGCGATAACAACCTTTCCAGAAGCGTTTTCATCGTTTTGGTAGATAGCAGCCAATTCTTCATATACTGGAGCCAATCTCTTACAGTGACCACACCAGGTAGCATGGTACATAACAAGGACATCCTTAGCATCATCATTGATGATTTCGTCGTGTGTGTAGGCAACCAACTTGAAGACGGCGTTTTCTTGAGTTTCTGGAATTTCTTCAGACTTGATCTTTGGAGTGGCGTTACCAGCTTCAAAGTCTTTCAACAATTCTTCAATGTTTTCAAGAGTTAAGTCCTTGGTTTGGTCCAAACCAAACTTTTTGTTGTCAGTCAAATCGTGGATGGCAAACAATGGGAAGACTTCCTCTTGGTTCAAGTTTTCGGCGTGCTTACCAAATCTGGAAGCGTCCAAACCAACAAAGTTGACCTTTCCTCTGTATTCCTTGGCGAGCTTGGTCATCTTAGAAGTCCATTCTTTTTGTTCTTCTGGAGTGCTGTAGAACAAGTAAGCCAATGGTTGCTTGGCGTTCATGTAATCTTGGAAAGTTTCACCATTAATTTCCCCAAACAATGGCATGGATTCAGTGCTAATGAAGGCTTCCAAGTTTTCGGCGGTAATGTCATCGGAAAAAACAGCTGGTTCATCACCTTCCTTGAAGTCAGATCTGTAAACGACATAAGTTGGCTTAGTGGCGCTGAATTTTTTAACGACTTCCTTGTTATCAGTGGACAAGAAAGTGAATTTTTCTCTTTTGGCGTCGGCAATCTTGATATAAGTTTCATTGGAAGTCTTCTCATCCTTTGGCAACACTTGCAAGATAACTGGTTCCTTAACGTCAGCGATAATGGTTTCCAAAGCTTTGGAATCAACACCAACTTGGACAGCTGGTAAAGATTGCTTGATCATGTAGCTGGAAATGGCGTCAGCCTTTCTGGCACCTTCATAAGGTTTGGCGTCGTCAGCACCTCTGAAGATCTTGATGGTTGGGTAACCTCTGATACCTTGGCCTTGACACAATTCTTCTTCTTCGGTACAGTCGATTTGGACTAATGGGATATTCTTGTCCTTCAATTGAGAAGCAGCTTCAACGTATTCAGGACCCAAGGCCTTACAATGACCACACCATGGAGCAAAGAATTCAACCAAAACCAATGGGTTTTCTTCCAAGAAACTCTCAAAGTTTTCAGCTCCTAGCTTGACGACATCGGAATCAGTTGGGGCGACGGCGTCAGCATTGCTGGCGGCGGCTGTCACGATTGGGGTGATGGTTGCCAAAAGAGCAGCAATAGTCTTAATAGAGAATCTCATGTTGCTAAATGTATATATATATGGTGTGTATGTATGTGATATTAATTTTAGGGCGTTGTTATGGCCAGGTGTTGTATTTTCCAAAGAGCAATGCAGTGTCCTTGATATTAGGTTGACAAATGGATCTAGAAAAGTTGCACTTTTTATATATTTATCGTCAACACGCTGGCCTTACCCTATGGGTCGGTGGGGGAGTTCTCAGAAGAAATGTGAAGCGCACCCCCACCCCCCGTTTTGTACACGTGTATATCATGCCATCTGTCATTCCCGAAAGCATTTACGTGTTGAAAAAGATATACGGATGATTTCCCCTAGTAATGTGGGTGTATATTTCTACCTCATAGTTGATATTATTGGAGAGTTGAAGAGCCATGGCAAACAATAACAGGGAAGCTCTGAGTTGACTTTTGCTTTGAAGCTATGTAATCAAATTCCAAAACATACTGCGCCTTTGGGACACTTGAGTGGCGACACGCATAGACACACAGATCAGCTGACCCTCTGGCAAAATCTCTGTTTCTCTTTCAGATCATGATCTACAAATGTCAATCATGCCAGAATAAAATATTAATATTCGAATAAATAATAACTACAAAAAATTAAATGAGAAGATACAAATAAAAAAAAAAAAAAAGAAAATGTGAGATAGTCAATCAAATTTATGTCATAATTATTTGATATCAAACACAGGCTTTAAGGCTTTAATCAACAACCAGTCTTCTCTTGGGACTTGGTCTCTAAATGCGGCATCCTTCAAAGTATCAATACTCTTTCTGGAGATCAAAGAGTACAACTTGTCCTTTTCATCAACATGTCTACCCCAGACCGGCTGAGCACCACTTGGACCTTCCAATCTCATAGCCACACCTTGGGCAGTCTGTCCCTTCTTGACAATATTCTGGGAATTGTGGTTAACTTCAAGACTAACAACCTTACCCAATAGCAAAACATCTCTTTGTTTAGTCTCTGGGTTTATCTTAACCGCACAAATTGGGGTACCAATACGCACAGAACCTTCGGCAACGTCAACACCAATAATCATTGGGTTTCTCTTATTAATAATTTGAATGGTGTTCAAAACACATGGGAAAATAGCAAACTCCATAAAGTTCTTTCTCTTTTCTTCCAAAAGTTTCTCTTGGTAAGCAGTAAACGCATCAAACAAGTGATAAATAATTTCGGCATTGAAAATAGTAATCTTGTGCTCTTCAGCGTATTGCTCAGCTTCTTTATCAATCTTGACATCAAAACACAACATAACTGCATATTCTGGAGCCTTGTCCAGCATAGTAGTTGCCTTCATGACATCTCTCTTGAAAACTGGACCCAAACCAACAGACATGACTGGAATCTTCATATCTTTCAAGAAACTCAACAAAGCTTCTAAGGAACCCAAAGTTGAGGCTTGGACGGTAACACCTCTACCACTGGAATCGACGGAGTTAAGCAAACCAGTCAAGTCATCCATAACTTCGTCCATTAATTCTTCTTCATCATCTTCTGGGCCAACAACCAATAATCTAGAACCAGCAACAGCTTTTTCCAAGTCATTGGCAGCGATCTTAACACCCAAGGCAGCCTTGACTTCCTTATTATGAACGTAATCAGATTTAATTCTTAATTCTCTCAATGGTTGTGGTGTCAATAAAGCTCTGATATTAGTGACAATAGGACCATTCAAACCACACAAAACCACTCTATCACCTTCACGTAAGATACCATTATTTAAAACAACATCAATAGTGTAACCGAAACCTTCGACAACTTTAACTTCCAAAATGGTAGCTTCAACTTCAGAAAGGTACATCAATTGTTTGGACATTCTCTTGGTAGTCAATTCCAACAATAACCATAACAAATCTGGAACACCTTCACCAGTAACGGCGGAAGTTGGAACAATAGAGACGAACTTAGCCATGTTCTTGTTTTGGAAATATAATTCAGAATTAAGACCTTGTTCGGCCAATTGGACCTTGATCTTTGACAAACGATCTTCGAATTCGCTCTTGACAGCCTGTGTTTGTTGAGCAAAAGAGTCTCTGAAAGAGTTATCCTTAGACACTTCCCAACCGTACAATCTATCAATCTTATTAAGGGCCACAATGAATGGTGCCTTTCTGTCTCTCAATAATCTGATAGATTCAATAGTTTGTTGTTCCAAACCATGCATAATATCAATGACCAAAATGGCAATGTTACACAATGAGGAACCTCTGGATCTCAAATTGGTGAAAGACTCGTGCCCTGGGGTATCAATAATCAATAAACCTGGGACTTGGAAAGAAATATTTTCTTCGAATTTTTCCATAACCTTAGTCTTTTGTTTGATAGCGGTCATTGGGAAGTAAGTAGCACCAATTTGTTGGGTAATACCACCAGCTTCACCACCTTGAACATTAGTTTGACGAATTTTATCCAATAATTTAGTCTTACCAGTATCGACATGACCCAAAATACAACAAATTGGAGAACGCAAATCATTTTTACCACTACTCTTGGCAGCAGCACCTGGAGTAGAGATTTCTTCGATTTCTTCAGCGTACACTGGCTCGGCAGATGTGCTGGCAGGAGTTTCGGATGATTCATTTTGCTTTTCTTCACTGCTTTCCTTTTCTTCTTCTTCAGCTTTCGCGCTCCAATCTTCACCAGTAGCAGTTTGTTCTTCTTCTTCTTCTTCTTCATCATCATCCAAAGCCATGGCTTCCCAGTCATCTATCAAATCATCATCCTCATCTTCTTCTTCGGCCTTGGCGGCAGCAGCTTTGGCAGCCTCTTCTTCAGCCTTCTTTCTGGCTTCTTCTTCCTTCTTAGCCTTTTCAGCGGCTCTTTCAGCGCTAGACTTCTTCTTTTTGTCACCGTAGACAATCTTCTTCTTCTGAGTACTTTCTTTAGAACCATCGGCTTTCAAACCTGCAACACTAACATTACCACTTTGCAACAATTGCTGTTTTCTTCTTTCTTGCAATTTCTTTTCTTCTTTTTGTTTCTTAGTCAAGAATTTACCTTCAGCCTTCAATCTTTCGATTCTTGCCTTTTCCTTTTCTTTCTTCAATTTCTTTTGTTCTTCTAATTGTTTTTCTTCGGCAATTCTCTTTTCTTCTTCTTCCTTAGCTAATCTTTCTTCTTCTTCTTGGAGCAATCTTTCCTCTTCTTCTTGTTGCTTTCTCAATTCCATTTGTTTTCTCAAGGCAGCAATGGCAGGGTTGATCTTCTTACCTTTTCCCTTCTTACCAGCAGCAGCTGAAGCTGGGGCTGGGGTTTCTCTAGGAGAGTCGGAATCAGCCTTCTTGCTATTCTTTTCCTCTTTAGCCTTGGCAGCATCATCGGCGTTCTTTTGATTTTGAGCTGCTTGTTGGGCCTTTTGTTCTTGTTGCTTGGCCTTCTTTTTAGCAGCCAATTCCTTCTTTCTCTGCTTTTCCTTTTCTTTCTTCTCCTTTTCCTTTTCCTTCTTAGACTTTATGACCACTTTTTTTTCCTCTTGCTTGGCCTTAGTCTGTTTCAAAACAGACATGAAATCTTGAGGTCCATCTCCTTCACTCATTTTGGATACTATCAGTGATTTATGTTATAGATAAAGCCCCTTCAGATCAAGTCCTTTACTTGTGGCGTCGAAAGATTTTTCACCTTCAAAAAATTTTAGGAGACTGGTGTGTGGATGAAGGGGTGATATGTAATATAGGGGGTAAATACTAGAATCAACATGGTGTCCGGATATTTTGGCCCCAATTGATTAAAATGTTTTGCCACTATGAAATAGTTGAGCAAATTTGTTGAATGATATATGGGAGGGTTTTTTTTTTCTTTGTTCATGGACATTAGTTTTTGTTAGAATATCATGCTGCAATATTTGGTGATATGCATACCTGTGGTATGTGTATACTGTTAATTGCAGCATCTGATAATTTATTGGATGTTTATTTGAAAGCTTTTGTAGCTAGTAAATACGAGGATACTAAACTAATAAAGCATAAATCTAAACTCCAATAAATAAGAAGTCTTTCATCAAAGCATCTCTGTTTTAAGCATCATCATATTCTTGTCGCCAATTTTGGCAGCAGATCACGGGACGCAGAAAAACATTTTAAATCTTGCTCCCTGCTCATCGTCAAGTCATCTCCATCTTTTGATTCTTAACATTCCTTTTTATTCAGAGGAGCTCTAATCATTGAGAAAGCGCAATGATCATATCAAAGCTTTCGAGGTCTATTTTTGGCCATAGAGGTTTGCAATCTGCTCACAGATCTGGCTTTGTACCTCTAGCAAAGAGAATCTATTGTGGCAAACGATTCTACGCTTCTAAAGATATCACAGAAAAGGACAAAGAATTGGGTGAATTAGATGATACTGCTAACACTGGTGTTATTGAAAAAACAAACCAAGAAACTTTGTTATATTTTACTGATGTGAATCCTGCTGATTTTTCAAGATTCAAGGCTTTGAATTTCGTCCATGATTATATATCCAAAGTTAAGGAAACCACAGGGGATTCATCCCTTGAACGCCAAATTTTGAAATTGGCCTCCCCTGAAGATAATCCTGTCAAAGGAATCTCTGTGAATTCGATATTGACAAAAGATGGTGGGGCATTTGTGAAATTCCAAGTCCCTTTTGAATCATCGATTTCTGAAGTGAACACCAAGATCCAAAAGAACACTATGAAATCTTCGCCAAGATTTCTTGGTTTATTATCAAAACCTCATTGTTTCCCTGTGAAAGGCACCCCATGGGTCGAAGATCTTAGGCGTTATCCCAGCTCCGAGTTGAAGGTGTTGTTTGAAGGAGAAGAATTGACAGAAGAAAAAATTTATCAGATTTTCAGAAGATATGGTACCATTCTTGATATTGTCCCCCAACCTGCTGACTCTAAAGAAACCCCTAGATATGCAATTGTTAAATTTAGAAAATTGAGATCTGCTATTGCTGCCAAAAATTGTGTGAATGCTTTCAGCACTGACAAAACCACAATTCACATCAAATACCAAACAGCTATGCGGGAGAATTTGATGAAGCAATATGTGTTTGATCACCCTAGAATTTCAATTCCGTTAATTTTGGCTGTTTTTCTTGCTATTGGGTCGATTATCTTCGAACCGATCAGAGAATTTTTCATTCAAGAGAAAATCGAGCATAGATTTGGATTGAGCACTTATAAAAACAACAAGTATTTTGTGTATATTGCACAATATTTAACTTCTGTGAAAAGATTTATGAGCTTTAGTAACAATCGTGAGCAGAAAGATTCCACGATCCATATGTGGACAGAAAGACTTGACAAGGTGAAAGAATTGAAATTATGGTTGACAGAAAATGTCAATACTTTTATTGTTGTCAGAGGCCCAAGAGGAATCGGCAAAGAGAATGTGGTGATTGATCATGCCTTGCGTGATAGAAAGAATGTTTTGCACATTAACTGTGAGGAGATTGTCAAATCACGTAATGATTCTGAATTTTTGAAGAATACTGCCCATCAGTTTGGCTATTTTCCTATTTTCCCATGGTTGAACTCATTGAGCACCTTTATTGACTTGGGTGTCCAAGGTCTTACTGGACAGAAATCAGGACTTTCCGAATCTAATGATGTGCAATTCAAGAATATCTTGTCTCTTGCTGCCGTTGCCATCAGAAGAGTTTCTTTGAGATTTTATTCTGCTTATGTTGTTCAAATGGCCAGCGACATGAACATTGGCGAAGAGGCTACCAAGAGGATTACCGAAGATGATTATTTGCAGCAGCACCCTGATGAAAAGCCTGTTATTGTTATCAATAAGTTTTCTGCAAAATCGGAGAATTATTCATTTGTTTATCAAGCCTTGGCTAGCTGGGGATCATTCTTGGTATCCATGAACCTCGCTCATGTTATATTTTTAATTGATGATGTCAGTCCAGTGCCATTATTAAGTGAAGCGTTGCCAGATCAAATTTTCAAGAGCTTGGTATTATCGGATCCTTCTAAGTCATCGTCTACTGATTATGTATGGAGTCATTTGAATGATGCTGACGATTTGGATAAAATTAGAGATGGTGATAAGGCGAAGAAAGGCGATTTTCAATCCAAGTACAGCATAGGAACCATAGAGAAAGCTCTTGAACCTATTGGAGGGCGTATGCTTGACTTGCAGGCATTTATTAGACGTGTCAAATCCGGTGAATCACCAGAAGAAGCCAAGGAAGAAATGATCAAACAAACTGCGGAACAAATCATCCAGATGAATCTTATCAAGAATAGCGCTGACAGTGACGAATTCCAAGTTGCCAGATCTTGGGAAATCATCAAATTCCTCGCTTCTAAAGAATCAATTGCTTTCTCCAATGTTTACACATCCCCATTATTCAAATCTTCACCGGTTGAATACTTGACTGAGTTGGAAAAATCCAACTTGATTTCTCTCGTCAAGGAAAAAGGATTGATCAAAGAAATCAAGGCTTCAAGACCATTGTACAGATCAGCTTTCCAGAATATTGTTGGGGATGAAACATCATTCAATGTGTTGGAAGGAAGCTACTTATTGAAAAAGATTGCCTATGAAACAAAGGTTATCAAGACTTGCGAAAGCGAAATTAGCTCTTTGTCATATGTGGCTATGTCAGATGTAATCAGGGCACGCTTCAATTATTTGGGTGATAAGATCACTGCATGTACTAACAATATTAAAGTATATGAAGCACAAATTAAAGAATTAGTGAAAAAATCTAATGAATTGAAGGCTAAGCACAATAAGCAATCATCGAAATCCAGGTTTGGATTTTTTTAGATTTCTCGCATTGGTTAATCTTTCGGTGCTATTCATTTGTCTTTTGTGTCATGTATGTTTGGCTGTTTATTTTTTTTACTTATTTATTTATTAATTTTTGATTTTGCGTTGCTGTTTTGTCTATCTATACGTGTTGCTTGGATGGGCTGTTATTAAGCTGTGCAATCGAGCTTTGCAATATAATTGATATTCTCCTTCTGAAGCTTTCGTCTTTTTTTCTTTTTTTTTTTTTTTTTTTGATTTAGGATTCTAATACATTTTATTACCCATGTATATATTTTTAATGTTATAAATCCATTTATTCTCTATTAATATTTGGCCAGTAATTTGGCTTAGTACATTCATTCAAAGAAAATGTTCAGTGTTGCGCTTGATGATACAGAAGATGATTATTTTTCTATATGGTGGGCGGCACACACTCTAGGAGATATTTGCTACAGTATCCGGTTATTGCTAGCCTGTATAATGATATTATTACGCATGCTGTTCAAATATATAATCCAGATAAAAAAAAAAATTTAACACTAGGTTATATTATTATATTGCATTTTTAGGTACCACACCCCGCGTAAACCAATTACTATCATAATCGGATAGATACTGTGTAATTGCGGAGGGATTATATAAAAAAAAATATCGCAGCGACACTTCAAACAGCAGGATTTGCTGCGGGTAAGACTACTACTACTTTATTAATTTACTAACGCTCTTAACCAATGCGAGGCTTGCATTCGAGTGCAGCACGTCAGAAAGCTCCCTGTGGTGTGTGTCTGTTTGGTATGGTATGTTGTTTGATAAGCAAGAATCGAAATATCAAAAGGCAAAGAATAATGACAACACGACCACAAAATACAGAACTTATTATTCACTAACAATGGCGCTCAAAGTGATTGTAAAAGATTGATATTGCTTGGATTAATTTATGCAAAAGTAATGTAGAATTGGCTGGCCAGTTTTTTAGTTTTTTCAACAAATTAATTTATTATTTGATTTTAGTTATTTCAAAGTGAATTCTGAAGTTTATGGATACTGTTTATTCAAAAATTTAAGGCGCGAAATGAAGATAGAGAAGTTGGAATATGATTTGCTGAAGAGATTAGATAATTGTGAGCATATCATAATAATCATTCACAACGAAAGGTGAGGGAGGAGCTGTGTCATAATACACATAATGTTAATGATTTGCATGAGTATTATGGTGGAAAATTACAAATTTGAGAGTTTTGAGACGTCAGAAATGAATTTTATTGATGCCATTCAAGTTTTTAGCAAGGGTTGAAGAGACGGAAATAACTGGCTCATGCAATTTTCAATTAACAAAAAAAGACTTGCTGGATCAAACAAAGAACCAAGCAAGAACAAATAATTCAATAAGATGATATTATTGGGATTTGGTCAGCAATTTTGTGTTTTTTTTTTGAAATTCTAAACCTGCAAGCTGGAAGTTCACATTTACGCTCAGTTGCCCAATATCTGTGAAAAAACAGACAGTCTCTAATGTTGAAGCCAAATTGAATTTACATGAAACTCATTAGGTATTTACGTATATAACACTAATGATTAGAGCTAAATATATATTATGCGCTTCATTATATACTAAACATACAACTATATATTTACTATTTTACCACGGAAAACGAATGCGAATCACACGTAGGCTCCCAGAGACATCACCAACTTATATAAGGAATCAATTTCTGAAGAAGTTCTGGTCGTACTACTTGAGGTAGAATCTCCATTGAATGAATATTTTTTTTCCAAACCTGAGGAATCATATTTATCGGAAATTAAACACAAAATATCAACAACACTTGAAAATATACATTTTGACAGCAAGGAGGTTGAATAATTGACAAAAGTGTCGAAGTTGAGGTCATCATCTAGATCTGGGAAGGTAGTTTGCATGAAATAAGCTATTTCCCGGGACTTCGTGGTCATATCTGGACCAGTATTTTTTAACAAAGGTTTTTTATTGTTATATTGAAACGATTTCTTCTTTTTCAAAGTAGTAGTGCCTTGTTTATGATTATTGTTGAAAGAGGGTCTTCTTAATTGTGAGCCGTGTCTCAGCGAAGGAGATGATTTTTGAGGCTTTGACATTAGTTTGTTGAAGTAGATGCTATAATACAATGAATTGGGTGATATTATTTAAAAAGAAAGTAGATTTACTGAACATTTTGAATAGGAAAAGATGGGAAGGAGAATGAAAGTCATCCCCACCTCAAAAGAGAAAAAAAAAAAAAAAAAAGAAGTGTCATCCCAGATACATCGTTGAGGATCAGGATCCTGAATTATGTGCGACTGGTTACAAGAAAATTTATAAGACAAATAAAATTCACTTCTCACAGTTTGAATCTATAAAAAAGAAAACGTTTAATGGTACTTGATCTGATGGTTTCTGAAATTAAAATCCAGAGAAACATGTCATATCGAGATTACGTCCAAAGGCAGGATGGTGCTATTTTTTTTTTTTTTTTCGAGAGACGCTGCCACAAAATGATATTGGCGTAATCCTACTGATATAACATAAAACTCACGACGACTGGGGGTTTTTTTTTTCCAGTCCTAGCATACAGAAATAGTCATGGTTCATGTTGCAATCTGCAAAAACCCAATGTTAGAGGAGTCACAATTGTTTCTGATTTACATCAGTTAACGGCAGGAGTTGGAGGGCACCAACTGGAATCTTATTTTTTTTTTTTTTTTTTTTTTTTGCGAGACTATAGGTGAGGAAGAGGGCCGTCACATTGGTATACTCATCGAGGTAACTAACTAACTAACTGTCTTAGTTAACAACACGCCACACCACTGGTTGATCTACCATAACATGGGTCAATTGGTAATAGAGAGTCTAGATAAGGCTTGTGATGGTGCTGCACAATGAAAACAACATCAGTTGTTTCCCAGCATTCCTGAATTTTTGTTGGTCGATAACTAAAGTTTGTGATGCAACACAGTGAAAATACGCGGGAAATTTTTTTTCTTTCTTTCTGTGCCATCTCCAAAAAAACTCTAAAAAAAAAAAAAAAAAGAAACAAAAAAAAGAAAAGGAAGGAAAGAGGGGCACCGCACAACAACTCAAACCAGAACATTTTTCTGATTCACACCTTATTAAAATTAGAGATGAGAAACAGTTATTAATTGTAAGCTTGTCGTTGCAAAATATACACGGCTTATCGAACGAATATCATGGATACCTGCCTATCCACCAACGCCCTTTTCCTTTCATTTGCCACGGCTTTTTGAGCAACCTGCAGGATGCCACCAATATGCACAATACAAAGGATAATAGAGAATCCGGCTGATACAAAAAAATTTTCAACGTCCCCTGAGTATAAATACATTCTCATCTCTTTCTCTTGCCTTTAACTGAAACATTTACAAAAAAAAAAAAAGAAAGGCATTTCTTCCTGCTCCTAGTCTGCTGCTCGGATACTGTGCTTTATCTGTCACTTCTATCTGTTTTATTTGCGATAACAGTAAACATGTCTTCTTCTAAGGACATCAGCTCCGCCAATTCGGAGAGCCCTTATTCAAATAAAGAATATATCGATAAAGATCAATTCAAAAATGATGCTGAAGATTTCGAAGTTGGATCTGTCGAACAAGAAGTCAAGCGTGATTTGAACCCTAGAGTGGTTTCTATGATGGCTTTAGGTGGTACTATTGGTACCGGTTTGTTCATTGGTATTGCTACTCCTATTTCTGTCGCCGGTCCTGTCAATTCTCTTATTGCTTACATCTTTGTTGGTACAATCGTTTACGGTGTCACTCAGTCCTTAGGTGAAATGGCTACTTATATACCATGCCCTGCCTCATTTACTGTCTACAACCAACGTATGCTTTCTAGCTCTCTTGGTTTCAGTGCTGGTTACATTTACTGGTTTAGTTGGGTGACCACTTTGGCAGTTGAACTTTCTGTCGTTGGCCAAGTCATTGAATATTGGACTTTTGCCGTGCCACTTTGGGCATGGATTTTGATTTTCTGGGTGATTCTTACCGCAATCAATCTTTTCCCGGTCAAGTATTATGGTGAAGTTGAATTCTGGGTTGCCTGCGTTAAGGTCGTTGCTATTGTAGGGTTCCTCATTTATGCGCTTTGTATGGTCTGTGGTGCAGGGAAAACCGGTCCAGTTGGCTTCAGATACTGGAGAAACCCAGGTCCTTGGGGCCCAGGGAAAACCCCAACCAAGAGATTTTTGGGATGGGTCGATTCCCTTATCAATGCTATTTTCACATACCAAGGTACTGAATTAGTAGGTATCACTGCTGGTGAGGCTAAAAACCCAAAGAAGGCTGTTCCAAAGGCCATCAGATCAGTGTTTTACAGAATCCTCATCTTCTATATCGGATCTCTTTTCTTCCTTGGTTTGCTCGTTCCTTACAACGACCCAAAACTCAGTTCTACCACTTCTTACATTGCATCCTCCCCATTTGTGATTGCCATTTCAAACTCTGGTACCAAAGCTCTTCCAGGAATTTTCAATGCTGTGATTCTCACCACAATCATTTCTGCAGGTAACTCCAATATTTACACCGCTTCCCGTATTCTTTACGGTCTTGCTCAAAACGGCTCCTCTTTAAAATTTTTCACCAAGGTCACCAAAGGTGGGGTTCCTTATAACGCCGTCATTTTCTCATCATTATTTGGCTCACTTGCCTTCCTTTCATGCTCCACTGCTGGTGCCGAGGCCTTCAACTGGTTGATTCAAATTACTGCTGTTGCTGGCCTTTTTGCATGGTTAGGTATATCCCTTTGCCATATTAGATTCATGAATGCTCTAAAATTGAAGAATATCAGCAGAGACGATTTGCCATTCAAAGCTGTTGGTATGCCATGGATGGCCATCTATGCTGCGTTTTGGGTCTTCATCTTAATTTTCATCCAAGGTTATTCGGTATTTTTGGACTTTGATGTCAAAACTTTTTTCATCAATTATATTTCTGTTATCATCTTCGTTGTCGTTTGGCTTGGTCATCAATTTATTGTTAGAGACAAATGGTGGATTCCACTTGAAGAAGTTGATATTACTACTGGTGTCAGAGATGCATACGAGGATGCTATGTGGGAAAAAGAAGAAGAAGAAGCGAAGCAGGATGCTAGTGCCTTGTCCCGTTTCATTGACAAGGTTCTTTGATCTACGTCGTGATAAGCGCAATTTTCGTTTTGTATTACACTGTATTTTTTATTGTTTGGATCTTTGCATTTTTTTTTTTTGTTTCTTGCTCTGTTTTATTTGTTCTATTTTTGCTTCGTTGCTCTTTGACTCTGTTTCTTATATCTTTAATTACCTTTTTCTTGCATTTTTAACCTCCCATCTGGATTCCCTTTTTAAACTTGTATGATACGATATGTATCTTTCAAGAACCTTTTATCCGCTTACAATAAATGTGGAGCTGTATGATAGTGTATCAACTGTGAACAGTGTAAATTCTCTTCGTATTTTAAATAACACCCGCTATAGAAACAGTACAGCTGAAAAGGATAACACCGGTTATAATAGGCCATGGGGTCGTAGTAAAAAAAAAAAAAAAAAACACCAAACAAACCCAAAGCTTATTTTCCATCCACCCCCTTTTTCCAGATATCTCTCAGCACCAAGAATGACTCATTTCGATATTTAAGTATGACTCATTTCCATTTTTGAGGTACCGCATGTCATAATATTGAAGGGATATCCGGAGAAATCTATGTACTTTCTCTTTTAAAACGATCCTACAATACTATACACTAGATGCTTTCAGATACACTGACAGGTTAGTTTTTCCGTGAGAGGTTAAGATATTGCGTGGGAAAAAAATTTGAAAATCTTTTAATGCCTTACTAATTCACAATTGCGCGGGAAAAAATTTCTCCGCAACTACGTCGGCCCTACAATTATGACACACCGCAAACAAAAAAATTTAAGAGTTGAGCCAGCAAGACACCAAGAGTGAAAATATTAACAGAAGGAAAAGGAAAGAAGATTAGTATTTTGTATACTGTTTGGGAAAGGGGTCTGTTCAATTATTTGATCCAGCCTTGACAACTTGCCGGTAGGGCTAATTTTCACACTGCAGGTCATGCATCAACAGATATTTTTAATAAGAGCGTTTTTTTTTTCTTTCTTTTTTTTTTCCTGGTGGTGTTGTTTTTTCGTTTGATCAATTCTTTACCTCATCTTTCTTTCTCGAATTGCTGAATATTCATTATAGATAGCTCATCAAAGCAGATTGCATTTTTGGGATCAATACAATGAATTTATCAAAAATAAGCTCGAAGCTAGGGTCTCTGTCCTCAAAAGAGCTTGGGTCTTCGCCCTCGAAAGAAATATCATGTTCCAGCTCGCCATCATCAGATAACCAAGTCCCTGAACATATCAAAAAAAGTTTCCCAGATGATCATGACTTAGAAGTAGGGTCATTGGAGAATGAAGTCAAGCGTGATTTGAACCCTAGAGTGGTTTCTATGATGGCTTTAGGTGGTACTATTGGTACCGGTTTGTTCGTTGGTATCGCTACTCCTATTTCTGTTGCCGGTCCTGTCAACTCTCTCATTGCTTACCTTTTCGTTGGTACAATCGTTTATGGTGTCACTCAAGCTTTGGGCGAAATGGCAACATTTATACCTTGTGCTGGGTCTTTCACTGTCTACAATAAGCGCATGATCTCTAAGTCCTTTGGGTTCAGTACTGGTTATATGTACTGGTTCAACTGGGTTATTACTTTGGCAGTTGAGATTTCTGTTGTTGGACAAGTCGTTGAATATTGGACTTTTGCCGTGCCACTTTGGGCATGGATTTTGATTTTCTGGGTGATCCTTACTATCGTTAATCTTTTCCCGGTCAAGTATTATGGTGAAATTGAATTCTGGGTTGCCTGTGTTAAGGTCATTGCCATTGTGGGGTTCCTCATTTATGCCCTTTGTATGGTCTGTGGTGCAGGGAAAACCGGTCCAGTTGGCTTTAGATACTGGAGAAACCCAGGTCCTTGGGGCCCAGGGAAAACCCCAACCAAGAGATTTTTGGGATGGGTCGATTCTCTTATCAATGCTATTTTCACCTATCAAGGTACTGAATTAGTAGGTATCACTGCTGGTGAAACCAAAAACCCAAAGAAGGCTGTTCCAAAGGCCATCAGATCAGTGTTTTACAGAATTACTATTTTCTATATTGGATCTCTCTTTTTCCTTGGTTTGCTCGTTCCTTACAACGACCCAAAGCTCAGTTCTACCACTTCTTACATTGCATCCTCCCCATTTGTGATTGCCATTTCAAACTCTGGTACCAAAGTTCTTCCAGATATCTTCAATGCTGTGATTCTCTTAACCATTATTTCTGCCGGTAATTCAAACATTTATAGCTCGTCCCGTATCCTTCATGCCCTTGCCCAAAATGGTTCCACATTCAAATTTTTTGGAACAGTGAATAAAGCTGGTGTTCCATACTGGTCTGTGATTTTTTCTTCACTTTTCGGTGCCTTTGGGTTCCTTTCTTGCAGTACTAAAGGGTCGGTGGCCTTCAATTGGTTGATTCAAATCAGTGCAGTAGCAGGTCTTTTCGCCTGGATGGGAATTTCATTATGTCACATCAGATTCATGAATGCTCTCAAATTGAAAGGTATCAGCAGAAACGAATTGCCATTCAAAGCTACTTTAATGCCTTGGTTGTCATACTATTCTTTCTTTTGGGTTCTCATTCTTATTTTCATTCAAGGGTACGCCGTGTTCTTGAACTTTGATGCCAAAACCTTCATCATCAACTATATTTCTGTGATTATCTTCGTGGCATTGTGGCTTGGCCATCAAGTTGTCATGCGTACTAAACTATGGTTACCTATTGAAGAAGTTGATATTACCACTGGAATGAGGGAGGGTTATGAAGATGATTTGCTTGATGAGGAGGAACTCAAAGTTGAAAAGCCAGAAAGCTTATATCAAAGAGTTCTTAATAAAATCTTCTGAAAACACATGATAGACTTTTTTTCTCATTTCAAAAATAACTCTCTAAAAGTTGTCAGTGTTACACATCAACAAGCAAAGATAATAGCTACACAGTTAGCGATAATCTTCATTCAATCATCATTTTTTTTTTCAACAGTTTATAATATTGCTTCTTTTTTCATTAGATTTATCATCACTTATTCTCTTCATATTTTTTTTCTTCTAAAATTTAGTTATTATTCCATTATCCGCACCTGAATCATCTGTAAGCATTTCTACTACGATATAGCAGAAGTTATTCCGAAGAGCAAAATGTGTGTAGAGGGAAATAAAATCCCAATAGTAATCAACTTAGATTTGATTGATTTATTTCCCATTGCAAAATTACTGTCTTTTACAGTCGGTTATCTCCATGAATAGATCTCCAATTTGCTCTTCTTTTGTGCTGCATTCGTACCATCGGTTAGTAATCCATTATTGAAGCTGTATTGTACCATAAACTATGGATAATATTCTTCATTTCCTAACAATATTATTTCAGATGCTCTTGTTCCGTGTTAATCTTTTAGATTATTTTTCTTGCTGCTTCTTGTTGGTCTTTCATTTCCTAATTATATCTTCCATCCTTGTTTTGATTATTGTTCTATTTTAATTGCTTTATTACCAGTACCATTATTGTACTACAGAACGAGTGCTGATACTCCTACTTATTCTTTTTTAGATGGATACTTAATAATCAAGCCAAATTGACATAGATTATAATATATGGAGTCTATACCAACTCGAAAATTTTAATTCAAAATCGTTACGTTTCTAACTATTCTCACCGTAAAAATAACAAAAGACGAGCTCAATTTACGCTACTTTACCGCCAATCAGCCGCCTTGAATCAACCAATGATTTTCATTTACAATTAGACGCGCTTCCCTCTACACAAATTGTCTCATGAAAATTTGTTCGTTCACTCAACATCCCAATCAACCCCTAGAATTAGTACTCCTAGCACCTTAATGCCCACTTTTTCTTGGTTCAAACCAGCAGCCGTCACGCAATATCGTTTATTACATCAAATACACCATCGCGTAACTATCTGATGGTAATTGTTATAAGATAATTGTTGACGGCGGAAATTGCATTACTGTGATAAATGAGGAGATTATAAAAAAAAAAATTCCCAGCTGTCACCTATGAGGACCCTCACCATCCAGAAGTCATGGTCAAAACCGCTTTCAGTAACCACAACTTCAGTAACCATGACATCGCCAACAAGTCCGCCTGCCTGGTTAGAAATCCCAATTTCAGAGATATACAAGTTGTTTAGGCACCCATTCTTCATTATCCCTTTCTCCGATGTTTTTTTTGATTTGGTACAGACTCTCCTAGTTTAGACTACTTAGTAAGTTCACCGTATTATTACAGGACGGAAGTGGCTGCTCATTACCACACTTGATCTCTCTTCCGCATAATATAACATCAGGCTTGTGTGATAATATATCGGCTGAACAGTGGAAATCTTATTCATCTTTTTAGATGGCACCTACCTGAAGAATATTATGTCTAAATAGGATAACGTCGGTCAGAGTAGCTCATCCCCTCGGAAAAATAAAGAAAAAAAAAAAAGGAATAACATATGTGAAAAGCTTATTTTTCCGCCCACCGCCTTTTACTGACATCTATTTTCTTAGCATTGAGTATGACTCATCTCCATATTTGAGGTACCGCATGTCATAATATTGGAAGAAATCCACACAGTTTCTGCCTCAAGATGATCATATAATGTTCTACATTAGATGCTTTCTGCTACACTGGCAGATTTGTTTTTCCGAGGGAGGTCAAGTTTTTCATTGCGTGGGAAAAAAAAAAAAATGAAAAATCTGCCACAATGCCTTACTAACATACTATTGCGCGGGAAAAAAAAATTCTCTACGTCGGCCCCTTCAATTTTCTCACCCCAGAAATAAATATTCAAACAGTCCATATAACAAGGCGTCCAGGTTAGCAGCATTCTCTGAAGGAAAAAGAAATAAAGATTTTGGTTTTTATAGGCTGCTTAGGAAAGGGTAGTGTTTAATTATTTGATAATTTGTTGGTAGGGCTAATTTTTGCACTGCAGGTCGTGCATTATTATATGAGCGTTTTTTTTTTTTTTTTTTTCTGGTAGTATCGTATTTTTAATCAATTCTCTGCCTCTTCTCTCTTTCCAGAATTTTTGACGATTCACCTGCCTTCATTGATTGCTAGATTTTCAAACAGGTTTCATTTTTGGGATCAATACAATGAATTTATCAAAAATAAGCTCGAAGCTAGGGTCTCTGTCCTCAAAAGAGCTTGGGTCTTCGCCCTCGAAAGAAATATCATGTTCCAGCTCGCCATCATCAGATAACCAAGTCCCTGAACATATCAAAAAAAGTTTCCCTGATGTTCATGATTTAGAAGTAGGATCCTTGGAGAATGAAGTCAAGCGTGATTTGAACCCTAGAGTGGTTTCTATGATGGCTTTAGGTGGTACTATTGGTACCGGTTTGTTCGTTGGTATCGCTACTCCTATTTCTGTTGCCGGTCCTGCCAACTCTCTTATTGCTTACCTTTTCGTTGGATCTATCGTTTATGGTGTCACCCAGTCTTTAGGTGAAATGGCAACATATATACCTTGTGCTGGGTCTTTCACTGTCTACAATAAGCGCATGATCTCTAAGTCCTTTGGGTTCAGTACTGGTTATATGTACTGGTTCAACTGGGTTATTACTTTGGCAGTTGAGATTTCTGTTGTTGGACAAGTCATTGAATATTGGACTTTTGCCGTACCAATTTGGGCATGGATTTTGATTTTCTGGGTAATCCTTACTATCGTTAATCTTTTCCCGGTCAAGTATTATGGTGAATTTGAATTTTGGGTTGCTTCTGTTAAGGTCATTGCCATTGTGGGGTTCCTCATTTATGCCCTTTGTATGGTTTGCGGTGCAGGGAAAACCGGTCCAGTTGGCTTTAGATACTGGAGAAACCCAGGTCCTTGGGGCCCAGGTAAAACTCCAACCAAAAAATTTATGGGATGGGTCGATTCCCTTATCAATGCTATTTTTACATACCAAGGTACTGAGCTGGTGGGTATCACTGCTGGTGAAACCAAAAACCCAAAGAAGGCTGTTCCAAAGGCCATCAGATCAGTGTTCTACAGAATCCTTATCTTCTATATCGGATCTCTCTTTTTCCTTGGTTTGCTCGTCCCTTACAATGACCCAGCCCTCAACTCTACTCTGTCTTACATTGCATCCTCCCCATTTGTGATTGCCATATCGAATTCTGGTACCAATGGTCTTCCAGATATCTTCAACGCCGTGATTCTTGTAACCATCATTTCTGCTGCCAATTCTTCTATTTATTCATCCTCCCGTATCCTTCACGCCTTTGCCCAAAACGGTTCAGCATTCAAATTCCTTGGCAAAGTCAATAAAGCTGGTGTTCCATACTGGTCAGTGATTGTTTCTTCGCTTTTTGGCGCCCTTGGGTTTCTTTCTTGCAGTACTAAAGGGTCGGTGGCTTTCAATTGGTTGATTCAAATCAGTGCAGTAGCAGGTCTTTTCGCCTGGATGGGAATCTCATTATGTCACATCAGATTCATGAATGCTCTCAAATTGAAAGGTATCAGCAGAAACGAATTGCCATTCAAAGCTGCTCTCATGCCTTGGTTGTCATACTATTCTTTCTTTTGGGTGTTTGTTTTAGTTTTCGTTCAAGGGTACGCCGTGTTCTTGAACTTTGATGCCAAAACCTTCATCATCAACTATATTTCTGTGATTATCTTCGTGGCATTGTGGCTTGGCCATCAAGTTTTTATGCGCACCAAGGTATGGATACCAATCGAACAAGTTGATATTACCACTGGAATGAGAGAGGGTTATGAAGATGATTTGCTTGATGAAGAGCAACTTGAAGCTCAAAAACAAGAAACCTTATACGAAAGGGTTCTTAGTAAGGTCTTCTGAAAAAGCAAACCTTTTCACCTCTAATTTTTTGTCCCCTTTCTTTCGCTTCTTCAAACCTAAAAATGGTTCTCTCCACGTTCTTAGTTTTACACATCAACGAGCAGAGCTTACATGATACGCAGTAAGCGGATATAATTGGTAATTTTTATTCAGTCATCATTTTTTTTTTTTAAAACAGCTCATATTATTTTTTGCTCACTAGATTTATCATCGTTATGCACTTTTTTTTTGTTGTTTTCCAAAAGTTAGTTATTATGCCATTCTCCATAAGTGCGTTATCTGTAAGTGTTTCTATTAGACTTTAGCAAAGTCTGTTCCGAAGAACAAAAAAATCACTAATGCGAAACAAGGTTCCGATACAAATCAACTTCAATTTGGTTAATCTATTTCCCATTTAGTCACCTCTTTTTAGTCGCGTCATTGTTTGTGAAAACTCTTAAACTCGTCACATTCAACAAAGGCATCAACTAGTTCATCACCATTCAATCCCCATTCAAAAATGTACTTACTATTTTATGTCTTCTCTTCGAAATTAGCTAATTGAAATGAACTATTGATAAAACTAATTCGCGGGTAGAAATTATATTTTCAAGATCACCTTTCTAATAAGACACATCAAGTAATGCTTGTAACTGTCTTTGTGATTCCTCTATACAACTTCCCTCAGGAATAGTACCGGAGTTGTGCCCAGTATTGCTCAAGATGACCATGCATAGATATTTCTTATAAGAAGGAGATTATGAAAAATGCGAAATTGCTGTCTTTTACAAGCGTCCGTCTCCATGAATAGATCTCTAAGGTGGTTTTTTTTTATGTTTCATTTTTGCCATAGGCTAGTAATCCATTAAATCCAGCATTACTTGCCTTTAGGCTAATAGTAGATGACTCATTACTGAATGTTCCGAGTCACTTTAGTGACCCTCCACTAAAAAGCATCCGCTTATATCTTGATTATCTTTGTCTTATATTCTCAATCCGCATCTGGATCCCATTTTTAAATTTACGTGATGCGATATGTGTCTTCCAAGGACCCTTTATCCGCCTATAATGAACTCAGAGTGGTATGATACTGTACCAGCTGACCAGTGTAAATTCTGCTCATCTTTTAAGCAACACTCAACGGGAGAATATTATGCCTGAAAAGGATATCACAAAATAAAAAATATTGGAGCAGGTCAATCAATCATCACCAAGGGTCTTCGGAGAAAATAGAAAAAACATAGAAGCTCAAAGCTTATTTTCCCATTCACCCCCTTTCCTGATATCCATCCGTGGATGACTCATTTGAGTTACCACATGTCATAATGCTTGGGGAAATCTCTACATCTTCTCTTTTGAGACAGTCCTACAATGTTATACACTAGATGCCCTCTGGTACACTGGCAGAATGCTTTTTCCGCGGAAATTGCCTGCGAACATTAGATATTGCGTGGGAAAACAAAAATGAAAAATCTACAAAATGCCTTGCTAACACTCAATTGCGCGGGAAAAAAAATTTCGCTAAGTAAGGACCTTGGTCACTGTAATGATCATGGCTCAAAAGAACTGAAGTATTGAAGAATTGAACGAGAAACACATAAAGAATATATGACCTGTTTCATTATTTAATAGCATTAAATAACCTGGTGGGTACAGGTTTGATGACTTGTTGGTAGGGCAAAATTTCCCATGCAGATGGAGGATAAGACCCTTTTTTTTTTCTTTTTTTTTACTGTCAGTGTCTTTTACCATTTTCATTTAATCAATTTGTTAACTCTTCTTTCTTTTCTTGAATTATAGATTATTCACTTTCCTTTATTTTATTGCTAACTTTTCAAAGCATATTATAATTAATGCAATGGATTTATTTAAAATAAATTCGAAGCCAGGATCTCCGTCCTCGAAAGAAGTATCATGTTCCAGATCACTATCATCAGATAACCAAGTCCCTGAATATCTCAAAAAAAGTTTCCCAGATGTTCATGATTTAGAAGTAGGATCCTTGGAGAATGAAGTCAAGCGTGATTTGAACCCTAGAGTGGTTTCTATGATGGCTTTAGGTGGTACTATTGGTACCGGTTTGTTCATTGGTATCGCTACTCCTATTTCTGTTGCCGGTCCTGTCAACTCTCTTATTGCTTACCTTTTCGTTGGATCTATCGTTTATGGTGTCACCCAGTCTTTAGGTGAAATGGCAACATATATACCTTGTGCTGGGTCTTTCACTGTCTACAATAAGCGCATGATCTCTAAGTCCTTTGGGTTCAGTACTGGTTATATGTACTGGTTCAACTGGGTTATTGGTTTGGCAGTTGAACTTTCTGTTGTCGGCCAAGTCATTGAATATTGGACTTTTGCCGTGCCACTTTGGGCATGGATTTTGATTTTCTGGGTGATTCTTACCGCAATCAATCTTTTCCCGGTCAAGTATTATGGTGAAGTTGAATTCTGGGTTGCCTGCGTTAAGGTCGTTGCTATTGTAGGGTTCCTCATTTATGCGCTTTGTATGGTTTGCGGTGCAGGGAAAACTGGTCCAGTTGGCTTTAGATACTGGAGAAACCCAGGTCCTTGGGGCCCAGGGAAAACCCCAACCAAGAGATTTTTAGGGTGGGTCGACTGTTTTGTTAATGCTATTTTCACATACCAAGGTACTGAGCTGGTGGGTATCACTGCTGGTGAAACCAAAAACCCAAAGAAGGCTGTTCCAAAGGCCATCAGATCAGTGTTTTACAGAATCCTTATCTTCTATATCGGATCTCTTTTCTTCCTTGGTTTGCTCGTTCCTTACAATGATCCAAATCTCAGTTCTACTGCGACTTACATTGCATCCTCTCCATTTGTGATCGCCATAACAAATTCAGGTACCAAAGTTCTTCCAGATATCTTTAATGCTGTGATCCTTTTAACCATCGTTTCTGCTGCCAATTCTGACATTTATTGCTCGTCCCGTATCCTTCATGCCCTTGCGCAAAACGGCTCCGCATTTGAATTCTTTGGAACAGTGAATAAAGCTGGTGTTCCATACTGGTCAGTGATTGTTTCTTCGCTTTTAGGTGCCCTTGGGTTTCTTTCTTGCAGTACTAAAGGGTCGGTGGCCTTCAATTGGTTGATTCAAATCAGTGCAGTAGCAGGTCTTTTCGCCTGGATGGGAATCTCATTATGTCACATCAGATTCATGAATGCTCTCAAATTGAAAGGTATCAGCAGAAACGAATTGCCATTCAAAGCTGCTCTCATGCCTTGGTTGTCATACTATTCTTTCTTTTGGGTGTTTGTTTTAGTTTTCGTTCAAGGGTACGCCGTGTTCTTGAACTTTGATGCCAAAACCTTCATCATCAACTATATTTCTGTGATTATCTTCGTGGCATTGTGGCTTGGCCATCAAGTTTTTATGCGCACCAAGGTATGGATACCAATCGAACAAGTTGATATTACCACTGGAATGAGAGAGGGTTATGAAGATGATTTGCTTGATGAAGAAGAGCTCAAAGTTCAAAAACAAGACACTTTATACGAAAGGGTTCTTAGTAAGATCTTCTGAAAAAGCAAACATTTCACCTCTAAAACTTTTTTCTTTTCTTCAAACCAATAATTTTCTCAAATTTGTTAGTTTTACACATCAACAAGTAAAGCTTACAGGATACGCCGCTAATGAATATCATTGATCATTTTCATTCAGACATTATTTTTATTCAACCATTATTTTTTTAGACAGCTCATAATATTTTTTTTTTTTGTTCCCAATAGATTCAACATCGCTATTTTCTCTGCATATTTTTTTCGATTTTCAAAAGTTACTTAAAATACCATTCTCTTTATCTGTGTGATTTGTAAGCACTTCTATTACAATCCAGCCAAATATATTCTGAAGAAACAAAGATGAATAAAGGGGAACAAAATTCCAGTTTTCATCAACTTCAATTTGCTCAAACTATTTTCCATTTATTGGCCTCTGCCTAGTCACGTCAATGCCTGTCAAAACTGCTTGCCCTGCTAAGGGAATTAAAAGTCTAATAATATCTACCGCCATTAACTTATCTAAAACCTCTTTAATTTCAGCATCTCTAATATCTTGTTTCAGCTCATCTATATTGATCAAGTGTTTATCATTCCATTTGCCATTATCGCTTCGTAAATTGTTGTAAATAACTTCAAAACTCGCAAACTCATTACAATCAGCAAAGACATCTACTAACTCGTCATCATTCAATTCCTCTTCAAAGATATACTCAATATTTTGTACCATTGCTAATTTTTTATAATTAATATTTTTATCAACAGCCTCGCTAGTGGTTTCATCCACCTTTATAAATGAGTTATATATCGGCGACCTGATTGTATAATTCAAAACCCCTTTTTCTTCATCGGGTGTTAATTGTAATTTATAATCCAAGGTACTGGCTTCTGAGGATTTTTTTTTACTTTTCGATATTTCGTCGTCCAAGAATTTCTTGAGGATAATCTTTTCTCTTCTCTTTCTTTCAAGGGTTAAGTACTTCAACAACCTGTCATGCATTTCAGTTGTCTTTGTCAAATAGCCTTTATTATCCTCATGATTTTGCACGTCTTCGAGCTTCACAGTTTCAATGATATCTTTTAAGTCTTCTTTTGTGAGCTTCTCTCTGGCTTCTTTAATCTTCCGGAAAACATAAATGTTGTAATCTAATGGATAGTCGGGAATTTTGGCAAGCTTGTCAATTGAACCAGCATTGATCAATCCATAAGATGGTTCACCAATGGTGATCTTGGAACCAATTTTTTCTTCACCAGTAGTAACAACCAGACTTCTTGTCATTATGGAATTTATAATTATTCTAATTCTTCTTTTCTTCTTCGTGATTCAAAATATCAGTATCCGTTTGTTTTCCAAAAACAAACAATAGAAGCAAGCCTACTTTACGTCAAAAATCTGGAAGAATGTATAGGGACTAACTCCGAAGCGCGCAAAGCAAAATAACAAACCTCATCACGTGCATACAGTTCTCAAAAGTTATTATTAATCAGGGATGTGTTTGTTAGACTTCAATTTCTTCAGTTTACCGCTTTACTCCGAATTCTTAACGATATATTCTCAACATGGAACATCCAAGTTTTACTTTATCTGCTCTTTGCTTGGTCGGCGGGACCATGGGATACGTGTAAGCATCTTAATATTTATGGGTTATGGGTGATCGATCTGAAAGTTTATGGCATGTGGAAAAGTTCGGGGAATTTTTGCGTTGTTATTCTATCTCAAATCGTGTAATTATTATTCTGTGAGGGGGAAAAACAATTCAATTGGACAGTTTATTAACATTGATTTCTCTTCTTTTAGCCGTAAAGGATCTGTTCCATCTCTTGTTGCTGGTGTTACCATCTCTGCCATGTTTGGTACTGCAGGTTACTTGCTCAAACAAAATGCTGACTGGGGCCTTGAATTGGCTATCAGTGGTAGTGCCCTCATGTTGGCTGGTGGTATTTCTAGAGGTATTCCAGTCAAGTTTAGAAAGCCAGTTCCACTTGTTTTGACTACACTTGGTGCTTTGTCCGGTGCTTACTACTTGAGAAAGTATAACGAATTTTATGGTTAAAGAAATAGTCTTGCGATCCTTCATGTATTTCTATTTTACTTTTCCCTAAAGGATCAGTATTTTGTTGACAGAAAATAAATAATCATTATGCTTGTATATATATATTATTTTATTATTCTTCTAGATAAAACCCAAAGCTATTTTTTGTTTTGTTTTATTGAATACTTGTATTTTGTAAAAGTAACGAAGAAGATAAAAAGAATGAAGAGGATAAAAAGAATGAAGAAAAAAAAAAAAAAGACCAGCCCTCAATAAAACCAGCGGGCGATATATAGATATTTTCAATAAAGGACGGGAATGTACTCAATGTGGCAATTCTATGAAACCATAAATCTAGTGGTGTGTACTATTGAAACTTCATTGATCATCGCCATCATCATCCCTCAACTCATTGAATCTCAACCTTGAAGCCAAATCATCAGAAACAACGCTGGCCCTCGATGAATAAATGTAATACCGACCACCCCAATAAGATAATAAAATAGGCAATAATACCAAACTGTGTAACGCCGCAATAATGACCAATGATAACCACATTCTGAAATAATAAATTCTAAAGATCTTTGAACTAGTAAACGCAAGAACTGACACTCCGATTAATTTCGTCATCGCGATCCCACCAAATACAGATCCCCCAACTCCTGTTAAAGCATGGAAGGATCTCTGAATTCTTGAGCCCATTGTTTTATTATCACGGTACTCAAATCTATCAATAACCGTGAACGCTCTAGCAATATGAGCACAGAACTCAACGGCTAACCCAACAATGATAACCAAGTTCACTAAACTGACAGCATTTAACGAAACGCCCCAAATCGCCATCACACCACCAACGTTAACCAATATGGAGATAACTGTAATGCATAATAATGAAGCAGTTCTGAAAGAGCCAAGGAGGAATGAAGAAGTCAAAAAAATCACACCGATCGCCAAAGTAAGTAAGGAAAAAGTCAAACTCACGATAGACTCGTATTGTATGAAAAAGATATAGAACGGAGAATAAGCAAAAATTTCAGCTTCCAGATTGTTTTTCTCCACATTTAAGACATCATCAGACTCAACAATTGGCTCATTGGCGGCTAAAACCTTTGATTTCAATTCCTTGGTGACTCTCAATGATTCATGATAGGCTCTAATAAAATCGTCTTGAGATCTCAAAGGAACATGAGAGGTTCTAAAAACAGAGGCCTTTATTTCTCCAGTTTGTTCGTCCAAAGAAATGGATGAAGAATATGGGGCTTTACCACCTAATGGACAAGGAATACTAGGTGTATTAATCCAGATGTCAAAATATCTCATGAATTCATCTTCTTCCGGGAAAGCCTCCATAGTTGTATCCCACCGTGGTTCATGATTGGCATAACAAACCTCACACATTCTAGGAGACGCGTATGGTGGACATACCTCAGTTTGGTTAGTGTTTTTGCGGAAACGGCAACATTCATCAAGCTCTGGATTCAACCACAAAAAGAAATCATCAATCCAACTAGCAGCAGGTTCGATAATTGTAGAAATTTCCAGCCTTTTCCTCTCTTGCTCGATAATATTTGATAAAGAAAATTCGTCACAGGTAGTAAATCTCCCGCATAGCTTCCGTTGGCCTTGTCTTTTTGTCACATCCAAACCCTTGACCACAAAATAAATTGGAGCTCCGACGTTTAGATAACTATACATTGCATTAAAATAATCAATCAAATATGAGTCTGAAGGAATGGCATCTCTTTGGTCAAGTCCAAATTTGATGTTTGGTAAAAAGGCCAAGGACACACCTAGCCATAGGACAAAAATACTCAAAAGAATAGGTTTAATTGTTTTCCTCAAAATCACCGGAGCAAGATATTTTTTCAAAATATCGTTAAAGACAGATTCATGAGAAAAACCATCAGTTAAAACTATTTGTGATCCGAGTAAAGACAATCTGCTATCATCATTATTGCTGTCAATGTACTGTGAAGCGCTGATTTCATCGGCAGTCAACTTTTTGAATGGCCAAATATCTAATCGTTTCGATTCTGCTCTCTTCTGATCCAAAGAAAACAATGAGATCAATACCGTCAATTGTAATAACGCATTAAACATCACTGCCGCTGAAGAGTACAACGCAAAGTTCCTAACAGCAGGCATTGCCACAGCAGTGCCTAAAGAAAAGGCTAATATTTGAGTGGTTGCTGATAACACAATACTAGGGGCAATTCTACCCACCGTCCTGGAGATTCTTTCAGGAATTGACTCATTTGGGTACAGAGCATTGATATGTTTCAATTCATGAGAAATTAAGAAAATGTTATCAACCCCAACCGCCAATACCAAGAATGGAATAACTTCCGCAATAATTAATGTTGATTTAGCCCCCAACAACGCAAAGAGACCAACAGAAGAAGATACTGATAATAGAACAATGAAAATACCAGCAAGACCAATAGAAATCTTAGTATTTATGAACGAGCTTGGTTCAGAGAAGCTTGGCAATCCATTTCCGAGGGCTAGAGATGCATAAATGAACATTACCAAATAAGAACCAATGATTACCTTTATATCAGTATTCGTTGACTTATTTAGTTCCTTTTCCAAAGAAATCTCAGTGCTGAAGCTGAGTTTCAACCCTTTGGCATCCGCAACTTTTTGAAGTTTCAAAAGATGCTGCTCAAGATCAGTCTCCCATTTCGCAGCATTTACTACTTGAGCAGAACTTTCATCATTATCATTATTAATTAAAAGCGTGATAACCAAAGCTTCTGCGGTTAAAATATCTTCGGAAGCATAGCCCCCAAATAATAGCTCCTTCTTCAAAGGTTGCTGGAATGGTGGTAAGCAGTTCACCGGAGCATCAGCACAGCTTTTTAAGCTTGCGGCCCAACTATTTTCATCAACTCTATTGATGTCTCCCGAAAAATATTGGGTGAAAGACTCAATCACGCAAGCTTCTCCTGTAGGCTTGAAACATAAGTCATCATAAGCTACTCCATCAGTGGTCAACTTTTGGGTAATTTCCTTCTCGGCCTCAAACCACCATCTGATAGTTTCGTAACTCAAGACTGGCCCAGTTTCATTGTAAAGGTAAATTTGTTCTGTTCTATAGAATGGGCCAAAGTTCTCATCAAAATATTGTTTTTGTTTATATCCTTCCGATGATGAGCTTACCCACAAATTAATTGGATTCTTTTCCAATTGAACAAAAGTGGAACATGCTGAAAGTAATCCAGTGATAATAAGGGTGGTGATGATAACGAATTTGGGATAGAAAGCGCAATAAAAAGCCAATTTCCCAAACCACTTCTCAAGAATGCCATTAATGACATAAACTTCCTTCGCGTGGATTAGCTGTCTAGAGAATGAGCTTGAATCATCATCATTGAATGATCTATAGGACGCATCATCAATTAAAGAATCATTCTGGAATAGTTGCATCCTTTGCGCTTTTCTAATTGTGTGGTTTCTGTAGACCGATATGAGTCCCTTGATAGCAAAATATATAACAGGAACGGAAAGGTAAACTATAATGACTGAAAGGGAAAAGCAATTAAGGCTTCCAATTTTACAGCTACCCTTTTCATGAACTTCGGGCAACGAGGGACAAGAGCCTGGACAATCTGAGCAGGCACATCTGTATCTAGGGTCCTTGTCATTACAATGATAGATGTTCCCACTTGATGGAATTATTTCTTCCACAGGCTCCTCTGGCCAAACATAGTTTATTTGAAACGGTGACCCACCAAGTAACGGCTTCTCATCACCTAAAAATTTCAAGAATTCTTTATAATTCTTTGCACCTCCGCCAACTAAGTCCATAGCATACCCATTTGTAGCCCCAAATTTCACATTTTTGCAAGAGTCGTAAAAATCAGAGGCCCATTGAGGATCAACATACTGGTCAAGTTCTGTGACGATATCTTTACCATTTGTAGCCACCGCAGTTTTTGTGACGTTAATAAATTGAGATTGGTTTGGAGAACAAGTAAATCTGCAAAATAGCTGATAGAAGTTTTCCCGACAAGCTGGGCAAGAAGATATTAATGATTCTGCCTTCTTTAAATTTTGCTGTAATGACACCACTTGGTCTTCTGTACAACACACAAGACCCTCTTTGAATGTATCACCACAGACTTCCTCTAACAATTCTCGTTGACTATCAGAAGGGATAGCCGCCTTAATATTTGAAGGACATGGTAATTCTGCTCCAAAGAAGCTTTTTTTGCCGCAAGAGTCGTATATGGCACAATAGCCTTCCTCATGAATAGGAGTGATTGGGGTATTTGCCGATAAGACGCACGGTAGGAGAAGCAAAACTGACAAATTGAGCCACCTCATGACTGGCAAAAATCGTGATGGTATGATATTTTGTTTCTATAGCCAACAACTAGCCCACTATTTCTGTTCGTAAAAAAGGAGGGTGATAAGAGATGAAGATGCTGTTTTCTATCGGGATGATCATCTTGCTTGTCAACCCAAGGCTTCTAACTTCTTTGTTTACAATTTTGAGGAAAAAAAAAAACCATAAACAAAAGAATCATGCATTCATTCAATTGATGGAGGATTATTATTAAAAACAAAAAAAAATCTTATGAAGGATATCTTGGTGAAGAGAACTCTCCCTTCGGTTGGAAAACCTGCTGTGGACTGGTCCGACGAGGGAAAGATTGCATTTGCTTGTGAGAGTACCGTGACGATTGTGCATTTGGAAACCCTTAATTCATTCGAAACATCCTTCTCACCTGAAAATATCAAATTGCTGAAAACAGAAGAAATTCCACAGCCGATTAATTTAGATATTATATCTCCGGATGAAAAGATTTCCGCAGGAGCGATGAACTCAGATTCCCAGGTTATATCCGTTTTTTGGTCCCCTTCAAGATTTTCAGCCGATGGTTATTGTTACTTGGCAGCAATTACCAATGACTTCAATTGTGTAATATATGAACAGATATCAGATCCCATAGGAATTATGTGGAAGCAGAAGTTTAATTTATTCCACACTCTTGCGCACAAGTTTTTCGATGCTAATGCTGCGAAAATCAGCCAACCAATAATGAACAAAGCTAGAATAGCCTCATTCGTTTGGAGCAAGCCCTTGAAGCAAAACTTTAGCAAACATAAACTTTTTGCTGTTGGTACAGAATCAGGTCACATATTAGTATTGAGTATCGTTGATGATCAATTATTTTTGATCTTTGGAAAGCAGGTTTCAACTTTAAGAAAATGCAGTAATTTTGTAACGAGCATTACATGGTCAGATTGGACTTTAAAAAATGATACACACGAGTCATATATTTTTTATGTTTTACCAAACAATTCTTTAGGGTATGTTAGAATAACCTCTAATCTAGATAAGTTTGAAATTAAATGTTCAGATGATCCCGTCATTTTTCAAAATGCTACTAAATTCAAACCTGAAGGGCCATTGAGACTAGTACACACAGAAAAGCGTGGATTAGTGCTATTTTATCTTTTTGCGGGCTTTTTGAAAGGCTATGTTGTGGACATAGACAAACTATTTTCAGTGAAATTGGCCAGTATTGATCAACGTAGTGGCTTTTTTGTGAATGAGATGAACAATGTTATGACGGTAAAGATTGTGAACAGTCTCATTGCTTTTGAAGATGACGAAAATAAAAATACCTGGTTATTCAAGGTAAATTTTGATGTTGAAAATGGATTTCATGAGCCAGTTATTGGAAAAGATGTTTGGCCCGCATTTTATGATCTCGTTTCCAGAAGAGTTGAATCTTCAAATGATTCTTCTTTGAAATATTTTGAATGTTTGGGAATTTGTACAAGCTCATTTAAGGAAAGTGGTTGCGTGTTGCTTAAACTATTTAAACCCAATCTTATAGACCAAAGAATCTTAGCTGCTTCAACCATTCATGTCAATTTCATTCCAATGGCTGCCAAAACGGACACTAAAATGATGGATGCTACTGATATTGATAGCTGGGTAGCAGTTGGAGGACCTCCAGTCAATTTTTTGATGGAGAAAAGTATTTTAAAACAATCATATTTCAAGAAATTGAATATCACCAATAAGTTGTTGGTGAATGAATACAAGGATGCAGTGGACAATTTATCTAATTTTGATCCCAATTCCGTCCAATATAAGTTTTCAAGTGAAGGCACTGTTGTCGAAATTGAGCGAAATTTAGACTACGTGTTTTATCAGCATCCGGTTATCAAAAAACTTCAAATGTTTTGTATTTTACTTAAACGTCCAAAAAAACCTCGATATGACGATATCAAAAATATGAGTGCAGAATCCAAGCAGAAAGCGGAAGAAGAATTTGAAGAAGACTGTCAAATATTTGATACTTTGCATGCTGACATTGAAAGGAAAATTATGGGAAGTATTGGGAGATTGATTGTTGGTCTTGTCAAACACTTCAAAGTACCTTTGAATAATAGTTTTGACCAGGCCATCTATTATGGTGCATTGATGGTTAATATGAAATACAATAATGTACCCAGTCCTGAAATTGATGAATCTTACATCATTCCGTTAGAAATCTATGAAGGTTTTGAATTAAATTTTGATTTTGACTACAAAAAGAATTCTGATACGAAATGGGTAGAAACTACTGATGGTTTGAAATTTGAAAGGTGTCCAACCACATTATTGCCAGTTTTGGAGAAAAATGTGAAACATTGTGAAATTTGTGGCAAACAATCATTATTTATGGATCATGATGCGGATGACTCTGTAAAGCTGGCCTCAGGTAGCAAATTGCTACGTGTGATCACTGAAACTCTTACAAATTGTATATATTGTGGTGGCAATTTGGTTAAAAGACCTTAAGTTTGTATAATTATCAAGATTATTAATAATTTTAATGTATTCTAGACTACATATATGTATATATTTGAATCCTTGTAATCACAGAGAAGTTGCTGCTTACATATATGATTTTGGAAAACACACCCACACATCATAACCTCTAAACGCACGCAGTATTTTTATGATGCTCTGAGATTTGGGAAAAGTTGACAAATACCGCCATGCACCACATATATATCACTATAATATACTCAAGCAAATCATCCTTAAATAATGTCCAGAGAAGCCCCATTGAAAGCGGAAAAGGATTTCTCAGAAACTCTTAATGAGCAATTTCCACAAATTGATATTTTAACCAAGGTAAGTTTGAATCCTTTTTATGTATATATGTGTATTTTTTTTGAAAGTGGCGAATTTGCTAACAATCAACCCATTAGAACGACTACCAGTCAGCCTTGGATAAATTATTGCTATTGGAAAAACAAACCAGACAAGCTTCTGATTTGGAGTCATCCAAGAGAGTTTTGGGTAAAATAGTCGAGGTGTTAACTAGTAACAATGATTGGAATTTATTAAACGAACAACTTACTTTATTGTCCAAGAAACATGGGCAATTGAAATTATCCATCCAACTGATGGTCCAGAAAATCATAGAATCCATTGATACAATTTCTGATACTGCTACAAAGGTCGAAGTTATTGAAACCATCAGAACTGTCACAGAAAATAAGATTTATGTTGAAGTAGAAAGGGCCAGAGTCACCAGAATATTAACTAAGATTAAATTAGATCAAGGTGACCTCGATACAGCCGCTGAATTGTTATGTGAATTACAAGTTGAAACATACGGCTCAATGGAATTGAATGAGAAGATTGAGTTCATTTTGGAACAAATGGAATTGACCATCAAAAAGGGTGATTTTGAACAAGCCAAGATTTTGTCCAGAAAAATCTTGGAAAGAACTTTGAATGAAGATGAATTCAAGGTTTTGAAACAAAGATATTTCGAATTGAAAATAAAGATTAGTTTGAACGATAGTGATTACCTCGAAGTTGCTAAAAATTATTTAAAAATTTACTCGATAGACACTATTCAAAATGACAAACAGTCATTGAACGAAATTTTGATTAATATTGTTTACTTCATTATTTTGGCTCCATATGATAACCTTCAGCATGATCTCATCAACAAGGTTTATATCGATGCTAACTTGAAAAACTTGGAAACACACTATCAATTGATCAAATCATTCATCAAGCAAGAATTGATGAGATGGCCAAAAATCGAAGAAACTTTTGGTTCTGAATTCAAGAAATCATTCGTTTTTAGTGAACCAACCATTGGTGACAAGCGTTTGGGTGACTTGAGAAGCAGAGTTATTGAGCACAACTTGAGAATTATCTCCAAATACTATTCAAACATATCAATTCAAAGAATCAATCAATTATTAGACTTGTCTGAATTAGAAACTGAACAATTCATCAGTGACTTGGTATTCAAGGGAGTCATTTACGCAAAAATTAATAGACCAAAGAAGATTGTCAGCTTCTCCAAACCAAAGGCCTCTAATGATTTATTGAATGAATGGTCAAGAAATGTTGATGAATTATTGAGTGAGATTGAAACTATTGGCCATTTGATTACCAAAGAAGAGATCATCAATGAAATTAAGGTCTAAAATTGTATTTCTGTTTCTAATTCTCAATTTGTACTAATATACATAAAAATACAAAATAAATAAAAGAAGAAAAAAAGGTAGCTTTTATTTTGTAAATCAACATAAAAATTAATTTAATAATAATCATCAAAATCATCATCATCACTATCCCAACCATATTCGTATTCTTGTGCCAAAGTCGCTAATTTATCGACCAAATCCTCTTTTTCATCACTATTTTTTCTAAGAAGGGTACCCAATTTTCTCTTGTAATTCAACAATACTCTCTTAGCTTTAGTCGACACAGTCAACGCAACAGAAACAGAGTGATCTCTTGGATTAATAGGAATATGTTCTGCGGGGAAAGTATCAGGGGTTCTAAATGCCAATTGGTTGGAATAACTAGTAAGTCCCCTCAATGAGACTCCGTGATTTCGATTCAAGTCGGTAAATTTCCCAAAATTATCAATGATTAAGGATTCATCAAAAATTTCATCATTCGTAACGCTTGGTGGTCTTATTACGAGATTCTTGGCAAAAATATGATCAGATTTCCCAGTCAGCTTGAGATCGAATGCTTTTCCTGAAAAATCTAATGTAGTAAAACTGTTATCAATGTAATCATTCATCGAACCAAAACTGGAAGCTATCAGAGAGACAATGTTTCTATTAGTTCCCATGTTCAATCCCATTTCCAATTCACTCATTGAATAAATGTCTTGCCCGCCCTCTTTGTGCTTATTGGCAAACAAAGACATCACAGTTTCGTAAGCGACAGATTGCAAAGCAGTTTCGTACCACATTGATCCGCAAAACTTTGCTTCTAGTGCCTTATTATCACCAAAAAAACTTGATGGAAGGCTCTCTGGCATGGATATCGGTAAGAAAATAGAACTATTTTCAACTAAAGCCAAGATACTTCTGATTCTTGTAACCACTTGCTGTGCATTTTTCATTGGGGAGTTATCATATAACCCCCAAGAGAATATGGTATTTTTTGATAAAAATTCATCTTTGAGCAATGGGATCATTTCATGAGAAATTCCTCCCCAGCCACTATCACATTCTGTGGTGATATTTATCCCTGACAAATTATCACATTGTTCCAAGAGATATCTGAATTTGGTGTCTAAATAATCGACATTGAACCCATTTTGTTTCCACTCATCAACCCCCAAATCGAAATCATTGAAAGGTTTTTGTGCTGGTGAATCATGAGGAAGATACTTTAGCTTCCCTTTGGGGTAATGTACCGGATCAATTTCCCAGTTTTTCAAAGTATTGAAGCTTTTTGGAGAATATATCATTCGAGAGTAATCTGACCAATACATTGTATTTTGAGGGGTCAATTTCGGGGCCAAGTTCATTTTATCCAATGCCTCTTGATAATCACTTTTTTTCTGTTTTTTGTTATCATTTATTTTAATTTGTTGAACCGCTTGATTATTATTCCAAGTCTCAATGCCGTAGGTATTGTAGATGGTTTGACTAGTCTTTGTCAATGATTCATTATAAGTTTCTGCTTCATCAAGAGCCCCAAACCCGTTTCTCATATCCCATAACATCAATCTAGGGCTATAAGATACTGATCGCTTATCTGGTGATATAATTGGATTGTTATACACATTCAAATCAGCGTCATTAGTCGATGATTTCTGAGACGATGAGGGATTGTAATCGAGGAAATCCTCTTGGAAGTTGTAGAAATGAGTATTCAAATGGTTTGCTTTGTGAGAAAGCGAAATGTTTATTATTTCCTTCATCTTATTATGCCTTGTATATTTTCAACCCCTAAAATATAAAGTAATATATTATAGTATATTGCACATATAAATGTTGGTTGATCTCCAAAAGTTTTTTGGGAGCTTTCTGAGAATTTATAAAAGGGGTTCTGTACCCCTTGCATATCTATTGAATTTTTCAGTTTTTTTTTGAACAACTGTTTACTGTTAGAAAGAAACAATATTCCGATAGTTGACAAGCCAGCCAACAAGTATATCAAATATCATTATAAAAACCCCCCCAGGATGAAGATAAACAACTTTCTCTCCTTTTTGCTTTTTTCTTTTCAATTAGTTGCTGGTGACTACTACGATACTCTTGGATTGTCCAAAGATGCCAGTGATAGAGATATCAAGAAGGCTTATAGAAACTTGAGTAAGAAATATCATCCTGACAAGAATCCAGGGGATGAAGAGGCTCATCACAAGTTCCTTGAGATCGGTGAAGCCTATGATGTCTTGTCTGATGAGGAAAAAAGAAAAATATACGATCAATACGGTGAAGAAGGGTTGAAGCATGGTGGGGCGCCTCCACGTCAGAATGGAGGGTTTGATTTCTTTGATCAGATGTTTGGTGGAGGTGGTGGATTTAATCAAGGTAACCGTGGAGGTGGTGGCAAACAAAGAGGTAAAGATGCGCATACCGAGCTCACAGCAACTTTGAAAGAGTTTTACAATGGTGTGGGAAAAGAATTTAGCCTTGACATGCAGAATATTTGTGAGGATTGTAAAGGTAGTGGGAGTGAAGATGGAATTGATCACACTTGTGGGGTATGTGGAGGATCTGGTATCAGACTTATCAAAAGACAATTAGGTCCGGGAATGTTCCAACAGATTCAAACGCATTGCGATCGTTGTCAAGGTAAAGGGAAAGTTATTGAAAATCTTTGTCATAAATGTCAAGGAAACGGAGTCGTTAGAAAAATCAGAGATTATCACTTCCATTTAGAACCTGGTTCTGACAGGGGACATGTAGAGAAGTTTGAACAAGAATCTGATCAACATCCAGATATAATTCCCGGAGATTTACATGTTGCTGTGAAGGAAAGCCCAGACGGTAATATGGGTTATAGAAGAAAACACAATGACTTGTATAGAACAGAGCCTATCACCTTGAAAGAAGCCTTGGTTGGCGGCTGGGAAAGAAATATTGGATTTTTAGATTTGGATTACAATACAATTACTTTGAAGAGAAACTCTGGGGAGATGATCGTTGATGGAGAAATAGAAATCATTAAAGGTAAAGGGATGCCGCTCAAAGATGGCGCAGATGAATTTGGAGACTTGTATGTGGAATATAAGATAATATATCCTGGGGGCTCAGCAAAGGCTGCAAAAAAATTGAAAGATGAACTTTGAATTTGAGACCATATGTGGTATTTACCATAAGGAAAGGGGGGCGTGTATCTCTTTATGTAATATATAAATTTTTGCTATTTGGCATAATATGCTTGATTTTTTTTTTTATTCTTTTTTAATTTTTTTATTTGTTCATAGAAGAGTTGCTAAATTGCTACTTATGATGTTTGCAAAACAAGGGGAAATAATGCCGTAACTTCTTTTCAAATCTACTGCCACAATCGATATTATAGTGACGGTGTAGTTTCAACCTGATAGAAAAGAGGAAATTCAGAGGAAAGAGATGGTAGTGTAAAGAACAAACTCCTTTGAGATTATCTCTGTTCTTGCAAACTATATCCTTTGTCAGTGAGTTCAGGAGAGTCATTTCCATAATATTTTCTTGATTGGACATTGGTAGCTCCTGCTAAGGTTTCTAGATCATATATCCCATTGGTCAATTGTAGGCCTTTGTGTCTAAAAATTGCCAAAGTATATGAAAACTGACTATGTAGAAGGAAAATTGTAAGAAAAGACACTATATTTTCCGGAATAATTTTGAATAAATATATAATTACTGGCATTTCAAGGCTACTCGGAGAGAGTGATAGATTGATCAATACAAAATTGAAAAGTGACCTTTCAATATTCATAATTGATGAAAACATGCCCCATATTCGGCATAAATAAAAACAGTGCTACATATTAAAAGATTTGACCAAGCACTTCTCTTGTTGTTTCCAAGCCATTAAATGCAGTCTCTTTTATCTCCCACGATGCTTCCAGTGCTTCTCGGGCAGCATACGCCGTCGGAACGGGTGGTAGTGACGCCTGGTTAAATACCCTTCCCCCAAGGAGGGTGACCACAGACCCCCAAACACACAAAAAAAAAAAAAGGTCGCCGACACACAACGTCGAAAAATTCGTTGAAAAAAAAAACGATTGGGCTTTTGAATTATACCGTCCTCTTCTTCTAAATCATATCCTAGAATAACTCAAATCCAAAATGCCTATTGATCCAGAAAAATTAGCCAAGTTGCAAAAGGCCTCTGCTAACAACAAAGTTGGTATGTAATTGTTCTTTGGGAGTGATTGAAGTGATACATATGTGTGGGTTGTGCAAGGGGAATAATTCATTATAATATAAAAAGTTGATTCAGCTGGGGAAATGTTGAAATTTTGCAACAATCAAGAAAATGAGAAAGGATAGGCAACTGCTTATTGAATTTTGAACTTAGGGTTTTCCTATAATTGGGAATTATGATGAAATTATGGATTGATGTTGTAGGCTTGGAAATTGGCCGGGTTTGTGAGATAAAATTATCATAATAATTATTTCCAAACTGTGATACTTTTTTTTAATATTATCATATGTCACTCACAATATTTCTTTCTCCTGTATATTTCCATTGATATATTGTGAAGGAGTGTTTACTAACAATCTTTAGGGTATGTTTCAATTTGAAGGATTATAACATCTAATAGAGTTTATATCATCTGTTTAATGATTTTTCTTTTTTTTTTTTCCCCCCAAAAAATACTAACCTGTGTATAGTGGTGCTCGTCGTAAGGCCAAGAAGTCAACTCCAGCTGAAGATGACACCAAGGTCCAAGCTGCTTTGAAGAAATTGAACCCACAAACCATGGATGGTGTTCAAGAAGTTAACTTCTTCAAGGATGACGGTAACGTCTTGCACTTCAACCGTGCTTCCATCCAAGCTTCTGCCCAAAACAACACTTACGCTGTTTACGGTAGACCACAAGAAAAGAACTTGACTGAATTGTTGCCAGGTATTTTGCCACAATTGGGTTCTGAAAACTTGGATGTCTTGAGACAATTGGCCGAAACCATCCAAAAGAACGGTGGTTTGGACGCTGCTAACGCTGCTCAATTTGCTCATGACCACGAACATGACCATGACCACGACCATGAACACAAGGAAGAAGACATTCCAGAATTGGTTGCTGGTGAAAGTTTTGAAGACCAAGTTGAGTAAATTATTTAAATTTCATTTGAAACTTTTTTTAACATGTGAATGAATTATTATTATGCTCTAAAAATTTGATGACTTTCTTGAGTTTTTACTGCTATTGTCATTGTAGTGCTGCTTCTTTGATTGTTTTGAAATTTCAGCTAAGCTCGTAAAACTGTGATGAACTAAATTTTTACATTCTGATTGAAATGATAACAACTTAAGAAAAAATTTCAAATATAATAAATATTCTTCAAGATTTATAGCTACTGTATCATTACAATAAAAAAAATGATGTATGAAAACCACTAAATTAGAATTATTTCTATGATTGCTAACACATTTTATTTTCTATTTACATAACAAGCAATTTCAGTTTTCCCATCATTAAGATATTGTTAAGAGATCCAAAAGGTGAAAAAAAAAAAAAAAAAGGACATGCAAATCTTTTAATCCAATTCAAGAGTGAACTCATCTAATCCAGTTGCTTGTTTGATTTCATCTTCCAATATCTTTGTCAAAGAGCTACCATCTCTTAAACTGATCCATTTCCCCTTAATCAAATCGTATCTATTTGGACCGCTCACGGGACTGCTACTCCAGATTTGTTTGTTTGGTGGTTGTTTGTTTATACAATAGTCACCTAATGGGGGTAATTCCATGTTCAATACGCCTTCAGAATAGTCAACATCAATCTCACGGTAAGTTTCTCCCAAGATTTCAAGTTGATCAACCAAACTCTCAAGGTACAAATCTGACTTTTTATGATATTCACCAATTGAAATCTCGTCAATCTCCTGAGAAAATTCTTTGCCATCAGTAGTTACGGAATAGTATGATTTTTGTGAGAGTTGAAAGCCTCGCGAGTTTTTACGGCATGATGGATGTTGAGTATTTTCTAATGGCAAAGATTGTGAAGTAGAGTTGCATAGGAATCTTCTTGGAAAACCAGCTTGGGAAACAGTTTTACTTGGAAGTCTTTTTGAGAATATGCCACGGATAAAGCCCGCTCTGGAAAAAGCGCTGCTCATTTTAGTTAAGGATGATTATAAGATGGAAGCTGGTTAGTTGATGATGATTATAAGATGGAAGCTGATTAGTTGATGCTGATCGAAGTCATTTCCTTTTTTTTTTTTTTTTTTGCATGTCTTTGAGGAGGGATAGAAATGAACCTTGGTGGTGGTACTTAGTCTACACGTGATAATTTTTAGCCATAGCGGGGGTTCCAGGACAACCTTCGACCATGACATTATCATGGCATGGACCCCTGTGGTGTACTTGGAAATTTGTCGCCTTTTTACTAACGTTTATTTGGGTATTGTAACCATGGGTCTCCATTTATTGTACAATAAATAAATACACACACTTCAAAACATATGGAACATTCCAATAGCTATCACAAGGAAAATCTTACCATCAACAACTGGTAGACAGATCCTGCTTAATAATATCAAAAACTTCTTTCCAATTGGACATAAAGGCAGGAAGCGCACTATTGAAATTCAATAAACTCAATTGATAATCATTCAAGAATGACCAATCAAACCCCCAATGGTATGCCAAGAACAACTTCACGATATTATCTTTATTATCACCGAAAAACAAAAAAATCCTGTCCACTCCTGGAGAAATTTTCCGAAATTCCGTAGAGGATAACGTCTCATGCTCAATAAAATATTTGATAATGCTCAAAGCGATATTGGCAAACCAAAACTTGGAAGCCCAGTGCCAGCAAAAGCTCGAGTTCCTTGCTAAAATTCCAATAAGGCTGTGACCACCAATTACCGCACAATCGGTAAATAATCGAGACAAGAAATTATTGACCAATTGGATTTGATCTATCGTGTCTAGCGAAATTGATTTCAACAAATGAGACTTATTTGTAGAACCCAGGCAAAGTTCAAAGCGTAATTCTGTTAATTTAGAAGGCAACCTCTCGAGCCTTGTCAAAATGTCTGGTATATAGCTAACACTGGTGTAAATACCACTAAAGGATCTGTAGCTGGAAATATATGAGTAGTGTTTTCTAAGAATGGTTGCATATTCAAAGATTCCTCGGGAAAGGCGCACGTTGTCTTTGTATAAGTTGCTCAATTCTATTTGATATGGGGTATTGATGATGTATTTGTTAATGATGTACTGCGAGTTGACAGCGCCTGTTATGTTTGTATTTGTTGGTTTGGTTGCTGAGCCCCATTGATTGAGCAGAAACGCCCGACTCATTACCAAAGATATATTGTAATTTATTAGTTTTAATAACCGCTGGATCCTTATTAGTTTGTTGGTTTCGATTAGATACCCAAATGTTTTGAGAATGGCGGATGCAATCAAGCAAGTGTTGCCGATAACGTTGAGGGTACTGTCTTGCCTGGATCCAGAAACATTTTTGCTGATAGCCTCATAAATCCTTTTGTCGGTTAGAAGGCTGTGTATCCTTAGGAGTGTCCTCCTGCTGTTATTCATTGAAGGTATATTACTTGTTTAGGGAGCATGAAAAGTTGGATGGAGAGATGGTAAGCATTATTATCTTCTACGGAGATGAATCATATCAGGTGCCTTTATACCACCACCTCGGCTCCAACTTCTTAAGGAAACTACACCGATTAGGGGGAGGGGGGTAGTGATTGGCGAAGCTATTTTTCATGGGGTCTTCTGTAGTTTTTGTTTCCCAACACTATATTCTATTTTTATTGCTAACCTATATATATATACCTATCCTTGCTCTTCTTTTCTTAACCACGTTTAGGATAATCCTGAAAACATGGCAATGTTTATGTGCCTCACATAATTTCAAGAATGGAAAAAAAAAAAAAAAAGAAAGCAAGACCATAGCCCTTCAGCGTTTGGCGTTCTCTTAAACACACCAGCCCCGACTAATATTCTGTTCATGTTTGTTTCTTTTTCATTTATCTTTACTCCTTCTGGTTAGCATTAGTTTTTAATATTTGATTTTCCTTGGATTATTATGAACAATTCTGCGTTTCTTTCATAATCTTCTGATTTTCAAAAATGAAGGTGTTTCACTTCTGGCAAATTCCAGTGGCAACAATTTTTATATGGTACAGCCTCTTGATCGCCATGTTGACCTGCTGGGGTGTTCAAGGCCGTCCAATATATTGGTTTATGAGTCCCAAGGACCAATTCATTTACCTATCAGATATTGCGGCAACCAACCTCAAACCAATCTTTATCTCCTGTGGGGCTGCTCAAGGAGTCCTGTTCATTTTTACCTTGATTAGCGAAGGCTATCTTAGATGGAAAGCCGAGAAACTCATTGGATACTTCAATCTACGTCTACCGAGAATCACCATCATCTTGTCCGTGATATTTGCTATGATTGGGGCCGCTGGAGTGACGATTTGTGCCTGTCTCGATATTGCGCACCATAAATACGGCCATTATACAGGACTTGGAATGTTTATTGTAGGAATATTCTTTTGTGTTGTATGTTTGTTGATCGAACAGTTTTCTGTCGCCATAAATTACGGTAAGAACATACTTTCAAATTACCACAGTTTTAATGGCGGGAAATCAGTAGCAACGTCAACATCATCCTCATCATCATTAGAAATGAGCGAAAATGAACATGATCATACCAATGACTCATCAACAAGCCCCCAAGTTTTTGACAATAATATTAAAGTTTTCAAGGAGAGTATACCCATGAAACATAACTACTTGTTTTGGGCATCAATTTTCAAATTAGTTTGGGGAGTAATTGCCGTAGTCTTGGCCATATGCTTTGGCTTATTTGCCTACTATGGGAATAGCGTATCTGGGCCAATTTGTGAATGGATTTTATGTTTTTGGTATGGCGGTATCCATATGATTTTGGCATATGATTTTATCCCGGCCTCTCGTTATAAATGGAAACCTGGTTTTTACGGACAAGGGAAATATAATCATGGATTTGATTATGATGTCATTCCTAGGCAGAAAGAATTTGAAACTTGCGAACCTAATATTTATGAATCATGATTAATATTTGTACAATATATTTAAATTTAAATTTAAAGGTATTTTTATCCATTTTTGTTCCTATATAAAAATTAATTACAGTGAACCACTCAGATGTTCTGCATAATTTTCAGTTGATGTTGTTTGTTCTCTCTTTTTTCTAGCTTGAATTTGATCAGATTAGTTTCTTACTAATGTCATTATTATTATTATGCCCTTGATTATTCACTTTGTCTTCAAGAGATTTTAAAAGTAAGTCATTATAGAGCTCAATATATTCTGCCATTGTGTACAGCTCTGGCCCTGTCATGTCAACCGGGATATCATCACGATCATTAAAATCATCACGATCATTAAAATCATCACTTTTGAAACTATCTTCATTATAAGAAATTTTTTTGCTCTTGATTCGTTTTAGTTTTTCAAATTTTGAGCATACGTGCAAATCGTTCTCCATTATCTGACCATTTGCCACATCCATCATCTCCAAATCTTGTTCTGGTCTTCCGGTAAATCTTTCAATCACATTTTTTTCAAAAATGTGGCTCATTTCCATATCGTTGTCATCTGCATCGTTTCTTTCGGAAATACTTGATGAAGAGTTCGAGAAATAAGAATTAATGGAAATCGAATCTCGTTCTTTAACCAAAATAGGGACAGCAAAGTTCTCTGTGCTCTGCTCAAGATCAGTCTCTTTTAATTTTTTAGATGTATTTATTTGTGATTCTTTTTGTAGTTTGAGCAAATTCAGTATTTTTAACTCATCATTGAGGATTTCGTGGGATTTATGAAGATCGAGATCATTTTTCAGACTTTTATTATGACTCGAAGCGGGAAAGGCGGAGGAATTTATTTGACTCTGGCTGGTTGGCTTTAAAGGAGATTTGGCACTAATGCTGGTAAGCGGATTCAACATGGGACTGCTGGCGATGTTTGATGGTTCTTGAATATCATCAGCACTGGCAAGCTTTTGTTTCATTGTTCTGGTCGGACTTAGTTTTTGAGAGAGGTGAGAGAGGAAAGAGAAAAGAAAAACAGAATCCAAAAATAACAAATTTGATGAGTTTATTCGATTTTAACTATCCTTGAGAGTTATTTATAGGGATTAAGAATGATTGATGCTGTATGTAAGTTGGACATTTCATAAATCACAAAAAGGTTTAAGACACAAATGCGAGTTCACAAAAAAAAAAAAAAAAACAATAAAGAACAGTAATAATAAAGAGTTTGAAAAAAAAAATACAAAAAAAAAATAAGTGGGGGAAGAAGAAAAAGCAAAAATTATCATTTCAAACCCAATAAAATATCATAACCTCTCATTAAATTGGAAATATACAGTAGTAATAGTCTCGTCTTCCATGTTGGAATCCATCATCCGTACATCGCATACACCCACACACCTGATAACCCCACAAACAGGTAAAAAAGGCGGCAATTTTCGGTGCGAGAAAGTGTTACTGATCAGATAACAATAAGTTCTTTGGGAGAGAGAAGCGAAGAGATGCTGAGTAACAGAGTTCCGATGAGGCAGCCCGTGATAGTTGATACAATTTTTGATTATAAGAATCTGAGTCAAAAGGGATTGGTCAATATCTCAAAGGACGCTTACGAAGCCTTATCGACGACAGATATCGAAGATAAGAGTATCAATGAGAGATATATCGCGGCCAAGCTATTGGGCTCCACAGCTGTTGAAGGTTTCAGAATATATAAAGTCGATAAAGTTATAGAAGGGATAGGAAATTCAACCATAATATTGCCTGCAGATGAAATATTCCATTCTAGAGATCAAAAAGGGTCTCATAATATCACCATTAGTAAAGCATTGTTATATGATATTCAAGTGATCGAAATTGAGCACATAGTTGTTTCTATTAGTGATGAGAATGCATATAGTTTTTTAAAATCGAAAGGCGATGATTACTCTGCTTTATTTGGGACTGATACCGGATCAAACAGACTTATACATCAGCATGATTTGATACAATTGAGCAAGTACCATAAGAAAGTGTCAGGAAAAGTACTTTTCGTTGAGCCATTGAGTCAAGGTATTTTAACGAAGAATTCTAAAATAACTCTAGTATTTGATAAAAATCAAGAAATAGAAAAACCTGTCAGCCAAGTTGCGGAAATCGCAAAGAAAGGGCAGGATAAGATGAATCTCTTGGATGAGTTAAATCGCAATGCATTATCTATTGATGAGTATCTTTCAAAAACCTTAGCTCTCGAAGAAAAATTGGATCTACTGTCGAGAAAAGAGGAGGTTAAGGATTTGATACTAACGGCTCAACCAATGACTTTCAAACATACGCATTTCACTCCAATTCCTAATCCAAAGGAGGATCCAGAAATCTTTGCATTTACCAAATTTGATAACTTAGTAAAGTTGAATTATTTTAGTGGTGACTATGCCAAGCTCAAGATCAATTGCCAAGATGGGAAGCAAATTGAACGAAAAGTTAAATTGTTCGCCTTGGTTGAACCTAATAATTTTGATAATGAATCATTGTATATCTCTCCAATATTATACATGAATCTTGGATCACCACAATCGATTAATTTATTCAATAAGCTTTGCGGGGTTAAAGTATCAAATGATGTGGAACGAGAATTCAAATTAGCCAGACAAGTCACAATTGCCCGAATTGCTTCCCCAGTAAGTTTAAATCGAACTTACCAACAGACATTTCTCTTGAACTTGAAAGATTATTTTGAATCCAGTCTCAGAATTATTAATAAGAATTCCATTATCGCCATACCTATTGACACATTATTAGCGAAAAGTTTATTTTCCGCATATGGGAGCTCTAATTACCCATCGGTCATTCCAAAAGGTACACCAAATGAGATAGTATGGTTCATGATTACCGAAATTATTTCTGAGGATGATAGTGTTGCCAGTAGTCAAGAACAATACTTGCTTAATCATGCGAAAACTAGAATGGTTCAATTGGGAGTAATTAAAGATTTCAAAATTCCCAAGATTAGCAACGAGTCCATGAATTATTATAAATATCTTTCAATGAAGCCATTTTTCAAGTTCTCAGAAGTAATTGAGAAAAAAAGGGACGAAGAGAGGGATGGCAATTTGAAGTTATTCAGTTTTGCCGAGAAATTAAAGAATCTCATAAGCACCTCATTGTTGAACAATTTCGATGGAAGTCTACAAATGAACACATGCGTCTTATTGCATTCATTAACCAGAAATGTTGGAAAATCAACCATAGTAAAGAACTTATCACTAGAATTGGGTATAAATTTTATTGAACTAGACGGGTACGATTTGGTTCAAGCACCAGGATTTGATTTGAAGGTGATTGGTACGATATACGGGAAATTGGAATCGACAATTAAGAACTGCAAATCGCCCATCATAGTGTATTTCAAGCACTTAGATGCGTTGGCTGGTAGTAGAGGCAATGATGGAGGAGATGATGGGTCTGGAGGTAATGCTGGTGGAGGTAGTAAAAAAAACAATTTCAATGTGAAGCTAGTGGAAATGATGAATGATTTCTTTGTTAATAATTCCAAGGTTATGTTTGTTGCCTCTACCAATGAGTTAGATAAAATAAGCAATGATTTGAGGAATATTTTCAGTTATAATATCGAAGTTACGGTTCCGAGTGAAATTGAACGTCAAGAAATCTTCAAATTTCTTCTAGAGAATAGTAACAGAAAAGCCACCAGCTGCAACGATATCATTTCTTCACTTAGAAATAAAAATTTTGACTATCGTATTGGGGATCAAATATCTTTGAAGGATCTATCACTACAGTCAGCGGGGTTGAACCCAATTGACCTTGCAGCAATTGTGAAAAATGCTAAAAACATTGCTTTGGATAGGCTCTATACTTTTAATAGTTCTCAAGATTCAAAGACAAATATTATGGATTTAGTGTTAGGGAACCAAGGGTGCATCACTTTGAAGCCTGAAGATTTTGAAACCGCGATAAATAGTGCACGAAACACCTTTAGTGAATCCATCGGCGCTCCAAAAATTCCAAATGTCAAATGGGAGGATGTTGGTGGTTTAGACCTCGTTAAAGATGAAATTCTAGATACTATCGAAATGCCATTGAAGAATCCATATCTATTCAATAACGGGTTGAAGAAAAGATCTGGTATATTATTTTATGGTCCACCAGGGACTGGTAAAACATTATTGGCTAAAGCCATCGCCACTAATTTTTCATTGAATTTTTTTTCAGTGAAGGGTCCAGAATTGTTGAACATGTACATTGGTGAATCGGAAGCTAATGTCCGTAAAGTCTTCCAAAAGGCAAGGGATGCTAAGCCATGTGTCGTTTTCTTTGATGAGTTGGATTCTGTGGCACCAAAAAGAGGCAACCAAGGTGATTCCGGTGGGGTCATGGATAGAATTGTTTCTCAATTGTTATCTGAGTTGGATGGTATGAGTGATGGTGATGATGGCGATGGAGTCTTTGTGGTTGGTGCCACCAATAGGCCTGATTTATTAGATGAAGCATTATTAAGACCAGGTAGATTTGATAAAATGCTTTATTTGGGTATTGCTGACACACATGAAAAGCAATTGAACATTTTGAAAGCATTAACCCGGAAGTTTATGCTTGATAAAGACGTCGACTTGGAGAAATTGGTCGAAGGATTGCAATTCAATTATACAGGTGCTGATTTCTACGCATTGTCTTCAGATTCTATGTTGAATGCCATGACACGAAAGGCGAAAGAAACTGATATTAAAGTTGATAACTACAATGCTTCTTTGCCAAAAAATCAAAAGAAGATCAACACCAGATGGTGGTTTGATAATGTGGCGACAGAGGAGGATATAAAAGTTACAGTAAAACAAGAGGATTTTGCCAAGGCGGCAGCTCAGTTCATACCAAGTGTGTCTGCCGAAGAATTACAGCATTACCTTAGAGTAAGGAACAATTTTGAAGGTGGAAAAACCAAGGCTAAAGGAAATGTTGATGGCGAAGCCTCCCAAAATGGACACGCCTACTCCAGAGGTGACTTAAAGATAGATGTTAAAAATAAGGTAAATGGATTTACCAGCAGTGATAAAAATGGGGGGTTGTATGATGGAATAAATCTCGGACTCTCAAGTACAACATTTTCTGATGATGATGATACCGATTTGTATGGCGACGTTGCAGGTTCATCTGATACTTCTCAAGAAGGTGATGACAAGGGAAAATCAAATTTAAGTTAATTCTTCCTTTTTTTTTTTTCTCCCTGTTCATTTTACTTAATTTTTCTCTATCTAAATGTTTTTTTATTCGAATGTTTCTGCGGAATTACATATTATTAGTAGTGTGAACACCTTTATTTATATTGATAAATCGGGCATATAATCTCACAACATTATTGCAGGAACTCACAGTGAAGCCGGGTAGTGACATTTTGGCCAATAACAGCCTTTGGTTTCCCCGTAGGGTGCGAACTGTGAAAAAAAAATGAGAGCTCACAGAGGAAAATTGAACACTCAGAAGCTTAGTGTCAGGCTGATACACATTACAGTTAATAAGCAATAAGTAACAAGATGTCTACTGTACGTATATAATGGAACAATACTTAATATTTGATTTGATTATTTTGCATTTCGAGTAGAAGATGATTTATGCGAGATTTTGTTCGTGGGAATAGATAGAAAATGGTTGGGGGGAAAAAGAAATTAAAGATTCAAAGTTTGGAAGATCATGGTATCAGTATCATATTTTTAATTGAAATATCCAGAAAAAATGACTAAACTTGGGACAAGAAATTAAGTGATTGCTGAAATACCTGGTTTGTTAGCAGCATTTGTGTTTTTTTTTTTTATGATATCAAATTTAGATGTGTGCTTACTTATTCTATCGAAACCTGAAGAATCATCAACAAGCAAGGAACTACAAAAAAGGCTAAGAAAGAAACATTGATACTAACAAACATAAAAAGCGTGCTGCCGCTACCAAATTGGACTGGTCTAAGTTGATCTCTACTCTCGGTTTGAAGGGTAAAACTGCTTCTTCTTTGCAAGCTTTCAAGAAGAGAAACGATGAAGCCAGAAAGGTCGTCTTTGAATTGTCCTCTCAAAAGACTGAAGTTGACTTTTCTCACTACAAGTCTGTCTTGAAGAACCAAGACATTGTCAGAAAGATCGAAGCTGATTTCGGTGCTTTCAAGCCAGTTACTTACGATGTCTCTAAGCAATTGAACACCATCGAAGCTTTCAAACAAAAGGCCCTTGAAAACGCCACTGCCACCGAAGAAGTTGTCACCAAGGAATTGAAGGAGTTGGCTGAAACTTTGAACAACATTGAATCTGCTAGAGCTTTCGAAGAATTGACCGTCGAAGATGTTGTTAAGGCTAGACCAGACATTGATGACAAGGTTACCCAAGTCGTTAAGAAGGCCAGATGGGAAGTTCCAGGCTACTACGACAAATTCGGTCACCTTATTGTCATGTAAGGAAACTAACGCAAACCATACAAAAATATCATTTAATGAAGTTACAATTCTGATGCGGTGCTAGTTACTTTTCTTTCCTCATCCATCTGACTTTTGATTATCGATCTAATACATTAAAAAACTACATATTCAGAAATAATATCAAAAGATCATTGAATTAAAGTGAAACTTTTACGTTGTAACTATATAAAGAGACATAAACACCATAATATAATATTTCAGATATTATAATATTCTCACCTTTGGTTAGCAGCACCGGTATCCGGGCAATATTCTCCCAAATAGAGGCAAATTTCCAACTTCTCCAAAGGAGCGGTAAAATTTTTAAGGAAAGAAAAAAAAACAGTGCAAATTGGAAAAAGTCAGTGACCCCGGATCATATTCTAGACATTTAGTTGACAGATCACAATACGGTATGTAAAACCCTTTGCTTTGCAGATCAATTGTAAACCAGTGATATCACACTTATATAAACCAGACCCATCCGTCTTCTGTGTGTGGGTTCTTGAAATGGGATTATTCAGATTGAATATTCTTCATTTATAATTCACTGAAAGTTTGTCCCACGAAAATTTGTCACTTTTCTTTTTATTTTTATTTTTATTTTGGCTCATCAATTTCTAACTGAGATAATTTCATAGATCAATAAAATGGCTCCAATTGTCCAAGCCGAAAACAATTCCGTGTGGGATTTTGTGAACAAGCACAAGATTGCCCTTGCTGCTGCCGGTGCTTTAGCTGTAGGCGCTGCTGGGTACATCATCTACAACGCCAATCAATCTGATTCTACTTCATCATCATCAGGCTCAAGTAAGTCAAGCAAGAAAAACAAGAAGAGAAAGAACAAGAAGAAGGCCAATAAAGAAAAATCAAGTTTCCCAGTTGATGAACAGGGTTTACCAAATATTACCGATGAATATGTCAAAAGCTTGCCTGCTGAGCAACAAGAGGAAATCTCTCTCGCCTTGAAGGAGCAAGGTAATGTTGCCTTTAAGGACAAGGATTTCGAAAAGGCCATCTCTTTCTACAGTGGCGCTTTGCAAGTTAAGCCAAGCGAAGTCTTCTATTCCAATAGATCTGCATGTTACGCCGCTTTAGAAGATTTCGAGAAAGTTATTGAAGATACCACTGCTGCTTTGAAGATCAAGCCTGATTACAGTAAATGTTTGTTGAGAAGAGCAACTGCTTATGAACACTTGAAGAAATTCGATGATGCCATGTTTGACTTGACCGGATTGACCCTTTATGGTGGTTTTAACCAAGATATGATTAACAAAACCTTAGAAAGAAACTTGAGATCTCTTTCCGAAGAGATTGTCGAAAAGCAAGAAAAGAACAGAGTCCCAACTTTGCCATCTCCTGTCTATGTCACCTCTTTCTTTAGTGGATTCCAAGCTGATGCTAAAATTGTTGCTGAATTAGAAGAAAAGAACCCTGAACAAGGCTCTGGTAATTTCTTTTTGTTGAAGGCTTTGGAAAACTTGGCTGAAGGTACCTCTGACTCTTATGATTTGATGGATTCCTACATTAACCAAGCTGTCAATGCTTATGGTGAAATTGCTAGCGGGGATGAAAATGCCAAATATGCTGCCATTGCTTTGGAATATGCCGGTGCTCTCCAATTTTTGAAGAATTCTGATTCTGAAGGTTTACTTTCTTTGGACAAGGCCTTGGAGTTGAGCCCAAGAGCCCGTACTTACGTTATGAAGGCTTTGATTTCTTCCGATTCTAACAACTTCAATGATGCTTTCTCTCTTTTTGCCACTGCCGTCGAAATGGAACCTGAAAATGCTGACATCTACTACCAAAGAGGTCAAATGTATTTCTTGAACAATGACTACACTAACGCTAAGGAAAATTTTGTCAAGGCTAAGGAACTCGATGAAAACAGTGTTTACGCTTACATCCAATTGGCTTGTATGGAACACACTAACGGTGACGCTGCCGAATCTACCAGATTGTTTAGTGAAGCTAGAAAGAAGTTCCCAACTTCCCCAGAAATTCCAAACTACTATGGTGAAATCTTGATGTCTCAAAACAAACTTGCTGAAGCCATGGATGAATTTGATATCTCTTACGGTTTGCAGAAAGCTTCTAAAACTGTTTCCATTGGTGCTTTGCCATTGGTTCATAAGGCTGGTGTCTATGCTCTTCAACAAGACCTCGAAAAGAGTGGTGAATTCTTCCAAAGGGCTATCGATGAAGATTACAGATCCGAAGAAGCTAAATTAGGCTTGGGTCAAATCAAGTTACAACAAGAAAAGATCGAAGAAGCTATCGCTTTGTTTGAAGAAGCTTCAAAGTTGTGCAGAAACCGTGAATCTAAGATCAGTGCCACCAGTTACGCTGAAGCTGCCAAGATGCAAATTCGTGTCTCCCAGGATCCTGTCATGAAAAAGAAAATCAATGAAATGATGGCTGCTTATGGTGGCTTGCCTCCTCAACAAATGTGATAGTGGCTTCAACATTCTTATTAGTTTGAAGGATTAGTGAAGGATTAGTAGTTAATCTCAAATTTTGAAAAACGTTATTTTGGTGTATCATATTTCCTTCTTCTAAAGGATTTAGGCTTCTGTTCTGTTCTTTTTTTATATGTTTTATTTCTTCTTGTTTTAAAAATTTTGAAGAACTCTGTTGTTGTGATAATAGTGATATTTTGTGGTTCTTACTGCTTCTTTTTCTTTTTGTGCCTGTCAGTGATTTACAAAAAAAAAAAAGAAAAAAAAATGAAAAAATAATTGTTGCTCTGTGAGGATCTTGTATCTACTATTGTTATTCCACAATAACACCACCCTTTTCCTGTCCATATCTCCATATATGTCCTATATTTTTCTGGTTACTTACATTTGTAAAGTTTAATAGTAGTGTACAATGTTCATTTTTCTTGGTTAAACGAACATGAAATGACTGTTCAATTTAGATATCTTGATGAACAAACAATATTCAGAAAGAAAAACAAAGCATGGTTGAACAAGGTTGGGAGTCAGTTTTATTACACAAATATGAATATGCAACACTTTAATCATACGAATGTATATACAATATTCAAATAAATACCCATTGATAAATTTATAATAAAATATAGGGAGCAGAGAATTAATGGCGATGATCCATATTGTAAGTAAGGTACCGCCCTTCTTTATTAAAGAGGTCATCAGCAATTATTTCATATTTGAGTGTGCCACCGCTTTTTTTTATTGATGAATTATATGTGAAGAAATATAATGATAACTTTGATCATTAGCAGAGATTTTGACGAAATAAATGTTAGAACTCTCTGATGTTGGGGAGTGAAGATGCACAATTCGAGTCACGTGCAATATTAAAAATTCTCCAGGAAAAAAAAAAATAAAAAACAAATTCTCAAAACAACACTATCTAAGCTGATTATTGAAAACTAGCACAGAAAAGGGAATTCCTCGTGTTTATTTTTTGTTTCTTTTGATTATTCTACTTAGTGTTATTGACGCTATTTTTCCTGTGTGACTAATTCACATTTTATGGCCATTGAATTTCGAATTAATCCAGATCATTGAACCTGACTTATCATCATCTTGTCGTTTGATCCTTCAAGTAATTGGGATTGTATCTTTATCAAAATAATATATCATAATGTTTAATAATTCTCCAAACTTTTCCACACCAATAAAACCAAACGGTGGCTCTATATTCACTGGAGCTACCAATAATAACAATGCTACTACCAGTACAGGGTTCGCATTCAACAAAACCAATGACAACCAAAGCAGCACTGGTTCGCTATTTCCTGGTGCTAAGAAGGATGAAGCCAAACCAGCTAATAATGCTTTCTCTGGCTTTTCATTTGGTGCAAAGAAAGACGATAATGCCACCACAGCACCAGCGGCCTTCTCATTTGGGGCTAAGAAAGACGATGCTTCTTCAAAGCCTACTGCAACTAGCTCGTTATTCGGGACTAAGAAGGATAATGCTGCCACTACCACTCCAGCCAGCACTGGTTTCTCGTTTGGAGCCAAGAAGGATGATGCCAAACCTGCAGCAACCAACTCGTTGTTTGGTGCTAAAAAGGACGATACTGCCACTACCACTCCAGCCAGCACTGGTTTCTCATTTGGAGCCAAGAAGGATGATGCCAAACCAGCAGCAACCAACTCGTTGTTTGGTGCTAAAAAGGACGATACTGCCACTACCACTCCAGCCAGCACTGGTTTCTCATTTGGAGCCAAGAAGGTTGATGCCAAACCAGCAGCAACCAACTCGTTGTTTGGTGCTAAAAAGGACGATACTGCCACTACCACTCCAGCCAGCACTGGTTTCTCATTTGGAGCCAAGAAGGATGATGCCAAACCAGCAGCAACCAACTCGTTGTTTGGTGCTAAAAAGGACGATACTGCCACTACCACTCCAGCCAGCACTGGTTTCTCATTTGGAGCCAAGAAGGTTGATGCCAAACCAGCAGCAACCAACTCGTTGTTTGGTGCTAAAAAGGACGATACTGCCACTACCACTCCAGCCAGCACTGGTTTCTCATTTGGAGCCAAGAAGGATGATGCCAAACCAGCTGCCACCGGCTCTTTATTTGGCGGTAAGAAAGATGAGACTGGTGATAAGAAGACCGTATCATTCTCTGCCACAAAACCAGAAGAGAAAAAGCCATTGAGTATTGTAAAGAGCACGGAAGTTGGTAGTGCTCCTGTCGCCACCAATGCTATCAAACCAGTAACGGTTGCTCCAGAACCAGTGTCGTTGGAACATCAAACTGTGCAAGATTTGATTAAGAATTGGGCCAATAAGTTGGTTGTCTGCCAAAGCTTTTTCAACACATACTCGACATCGATCAACAAGTGGGACGGAGTTTTAACTGAGAACTCGGAGAAGTTGTCTAAGCTCTATTCAGATGTTTTAGAAACTGAACAATTATCTTCCACAATTGATCAAAATCTTTTGTATTTGGAAAAGCAACAAGATGATATTGAAAACTTCTTGGATTATTATGATAACAAAATTAACGATATCTACGTGCAAGATGATAGTATATTACTTACAAATGCAACTGATGGTAATAATGTCACTGGTAACAACAATACAGGAAGATTGGCCAATGATAAAAAAAGAGAAGCCGCTTACAGTAATGCTATATTATTGGACAAAAGTTTGGATTCTTTGACCACCGATTTGACCACTTTGATTAGCGAGATCAATGAAGTTAATGATACTTTTAATGATACAATTTACAAGAGCACTGGTGAGGCATCTAAGAAGGGATCTAAGGATGACGGAGATGACAGTAATGAAAACAGCATTTCTAGTATCATCAAGTTGATGAACATTCATTTGAATTCTTTGAAATGGTTGGAGAGTAATAGTGAAGTTTTGAAGAAAAAAATTGACAGTTACAAAAGCATTTGAGATTGTCTCCTTTCTTTTATTTTCTCTAAAATTTCTCTTCTTTTTATTTTGTCTGTTGGTATTATGATTTAAATATAAGCATTATGTATGTTCCTTTTTTCTATTCTGTGATATCTAAGCAATGAACAAATATTGAACATATATACACATATATATATATGTATAAAATGAGCTTGAAAAGTTTCTTACCTACTTGAATAGAAAAAAAAAAGACCATAAAAATAGTTACGTTATATTGTAGATTAAATAATGATACACACACACATGGATGATATTATTTATAAAATTCAAATTTATCCACATCAGAACCAGTTTTAACTTGGCTTGAGTAGGCTTCTTCCAAATCGTTTTGTAAAATTACATATCTATTCTTTCTCACAGCTCTCAAACCGGCTTCTTGCATAATAGCGGCAATGATAGCACCGGACAAAGGTTCATTTCTGACAATCAAAGAGTCCAAATCACATTCTGGAGCCAAAGACATTTTGTTCGCAATAGTTTGAAAAATTAATCTTCTTTCTCTTCTATCCTTCAAGTTAGGGAATTCGATTTTTCGATCCAATCTACCAGGTCTCAACAAAGCAGGGTCCAAGGTGTCAGCTCTGTTGGTGGCCATGATGACCTTGACAGTCGAAGTTTGATCAAACCCATCCATTTGATTCAATAATTCTAACAAAATTCTTTGAACTTCTCTATCAGCGCCAGTTTGGGCATCGAATCTCTTTGTAGCAATCGCATCGATTTCATCGATGAAAATGATCGAAGGCGAATTTTCTCTGGCCAATCTGAAAACATCTCTCACCATTCTAGGACCTTCACCAAGATATTTTTGAACAAACTCTGAGCCATTAACTCTGATAAAAGACGCAGTTGAAGAATTGGCAACCGCCTTGACTAACATGGTCTTACCAGTACCTGGTGGACCATATAATAACACACCTCTTGGTGGATCTATACCAATTTGTTTATATAGATCTGCCTGGGTCAATGGTAATTCTACCGCTTCTCTTATTTCTTGTTTTTGCATGTCCAAACCACCAACATCATTGTAGGTCACATCTGGTTTTTCATTTTCTCCCAAGATCGATATCGAGGAATCGGCTTCTGGTGGCAAAATATCGACAAGAGCATTTGAATGACGGTGTAAGGCCACAGAACTGGATGGTTTCAATAATTCTCTGTCTAAAGTAGACAAAATCTTGACAACGTACACTGACCCAGCAGTCGAGGAAACTATACCCGAGACGTTATCGATAGGTTCCAAAAATTGCCCAATAACCAATGGAACGGATTGAATTCTTTTAACTTCTTCTTGAGCTCTCACCAATTCTCTCTTCAAGAATCTTTGTTCGTCCTTAATGTAGTCTTCTTGTAATTGGAGCAAATCCAATTGCTTTTCCAATTTCTTCAACTTCAAGTAGGCGTCATTATTGGTGTTGGATTGGTTGGCATGTTTAGCTTTTGAAGAATTGTCGAATTTCGCAATTGACGATGCTGGAGTATCGAGGTTTTCTGGCTTGGTAGGATAGATTCCTAGTTCCTCCATGTTATGATATTGGTTAGTATATTATTGAAGATGGTAGTTTTGATAAAACACGCCTTTCCTTCTTTTTCTTCTACCTCTCCTTCTTTCACTGTTTGAGTTGCCACTCAATTTGTTTTCCTTTTCACGCACCCACAAAAAAAAAGTTGAAAATTGTGTCACGTGAGGTTCGAAGACATATATGCCTATGGTTTAGCACGCCAAAATGGCTATAATATTAAAATTTACAAAGGCAAGTCTTTTAAGCAATGAATTCCAATAAATATACTATAAGTGTAATGTTTGAAATAAGAGGGAATGAATTAAAAATTCGAATTTCAATAGTTGAAATAAAACAGGTTGGTAAAAGATAAATTATCGTAAAAATACACCGTCAATATACGTGGATTGACCATGAATAAAGCATGAAGTGTCACTGGTTCTCCAAAACTACTCCTTAACTGAATCCACAAATTATTTGCCACTTGAAACCAACACGAACATGCAAAGGGAAAATGTGAGTAACCAACACCCAATCAATCAACGATAAAAAGGTCTTCGGCTCTTTTTTTTTTTATTTTTTATTATTATTATTATTATTATTATTATTTTGTGTCATTTTTTGTTCATCTATTCTTCTGATACACTTATTTGTCATCAGCAAAAGAGAATGTAGGAGATCTGAATCTGCCGTCATTGTAAACGTTTTCATTGACATCCCAACCTGGAACGTTGGCCATGATCTTAGATTCGATGGCTTTGTCACTGTAATGTCTTCTCACAAGGTCTCTGTCAGTTTCAGCTTGCAATAATGGCATCAAGTGAATTCTGGCCCAGACTTTTTCTCTTTGTAATTCTCTTCTTTCTTGGATGGATTGGATGGTCTTGTAGAAACCGTAACTACAGATCCCCAATAAAAGACCAAACCACACCTTTGGTCTGAAACCTCTGGAAGGCAAGTGACGCTTCCATTGGATTGGTTCGTACCCGCCAATTGGAGGAAGATCTTGGACAGTAGGCATTCTTAATTATATTATTATTGGTTGACCTTTAATATGACACAGGCTGTAAACCACCAAATAACTCTGTTTGATACTTTTTTTTTCTTTCGTTTTTACTTTGTCTTCCCGCCCAATGAAAACATCGGAAATTATAATCCCGGGCACGTGCCACATCATGTGGGAAACAACACACATACATACTAATAATTACAGTAACAATTACAACAATTATAACAATTATAGCAATAGGTTATATATGTGTGAAATGTATAATAATATATTGATGAAAATATACCCCAGAAAACATAACAACCAGAAATCCATATCATTTAAATGAATCATGCCACCCCGATCCTTCTAGCAACAATATACATGACCAAAGCAAACAACACCATCCCCATGGTTATCGAGTTGAACCAAACCAAGCCGTCATGTTCTTGGCCAGGAACAATAACATTCATCCCCCAAAGACCAGTACAAACATTCAAAGGTAATACTATTGTACCAAGCATCGTAAGTTTGCCCAAAACATCATTCATATCATTATTGACTTTCGTCATATCGATGTTAATCTGTGCCAAATAATTCGAATGTGACCTGGCAAGAAGTTTCTCACAGTGATTCAAGCTTTGGACCATGGTGATAATATGGTCCTGAATATCACCTAAGTACATTCCGATTTCTGAGCTTGGTGACATGTTCACAAACGATTCATTACACTTTTTAGAAAAGCCTTTGATAACATCGGCTTTAGATGACAAAAGTCTCAGTAACGACATGACTTTCTTTCTTGCCTCACCAATTCGGCGCAACATATCATTCTTCCGTTGCCAGCGGATGGTAGACGACGTTGACGATGTGCTAGTTGTGCTTGTTGATGATATAGACGAGTTTTTAGTGACGATTGATCGGTTATCATGAGATTGAGAGTTCTCGGGCTTCGAATCTTCAACATCTGAATAATCGGAGTCATAATCGGAGTCATCTTCTGCGCTTTGCATCTTGATAATTTCGTCTTCAATTGCTGCCACTTCCACTTCAACTAGTTCAATCATTGGACCAAATGCATCAGTGATATCGTCAATTAACGCATATGCTATCCAATCGGTGGAAACAGTAAGATATTCTTTGAGTAAACGACAACGTCTTCTGACATTTACTGGGTGAGGTGTTGGGGCAAAATGGAACGTCAACAACCCATCCTTGAAAACCACAATATAAATATTCAAAGGGCGTAATTCATTAAACTTCGAGCTATTTTTGAATTGCTTTTTTCTCAACATATCAACGGCATCTTTTGAGAATGTGGACTCTAATCTTCGGCGAAATTGATCATCAGTAGCCCCGAATAGCTTTTTGTTAACCATGTTTGTAATTTTTTTCAAGAAAGGTAAATTATCATCGTCTTCAAATTCTTCGGCATTTGTGAGTTCTTTATGAACCTTAATCTTCATTTTTTCATGAACAATATCGAACGATCTGAAACAAATGAAATAATACTCGTTGAATAGCTCTACTTTTTCTCGAGTTTCTCCCAACATGATATCCTCGGTGGTCAAGGGATGGATTCCAAAAGATTTACTAATAACCTTCATTTCATCATCAGTGGGGTTTAGTACATCTAACCAAAAAACAATCTTTTGAGATTCATCCACCTCTGGTGGAACTGGGGTATTACCTCTGGTGTTTGCTGCCGACATCCCAGTTGAAATATTTTTGCCCACCTCATTTAATAGCACCGAAGATCCACTAGGGTTTTTTTTCTTGGAATACTGTGACCTAACAAACAAATCAGCAAATGTTTGCCCTGGTTGCAAAATTCCAGAAATTGTAGAAGCATGAATAGTGGTATCCAAATCTTCTCTGAAGTAAGCAAAACGAAATTGTTCAGCAAGCCCTGGCATGCCACGATTTGGTGAGTTTCTCAAGTTACTAGGATGACCTGTAGTATCCCATGGATTGATTCTTGGTGCTCTAAGACGACCATCCAATCCCTCCGTCTCATCCACATGGTGATGCTTCAAAAACGGCTGCAGTTCATCAACCTTACTGATAATAGGGTTCTGGAATCCCACAACCATACTGTCACTCCTATAGTCTGTCGGTGAAGTGCCACTGACATTGTTATTTGAAAAAAAAGCATTATGGGCTTCCCTCGAATTGCTTTCATCAATAATTTTCAATTCGGAAACCTCTTCATCATAATATTCTTGTAGAACTCTCAAATCAGGCCATATCTTTGGTCCTTGTCGCTGTTCATCGTCATCAGATTGATCAATTGGAAGACACACATCATCAATTGAAGAGTTATCATTATCATTGTAGTTCTTTGTCGATGGCTGAGAGCCTTCAAATTCATAATCACTATCAAATAAATCATCCAAATTATCTTCGACACTTGCGCTGGGTCTGCGATTATTGATATAGTCGTAGTTTGCAGGAAACCCACTACCAAACGTACTCCCTCTTTTGGCTTGGAAACTAAAACTGCTGTATTTCTTGGGTGCGGGGCTAGGATTGGAGTCATTATTTGTATCTGAATATGGCATATACATGTACGAGGGAGACATATTGGTTGGGCTTGCATTGAGCATCCCTTGTTCATCATTGAGCCAGTTATCGGCAAAATTGGAAGCTTTTCCTGCACTAATATTGACAGGGGGCTTGTACTTTTCTGCAGATTTTTTTCTTTTTCTGGTAGCTTTCTTTTGCCTGGTAAAGACTCGCTGATCAATGATGCCATAATTCACAGGGTCTTCATCGGCCACTCCGGAGGGTCCCACTGTTATTTGTGCCTCGTCATTGTTGAATATGTCCAGGAAAGTGTGTCTCCTTTGGTGCAGGTTGGCCTTTAGATGATGATTAGTTGGCATGGATGAATGAATAATGATGGTTGGTTGATAATGTTATCGTGATGGCTTTAGCAGCAGCAATTGGCAAGAAATTGAAAGCGAAAAAAAAGAGGCGATGAGATGGCTGGTTACGCTCCGATGATGTGCCAAAATTCAAAAATGGCTGTCAGAATGATTGAGAAAGGAAAGTTGGTTTAATAATCGAACGAGATAACTTCTTTTGTTTGATAATATTCGTGATATTGCTCATAGTCCAATATACACAATAATTATCGTTGACGGTACCATAAATTCTGTGTTATTCTTAGAGGGAAAACGGCGATAGGTAAAAAAAAAAAAAGCTGACATAAAAGAAAAACCAAAAAAAAAAAAAAAATTAATCACATCAGACAAGGAAGCCCATACTCATCATCAACAATCCATCAGCGCTGTCTATTTAACAAATGTCCCTGAAGCAATTTGATGCCCAGAGCTTCTCGACAGCAATGTCTTCGCCAGTGGAATCCCACTTCCTGGTGAGCCCCGAAAAGGGAGACCCCGATGACCCTCAAAATATCGATAATTTGTCGTTGTTCAACATTAACTCTGCCATCGAAACTGGCGCTGTGCCCTCGAAAACTGCTGGACTCTCCAGTATCATTAGAGGCGCTGTTGCCGATAAACAGAAATTCGTATCGTCAACCGCAGCATCAATTGCCTCTTCAGAAAACTTGGACTCATTGACTATCAATAATTGCCCCTTGAACAACAATCCTAGACTAACCGCTGGTGGCACAATTGAAAATACCAATCATGCTGCCCAGAAATTAGACAGATTTGGGGGCTCAGGGATTTATGGTGATTGGCCTTCAAGACCACTTTCCAGATGCTCAACCAATTCAGGAATTTCTGTCACAGCTGCCAAAGATGGGGTAGAAGGGAAGCCATTAAAAAGACATCATCATAATAATAATAATAATAATAACAACAACAACATCAACAACAATACCCAAAGCATTCATAAGCTTTCTTTATCACCCATTTCTCCTCAAAGCCAAGCAGGATTGTTACCTTCCTATAAATTTGGTGACCCAGAATCAATTTCTTCAAGATTGAATTCGACAACCAAATCGAGCAGTCACCAAACACCCATTGATAGAACTAATGATGAAGGCGTGGGAATAACTTCAGACACCGATACCGATAACCCAATGGTGTATGATGATGACGTTGATGATGATAATGCTGCAGACTACGAGCTCATGTCTGGTATAGGAAATGAAAACAGAATGCTTTCTGACCACCCAGCCATTATATTTACTGGCCAAGACGAAGAGAAAGACCAGGAAGATGATACCAATTCTATGATTGGTGTCAAAAGCGTTGCCACTCCACCCCAAGTTTTCCTCGACACAATTGGTACTTTGTCAGATGATGAGCTGACCACCAGTGATATTGAAAGCAATAACAATAATGATGTGAAAAAACAGCCTTCTGTGAGCGTTGCCGCTACTGCCGCAAATTCTCCTCAAAGCTCACATACTCATAATCATTTCACAACTACAAATAATAATAATAAGATTTTGAATATTAACGAAAGTAGCGTTAGAAAGCTCAGAATTAATGGCTCACCTTTGACAAAAAATGATTTGGCTTTTAATAACACTAATAGTAGTGACACCAGTTCTTTGACCAACAATCATGGTAATCCTGCTACATTCAGCTCATTAATTCATAAGCACAGAAACAAGAATGGCAATAACAACAACACTTTATCCAGGGTGAACTCTTTTAATAATAAGAGCAATACTAACATTTCCAATCTTTCGCAATCATCATCTCAGAATCAATATTCGCAGAATATTATCTCTTCAACAAATAATCATTTTTCTAATAAGCTATCGTCAAATTTGCCTAATGAACCTCCTATCACACTTTCTGAGAAAATCAATTTATTGAGACCAAAATCTCACACACATAAGCTTAATCCACAACAATTTTTCAAAAGAAATGCCCTCACCAGCTCGATGTATGCTTTGAATACATTAGCTACTTCATCCAACAGAGAAGACCTTTTAACCCACTCTCATAATAATAGTCTTAGTAATATTAGTATGATCATGACTCCTTCAAGAGATCACCAGAATATCATTGTTGACGATAACGAGTTGAAAAAACCAACACAAAATCACCAGTCTCCTCATAACGCAGCTAGTGTGACAGGTTCGCCTTTAAAAGTTAGTAGAGTACTGCTTGATGAAAATGAGTATGACCATTTTGTTCAATCTGCTGCATCATTAGGCTCAACTTCAGGTCTTGGAATTGCAGCGAATCCTACTACTTCACCATCTTTTGTTCAGCAACAGCAGCAGCCAGCGCCTCCAGTATTCAACAATTCCAATCCAACATTCAATCGTCTTATCCATATGACTTCTTTGAGTACTGTTGGTGGTATCAGTGATTTTGAAGATGATGAAAGCGTTTTGAGTAGCTACAGATGAAAATTTTTCCACTATTTGCCTGTGCTGGCTATAGTGTTTATTATATTCTACGGTTAGCTATTTTTCTTATTATGGAGCGTATTTGTGTTACCTTTTTTTTTATGTTAGTGTTTGTTTCTATTTTATTTATTTTTGGGATGGTCGTTTTGCTGTTAATTGCGGTCGGCAAGTTTTTGATTTTCTTTTCACTGTTGTTTTATTCTCTGGTATGCTTGAATTTTAATTATTTATCGTTTGTTGTCAATAAACTTGTTGTAATATGTTGTAGATCCATTCCTCAGCGCACCGCACGGCAAAGCCAAAATAGAAAAGAAGGCACGAAAATCACAAAAATATTTCTGGCTTGTGGAACCCTGTCAATGTAACTATAAATATAATATCAATTCCTCGGACAACTTTTTCTTGTTGATTATTCTGTCATCGCTTCAATACTCATAATATTTTTCAACCTCCATCTCTATTTCTTATTCATTTGTCGCTGCTTTGATTCCTTTTGGAAGCAATTATTGCGTTCTATTATTAAGTTGCCGATAAAGAAATAAACAACAGCAGAAGGCAAGAGTCAACTGAGGCTTCTCACCTATTAAAAAAAAACAAAAAAAGGAAAGAAAATTTAGCTTTCGAAATTGCCCCAATATTTTGATAACCATTGGATTTGATTTAAATATCAATCACCTCTTTCTCCATTTGCAAAATTGCAAGTTTACCCCATCATCAAAACATGTCAAGTGATAATAATAGCAAGGAGCCTTCTCAACACAACAAACGGCTGGATCAATTCCAGAAATCACCCAAAAATGGGATTGTGTCTAATAATATTTTCCAAACAGCTCCACAATTGCCACCTTCAGATTCTCAAGTTATTGTCAATGTTCCCCACAGCGAGAACCTTGATAGATTAAACGTATATAACCTTGAAGCAACCGTCATTCCTCCATATGTCCTTGATAGTGTTGGGAAGGCACAATTTCTGCAACAATCCCAAAACACTGAATCTCAAGGAGGTGATTATAGAAACTATGTGGGTAACAATGAGGTGGATTTATCAACTTTGAACAACACTAGTAATAACCAGAATGATTTGTTTTTGTCGTCGATTAACAATAATTGGAATCAATTTCTTGATACTATTGAGTCCAAATCTTCAAATTTGGTGAAAAATAAAATCATTTCTTTGGATTATCGAGGCGATGGTCGTCACAACAATGATGAACCACCATCCAAGCAACCAGGTACTAGCAAACTGCTTGCCAACATTGACGAAAAAGACCTGGTTAATTTACCGAGCTCAAGTATTTTCGAAGATAGTAGTGCTAGTGAATACAAATTACCAGACTTATCAGGCCCTTGGGAAGGCGATGAAAGATTGAGAAAAGTCTTGAACCAGGACGTTTATGCCATTAATGGTAATTCTGAAGGGTTTGCCAATGCTGGGTTTACCAATTGGTTTAACTTTTCCAAATCAAAGGACGGTGAAACAGACAATAAGAAACATCATTTGGGTAGAGGAAATAATGACTATTCTCCGAAGATTCGCTCGTCGGCAAAATACTGGATGTCCACCGAGCAACGAACTAGATGGAAACCGTGGTTCAAACAAATGTTTTTATTCAATCCTTACTTATTAGTCGCACTTAGGTCTATAATGTTAGTGCTTTGTGTCGTTGCTCTTGGGCTTGCGGTGTCGATTTATAAAAACAGTCAAGAGCACAATGATATCATCCAGCAACAACCAAGTACCATCATGGCGATTGTCGTACAATCTGTGGCGTCAGTGTACTTGATTTACGTTGCTTATGATGAATACAATGGTAAACCCGTCGGTCTAAGGGATCCCATGGGAAAGCTTAAATTGATCCTATTGGATTTGTTGTTTATTATCTTTAGTGCCGCAAACTTATCTTTGGCGTATAATACCCTTTATGATGATCGTTGGGTTTGTGTCGACGACAAAGGATCAGTAAGTGATTTATCTCCCCGCGAAAATGACTCTAAATTGACTACTGTGGCATATTCAGATCTGGTGGTGACGAAAGTTCTGACAATTTGTGATAAGCAGAGAGCATTGTCGGCATTTTTATTTTTCACTTTAGTGATGTGGGTGTTCACTTTTTCCATTAGTATTTTCAGGGTGGTTGATAGAGTTGCCTCTCCAAAATCATGAACAAAGAGTTTGAAAAATAGAAAAACATGAACGAATGAGGAGGGAAATAAAGCCGGCATGGAAATTTGGTTTTTTGTTCCTTCTTCATGATTATATTATATTGGGTGATTCCTTTCTTTTATCTTTATTATTTATTTATTTATTTTTATTTATTAAAATTTTTTTCACTATTTGCTTGTTATTCCATTACTTTACATAGACTTACTTCTTTCTACTGTTATTTTCTTTTCTCTCATGGGTATGCTACAAACACCAAATGCATGAATTCATCATTTCTAAATTTTCCAAACATGTTGATTAGTTTGATGGTAATTATTACAAAGATTCAAAAAATACAAATATATAAGGTAATAGTTAAATTTGGCCAGCCAAGGACAGTTAAGGATAAAATAAACAAGAAAGAATTAAAAAAAGAAAAAAAAAAAAAAATAAGAGAGTAATTTTTGCAAAATCACCACAGTAATTCTTAACAAATGTATCATTTGTCTATCGTATTGTTCATTTATAGCTTTCTTTTCACCATATTAACCAATTCATCACTATAATTCTCCAACAACGACCTCATAAACTCATGTTTTATGGGAAGAGAATCTGAAAATTTCTCTTCAAACTCGCCTTTCGCATCAAGATCTTTTTGAGTCAAGTCCAATTCTTGTCTCAACAATTTCAAATTTTCAAAATTGTTGGAAACAAAAGCTCCATTCTTCAATTTTTCTCTGAGCGTACCAAGTGACGATAACAAATCTTCAATGGAGTTTGAATCATCTTCTGATTTATCGCTACTAATAGTTGATTGCGAAACACCTTTTGCGGTAGCCCTCTTCATCGTGGTAGATCTAGAAGCATAGTTGCTCGAAACTTTTGGCTTTTGACCAATTGAAGTCTCTCGCTTTGAATAAGAAGCCTTAGAAAAAGTTGTAGTTTGTTTATTGGTGCGGGGTGGATCATTTGATACCAGTCTAGATGAAGGCAACGAGACTTTAGGTTTCAAAAACAAACTGCCGCTCGCATTATTGACATTGGCTTTTAGTGAATTCAAGTTTATAGCACCACTTTTAGTCCGTCTATCAATATTAATTGACCTGCTTTTTAAAGTCAATGAATCGTTAACACTTGAAGAATTATGCCTCATGTTTGATACAGATTTTGATTTCACAATTTTTCTTTGCACTTTGGGAATGACCATTAATGATTTTTTCTTGGTAGCTTTCTTATGATCTCCTTCAAAATCAACTAATGATAGCATCGAGTCTCCATGGATGGAATCTGTATCGTAATCTTTAGGGAACTTAAGCTCCCAAATAAAGATACACCCATCATTACTTAAAGATATTATATTCTTTGTAATTTCTGATGAGTCTGTCACTCCATCTGCACATAACTTATTATCATACACTTCAAGTCCCACAATCAATCCTGAATGAGGCCAGTCTGTAGTTATTAGTTTTCCAGTCGAGTAATTGAAAACTCTGATACTTTTATCAGAGCAGCTGCAGGCAATCAAATCCACATCCTTCATGACAGCAAAATTGTCAACCAATAAGCTCTTATTCAAACCACAATAAAGCTTCAAAGATCTCTTTAATTCTAAATTCGGTAGGTTGTAAACCAGTAGCTGTTTATCATTTGTTGAAATCACCAATTCTTGAGCATTTTTCAATGAGTTCGAAGAAACGATATTCATTTTAATGGGGGTACCTTTAATTCCTAAGATCTTATCACAAGTGACATAAGGCTCATCATCATCATCATCAATCTCGATACTATGAACTGATAGGGACCTATCGGCAGAACAAACAAGCAACTTATTGCCATGATTAAGAACTTGTATAATATTAGCCTTATGAATCGTTAAAGTTTGTAAAAGATCCCACTTCTGAGAATCATGCGAAATCTCTATACCATCAGCTGTTTGATTACTATTATTATTATTCTCTTTGTCACTGGAATACTTTTTCTTATAGAAAACTTGCAACGTCCTATCCCTGCTTGCAGTGACAATGAAGATGAAGTCACCTACTGTGAGTTCTATTATATCATTGATTGAAGATTCATGGGCTTTAACATAATAACTATACTTGTTCGACTTTAAGTTCTTAACAAGAAAAAATCCCAACCTGTCACCAACCACCAACTCGTTCTCTCTGGTGATGCAAATAGAGGTCAATTTATTATCAATAGAATCATTCATGGAGTCCACTAAATTAAATTTTTGTTTGCTGTGGATTTGTAATTTATTGGGGTCAATTCCTTTATTATTCTCTGTCGACCCAGGATATCCGATTTGTGCCAAATCGCCGTTCTCAGACCAAAGCAATAAGGAATTGGCACTCGAAATCTTTTTCACACCAGAAATGTACTTGAAAACCGGCTCAATTAAATTGGTGGAGGTTTTAGAAGATTGGCAGTAAATATTTATTTCATCTTGGCTGACATAGAATAATTTATCGTCACCAGCTTTGACAATAGATAAAACTTCACTGGATGGTTTTGTGATTTTTTTCCCATTGTTACTCAGAATCGCTACTAATGAGTTTCTCGTAAAGTCATCATGATCCAAGCTAAATTTCATCTCGAATAATTCCGAAAGCTTTACAGACTTTAGGCAGTTGCTTGATGTATTTCCCTCATTGATTTTCAATTCTTCATACCATAATAAATCCTGAAAATCATCAACGTAAAAAGTTGAAATTTTATTCTTAAACTTCATCAATGGAGTTATATTTAACGCTTCCAGCTCAATGCTACACAAAATTCCTGATTCGGTGAGCACTAAAATTTTTGATTCTCCAGATTTTTGATTTCTAACCAATTTTAGCTCTGTGAAATTTTCACTTAATAATTCTGCAAGTACCACATTTTTCCCCCTGATGACGTTTAAAGTTTTCAGGTTTATCAAACTGCTATTTAAATCCAATTTCCATGCCTTTAAATGCCTTAACCCAAAAGTGAAAATGGTATCATTTAGCCAAATCATGTTATTGACAATCGAGGTGCATTTATTAGACCCAATTAATGTAACTCCGAAATTAGCACCGTTATTTATTTTCCAGACATTGAGATATCCATCATTAGATACTCCCAATGATGCCAAATATTTCCCATTTGGAGAAAAAGTTATTGAGTTGATTCCAAAAGTATGCTCGGAAATAGATGCCAATGGCCTACCAGAGGCGTCAGGAGCGAGAGAATATAGTAATATTCGAGGTTGGTAACCAGTTTCGCCAACTGCTAATAATTTTTGGTTACTAGAAATTGACACGCAAGAGATGGTTCTCACTTTGATCCGAAGCAGTGTATGCAGCGCTCCGCTATTGTTAGGGGTACTATTAGACAATTGACCAAGACCGCTGTCCGTAATGACACCACTATTATTGTTGATAGATGACATATTCAGAGTATGTGAATTGGAGTTCATTATTTCATCAATTCTCGAGTTTCCTGCTCCATTGTTACTAGTGGAGTTGATTTCTAAAGGGTCAGTTAAAATTGGAAAGCCAAATTTGTCTGTTTTTAAAGAAGAATTTGATGATGATGATGAAGCAGAGATATTTGATAGCAACGAATGAGACTGGAAATTTGCACAAAAGAATCGCTGAGATTGCACAACTAAATCGTGTAAACTCACGTCACAGACCACCACACCTCCACTCGCTGTGTAGCAAACCAAATTGGCGTAGGCATTGGGCCCATCAGCTTTCATGCAGTCATTTTCTTGAATAATTGATTGTGATGATGTTGAGCACTTCTTCAATGAAATACAGAAAGATGAACTACTAACAACTGAAGCCCCATAAATGCTTTTTATTGAGAGTAGTGGGCTGATTTTCGGTTTTGAATGGGTCATAGTTTGCTCCTAATGTTTTATTGATGACCGAAAAAAAAACATTCATTGAAAGTCTGGATTTCCAATACTGTTTGCTGGTAATTATAATAAGAAAATTGAAAATAGTGGACCAAACCAATGTTCCAATGATGTAATTAAAATATTAGCTGGTGGTTATAATGAAAGGTAACTTCTCCACAATTCCACTCAGGTTTCAATCCACTATAAGCTCTGTGTCCGGTCCTTTTTATCTCTTATTCAATCACTACAAGGAAGTGTTCCTCTTATCGCCCGTTATTTACTTTTCTGTTTGTGTGTATGGTTGAAAAGTCTCCAAACTTTTTTTATTTTTTTTTTTTCCCTATGTTTATTTTTTGTGCGTACAACATGAAGTCCGCGATAATGATGAAATGAAGTTGCAAAATCAATGAGCAGATTCGGGATCAATAAGCAATAATGCGTTCTGTTGGTTGTTTTCGTCTAAGGTTAATAGTTTTCTATTTATCAGCCATCAAATTATCTTTAACATCATTTACAAAGCAACGTTGATTAGGAGAAACTACCGCCAGAACAAAGCAAATATATATTGGTTATGCTTCAAACAACTAGAAATAACAGTGATATGGATAATAGACAGCAAAAGATAAGGTAGAATCGATGCAAAGGAAGCCTGGTAGAGTTAGCTGATATTAGTAACCATCTAGAAGTGGTATTTCGTAAATCAGTTAGTTTACTAAATATCAAAAGAAAGATCCCACCTAGTCACGTCTTTGAAGAAAGAACATGAACTAATCCAACCCCTGAACCACACATTTTAAAAAGCGTATTCCAGTCCTTTCTTTTCAATTGTTTATAATTGACATCCAAAGATTTCTCTCAGGGAATTATAACAAGAACTAGCTATCTAGAAATATATAAAGATTGTTGCTGACATTCGTGATTTTATGTTATCAAGACAAGGCATCGCAAAACTTAACGAGACAAGAAACTTAGAAATCTCAAAAAAAAAAATCAAAATGATTTTGACAAGAGTTATTTTTGTCGTGGTACCCCATATCCAGGCTTTGGACGGGATACCAGAAACAAATAGTGTTGTTGTGCTGGTGAAGCAGACTCGCCTCCTTAAACAAAAGAGAGAGAGAAAAAAAAAAAAAAAAAAAATCGACCAGAAAATTTAAAACTACAATATTTGTGAAGATCTTCCCATTTTTAAGGATGAAGTACCTCCCTTCCCCTCCTCTCTCTCTCTTTCTCTCTCTTTCTCTCTCTCTCTCTCTCTTTCGCACACACCATCAGGGGTGACGATGTGAAACAGATACAAAAAAAGATGAGAATTACAAATATTTCCATTAATTTCTTAATAAGCTTCTGTAGTGATTGCCAAGTGATGAATGAATTTGAAAATATTGAATTACACCATCAATTGATATTATGTTACGTAAATACAACCATATTTTAAATGTTTACTTGTTGATTGTTATTAACTCGATACAAGAATAATAATAAAAATAAAAATAAAACATACAATATAATCAAAGTCCCGCCGAATAATAAGTTGATAATAAACTAATAATAAGAGTGTTGTTGATCGAATTTAAGACCAGTCAAACGTAGAATAGAAAGAGATAAGGAGAAGAAGAGCTAAACCGAACATAGAAAAAATTAAACCACAAAAAAAAATAATAAAAAGAATGAAAAAAAGAAAAAAAAAAAAAGAAAACCACAAAAATCAGTGAATGAAAATACAGACTCATTCATGTTTTTCAACAGTTAGATGTTGCTATCAAGAATAATCATTCTACTTTGGAACTACCATTGGTATTCTTTCCCCGTCTGATATCTCTCATTCCTCTTCCTTGCAACGCAACACATTTTCCACCTTCAATGTGATCTTCTAACCAGACATTATTGTTCACGAACCAGTCAGAACATCCTCCGCATCTGCCTGCCACATCATTACGAGCTGTGGATTTTGTGCCAGCAGGATAAATAAAATGAATGGCTTTAAGGTGGGTCTTGTAAGTGTCACGTCGAGAGAAGCCCCCTGACGGATGGCATTTGGAGCCAATAGGCAAGGAATGCAAGTGTCCATGGTTTGAGATATCTTTTCCACTAGAGGCATCGGTGCTATCGGAATCGGTGCCACTACTTTTGTCCTTTTCTTCCTCGTCTTCCTCTTTGATGTCGGCGTCTTGCTTCTCTGTTTCGGCATTATCCTTGAAAAAAGGGCAACTAAAAGCCTTCAATTTAGAATGTCTTTTTGCGTGACGAGAAAGATAACCCTTGACTCTAAATTTGGCCCCACAATCAGCACATTCATACAAAGTAACCACGACTGGTTTCTTTGGTGGAGTTATGAGTTTGGTTTTGGTCATGATGGCTCCGTTCTGATAGTGAATGGTCTTGAAGTTGCGGTTGAGACGACCGGTTGCCTTGAGATCAAAAATTTTGCCGGCAGCCGTGGACCGGTTGGAATTGCTACTGTTGGAACACACAATCAGTTGAGCAGAATTTGCGTTTAAAGTCAGCGACATAGATCTCATACCATCAACAATGACCCCTTCAAAAGAAGTACCATTTTTGCCCATTGACGTGGCAGTCACAGGAGAAACGAGAGCAGGAGAAATTGATAAATCAAGAACTTGTTCTTGGAATTCAAAAGCAGGAGGAATCGACGATTTTTTCTTCAATTGCACTGTTTTCAGATTATTGGCAACAAAGGAAGGTTTAGCATGTTCAACAAAACTATCATTCTTGAGGCCCACCGTCACACCTTCATCGCCATATGCCTGTTCATAACTTGCCTGATTAGCAGTATATTCTAAAGTATCATATTGGAAATCCTCTCCGGTGGCTCCATCCATTGACCTTTGAATCACGGTTGGCATTTTTGAATTAACAGATGTGGATAAAGAAGGTCCCATAAGTATGATTTTGGATCTCTTGGACATCGAATTGCGTCTTAACCCATTAGTTTGTGTTTCCCATATTTCTTCAGGCATCAGTCTCTTTCTTTTGAGACCAGGTCTTTCAATATCAGAGGTTTCTGGATTGTTCATCGAGGTAATAGTAGTGGCATTTGGTAAAGACATTGACTCACTAGAACTGACATGATGATAGTCACAGGTTAAGTCATCGCTCAAAGGCACCATTCTGGAAGTTTCTTCTTCCTTGATTTGAACACAGGCGTTACTCTCATTGCTTGGGATAATAATTGATGTAGTAGAAGAGGTGATATTGGAGTCGCAAACTGGCGTGCTGTGTTCACTTGAGGATGTTGAGTTTATGCCGGTGTTTATTAATGATGTTTGCGCCATTCGCGAAGATCTATCGAAAGATTCGATCGATTTCGTGCGAGAAGAAGGAAGTGAGTTGTTAGGAGTAAAGGATAGGTAATCTTCATCATCCTCAAGTTCTAATTCATCATCATATTCTTCATAACCAGGGCAGTCTATTGGCATAGACTTGTTGATGCTATTGTTCTTGAAATGTTGCATTTGGGGTTGCTGGTGTTGATCCGAATTCATGAATTGCGAATGAGAAGGGATTGATACCAACCCGAGACTCATATTCACATTCATATTATTGTTCATATCGAATTGGGGCATTGTGCATGGGAGTGATTGTTCTGGTTTTGATGTTTGTTGTTGTTTATTCAAATAATATGGGTCATTATAAACGTTACTGAAACAAGCATTATTGTGAATACCATCGCCATTAGCATAATCAGCATTATTATTGATATCGTGGGAGAGATATTGCTGGGAGGACAAGTCGTCTTTATAATTGTTGAAGTCAATAGTAGTTGAACCAGCAAAATTGTTGGTGCCAACGGAGTTTGAAAGAGCGCCGCCATTCAATACTGAGACATTATTCATAGTGTTGTTCATCATGTTAAAATTTCCTGACATGAAGGCTAAATCAGGTTGAAATGAGTTATTGTTATTGCTGTTGTAATCAACTGGATTATATATATTTGAATTGATATCCACGGTAAAATTAGAGTTGAAAGTAAATTGAAAATCATCATCAATTGCACAAGCCACTGGTTGACATTTCTTTATTGAAGATAGGTTGAGCATTTCACCTTGGGCCCCACCAAAGAGTTGAGATTTTGTGGAAATTGATTTTAATTTCGTGTTGGTAGTTTTTGACTTAATCTTCTTATAATCAAATAGCTTTGATGATAAACAAGAACGATCTTCGCACTCTGAATTCATCTCGTCGTCATCTTCCTCTTCTTCATCATCTTCTTCAAATTGTGCGTATCCTAATCGCGTGATTCCTTCGTCGATTTCGGCGATAGAAACTAATTTAGGATTTGGGTAGCTATGTCTATTTCTATGTTTCCTATTAGATTTGTGAGTTTTGTTTTGGTTATTTTTTGATACGACTTTGGCTGCTACCACGTCTGGGCTAGTGGAAGCTGCGGCAGTAGTTGCATGAATAGTAGTAGGAGCGGTAATTGCAACAGTAATTTTCTTTATATTGATAGGCTTAGAGAGCTTTGGGACTCTCTTTTGATTTATATTTATCAAGTTTTTAGAAGGGAGAGCTGAAAATCTATGAACTCCACCGACCCCTGATAAGGACGGGGATGGTACTGGTGATTGGAAATCGTCATGGCTGGCGTGTGAGAAATCCAAAATTGAGTCCTCATCAATAGTACTGAAGCGGTGGCTATCATCCAAGTCCAACATTATGTCTTTGTTGGCTAGTTGCTGCCGAGGTTAGTTGAAGGTGAGATAAAAGTATAATAGTCTTGGTACAAAAGTAAAAAAAATACCATGTATAATAAACAAGAAAAAAAAAAAAAAGAAAACTAGACTTCTTTTAGATATTGAGATACAGGTCTCACAGAAATCATTCGGCATCACTTTTGCTTTTTTTTTCGTTTCTTTTTTTTTTTTTGCTTTTTTGCAACAATGCTCCACCTGCACATGCGTTGCACGTGATCAGTGGAGGGTTCTTTACCCCAAAAACATCTCTTTGCCGTGGATTTCCCGGAAATCCTTTTTTATTATCGAGCATTCGTGGAATTATATACCTAACAATTACTATTATAACCAATACCATAGTGTTGCCTCTATCACTAGGTATTGAATGTTACGAATTGGTAACCCTGAAGATCACCCTTATCTCTTATCTTTTGAGAGGTACATTTTGTGGTGTGACTCAGTCGTCTGAATCATCACATACCAATTTGGCATATTCTTTTTGAGCCGTTCACCCCAGATGCCTGTGGTCCAATCCATTTACCCGGAGGTACGGATCGCTGCCAATGCTTACCACCAGAAAAAGTGTGCAATTTGCCGAGAGTTGCCAAGAGCTGTACATGCAAGCTAGTTGCATGCACAATCCAAGAATATGTAATGAAATGCAACAATATGCATTTTTTTCAGTTTTGGGACTGTTTTCCCTCATCGGGTCGCTAATAATCATGTGACTGAGGATGGGTAGAAAGATAAATGATAACCAGACAACAACAAACCGCGGTCGTTATCTCGTTTAATATATATATAACTGCAAATCTTATTGTTCTCGTGGCTATCATAGGGTATCAAAACAGAGGGGAGATTATGTTGAGAACAGATATGGTAGACAATCGAGACGCCGCTGCAGATAGAGAGTTTAGGCCCTTTTTTCAGATATATGCGAGTAATGATCTTTCAGAAACACCAAATCATCTTCTGAAAAAGAGCAAGAAAAAAAAATAGCAGGACTACTTTGGAGTCCCTATTACCTTTCGATGAAAGTCGCTAACCTAGGGGTGTTTGTATTTTTCACTGATAAAGATTTCATAAACTCTTGTAGTCAATACCCAATTAGTGTAAGATCTCCGTGTAATTTGTGAAGGTCTGAGAAGTTCTGTTTTCTGTAAGTTTGTTGTCCAGGATATCGGATCGTTGGGATAACAACAACACCTTATCACGTGTGAGATGCCTCATTTTTGCAATGCCAACTGTCCATCTCCACTATGACAGATGCGGCATTTCTTGTGGAGATCTACATGTCAAGTCTCAGTTTTATTGATAAGCAACCACCACGGTTCTAATTAGTTCTGACATGGCGTATCCGTAGCACCAGCATATGATTTCTTATCATCTCACATTTTCTTGCTGGCTGATAAAAGAAAATCTTTTTGTATAGATAATCGTATCTATCTATTAGATACCTTTTCGAATTTCAATCTTATCGCGCAGGCTAACACAATTTTGGAAGGATTCATTTATTTATCTAAGATAAATAACTTTGATCAATATTACAAGGAGTGCATTACTTTCTCTCCGTGTATCAATGTTTCGGAGACATTAAGCAATGAACTATGATACTTTAATTTAAGAAAATGAAATCTAATGTAATGTGGTGAGCTTCCAAATACTCATACATTTCTTGAAGACAATAAATGTCAGTTATTTAAGTTCGAGACAGCCCCGAGCTCCCCTAACCATGTCATATTAATCAAAGATTTAGTTCTAATAGGTGATACTCAAAGCGTTGATAGTTGGTAATCCTGAGCATAATCTTCTTGGAAATCCTCCTCAAATGTGAATTTCCTAATTATGTGCTTGTCAAAGTTCATCATACAATAACAGAGTTACATAATTTTTTAGATTGTGTATTGCCGAGTATTCCTTTATTGTCCACACCAAAGCATTATTTGAGACGCCCAACTCCTCAAAATTTCTTGAATAGGGCAAATAGTCAGTCATCTGGAGTTCATTTCAACTTATGGCCCAACATTTTGAGTTTGAGTAAAATTCGTTCTCAATGACTTGCCATTGGCAGTAAGCACGGAAAGTCTATGAGCCCAGTCAAACCAGTGATCTTACTAAGATAGCTACTCTGAAAACGTTAATGAAAGCAAATACTCAAAGATGCTAATATATTGTTTTTTTTTTTTGTTTTTTTTTTCCGCAGGACATGATTCCATTGAATGCAAGAGTCGGACACTCTTGTAGGTCAGGAGGGCACTATTGTCTTGCAACTGCGTAAGTTTTTTGCAAGTTGTGATATCTTAGAGCTACTATTGTAAAATATTGGAGTAATAATCTATTGACTACAAATTTTTCAAGGTATTTCAGTCGTACCCATACCCAAAAGATAATTGATGTGGCTTAAAGTAATAAGCGTGGAGCTCAAAGTCTTTGGAAGTTTATTACAGCCTATCCTAATTAAGGACTTCAATAGTGGTTCTCAAAGTTATTAGATGAACTGTTCTTTTTTATCTGCAATTTCAAAAATACCCACAAAAATCGATGACTCTCACTCATATTTGGAAATAATTCGATCACCAATTTGGTAGCCTGTTAATAAGGAAAGTTGAAGCTTCAACAAGCAACACTTACTGACTATCACGGTAGCACTGTAGCAGTTCTATTCTAAAATTAAGAGCTAAAAATGATGTTAGAACTCTACAGGTCTACAAAGTACTTTAATATATAAAGACGAAACAAACGCACTCACGTATAATGACAAACACTTTAGATAATAAAGTTAAATATAAGGACAGTAGTAAGGACAGTAGTAAGGACAAACAGCACGACACCTAGCAACCTTAAACCAATAATGGCTGTAAATATAATCTTGATAGCAACGACTATAATATTTATTAGTAGAGATCTAATGATCTGGTTCCTAGTATATGACCTACAGACCCCTTGATTGTAGGATCTCGAACTTGCGACAACAGAGCGCACCTTTATCAGAAGAGGTAATTATTGTACATAGGTGTCCGGCGTTTTTCTTGTCGGAAAAACATTGCTCCACCATAGTGCACAAAATCACAAAAAGTACCCTTAAGTTAAGTGATAGACAAAATCAAACTATTGGAGCTTGCACTGTACTTAGAGCTACATTTCAACAAATGAAAAAAAGAAAAAAAAAATAGAAAACAGAAAGTAATTTTGAAGAACTTTCTCAATGTCGCAAGTTGCTCTGTATTTTGAGAGTTTCATATATATACTCTCCGCTTTCCTCAGGTACCGCTTATTTCCAAAATAAAGTTGGCACAAGCTTTGTGATATATGTGCAGCAAAAACACATCTACATTTTCACTCTCATATTATATACAGAAGGTTTTGCTGTAGATTTCTAATAGAGAGCGTGTATAATAAGTAGCACCATAAATACTACACAACTGGACAATTGCCTAGATGTAGTAGAAAATGTCTCTCATATTTCTGAAACCTTCCACACTCCAATGTTTCGTTATTTTGAATTTTATTTTCTAATCTGAGCTAGTCAAATTTTACAATATTGAATAGATATTAGTTTACCAGATTTTGTAGTAAAAGATATTTTGGGAAGCCTGGTATCAAATCTCACATACAAATCATACCTTTCAAGGTACTCGTGATAATCAAAATAACTTACCAAAGTAATAGGAATTATCAATCATTCTGTAATGATCTATGTACTGATCTACTTTTTTCTCTTCTTATTAATTCCATTCCATTCCATTATTCCACCAATCCCTGTCTCTCTAGTATTTTTTATCTCCGACATCTTTATTTACTTCTTACTCTTTTCATCTTGTTGTCCCACTTCCTTTTCTCACCTATAAATAGGGTTTATTTCACCTACTATTTTATTTTATTCTACTTTAATATATATCAACTATCACGTTCCGTTCTAAAGACGTAACCAAAACTATTACACATTCCACCCAATAAGATAATATTTCCATGTTGATATAATTCCTGGAAGTTCTTGAAACCTCAAAAAATTCTCTGAACTTTTTTTTTCTTTTCCAAAATTACTATCTGATGGAGTAGACCATTATCCACGGTAACTTTACATTGCAGTGCCACCAGAGGTATTAAACCGAGCATTAATTACAAGCAACAGATGTTGCGATCAGTAATTTGTCGTATAGTAAGATGTTAACCAGGATAGCTAGTTTCGTCTGCATATTGAATTAGACTGAAATATAAAATTACTTACATATTTGGTGATATTAAAAAGGTACTCATAAAATTATCCTCAAATAGTAATTTTCCTTCCATAATAAGCGGAAGCGCTTTTGATATCCCAATAGATAAATATTCTCATTTAGGAGTATCATATACAGAGTCAGGGCTGTAACTATTATAAGATATTTATAATTTAGATAAAAGCATAATATAAATAGAATCAGCAGTTCTAGAGTCACATCACACCAATATTAAATAGGTGAGTGATCAATACCTCATTCATCCGTCGATGATGGTACACCCTTAACTAGAACTACCACAGGTGTGGTGGTGCCAACACTCTCTCCTATTATATTTTCATCATAAGGCATATCTTGTATTTTTTTTAAAAGGGTTCCAAATGATTCGCTTTTTATCTGAAAATAATTGGTATAATATGTCTTTTCAATTTTTCACCCACTCCATTGCTATTGTTGTGGTGCTACCTTGTATGCATGCCCAAATAAACACGTGATCAAATCAACAAAGACTTTTTCTTTTTTTTTCAAATTTTTTTAGGAGATGAGATGCATAGTGACATCTACTAAATTTTTCAATAAACACAAACACTGATTCGTACTCATTTTGCTAGTATTTTTGTTTTATGATTTCAAAATAATAGCTAATATGACTATCGATCATGAAGTCTCCCAGGAATTACAGGCTCTCAGAAATGAGAACAATCTCTTGAAACAAAAATTAGCCCAATCTACTTCACAAAGCATCCTTGATACTTCATCTAAAACATCGACTTCTTCATCAACAACAACTTCGGAACTTTCACTTCTAGAATACAGAAGATATGGACGTCAATTGCTAGTTCCTCAACTAGTTGAAAACCTGTCATCTCCAACAGAGGCACAACTCCTGCTCAAGAACGCCAAAGTGTTGGTGGTGGGAGCCGGCGGTCTTGGTTCTCCAGCTCTATTGTATTTGGCTGCCTCCGGGGTTGGTCAAATTGGAATAGTCGATCCTGACACCGTTGATATGTCGAATTTACATCGTCAAATCATCCATTCTACCACAACTCTTGATTTTCCAAAAGTGCAATCTGCAGCATTGGCGATGAAGAACATCAATCCGTTTTGCCAGGTTACCACATACCATGAGCCACTCAATAATTTGAACTCCTGGTCAATAGTTGAAAACTATGATGTGGTGCTAGATTGTACCGACACCCCGCAACTGCGATACTTGATCAATGATGCGTGTGTGGTGGCCGGTAAGCCATTGGTTTCGGGTTCAGGAATCAGGACCGAAGGTCAATTATCTATTTTCAACCACTTAAATGGCCCATGCTACCGTTGCTTTTTCCCTAACCCTCCTGCCCCAAACAGCGTCACTGCCTGTAGCGATGCAGGGGTCATTGGTCCTTGTATTGGATTGATTGGGACGATGATGGCGGTGGAATGTCTCAAGATTTTGACTCATCATTATACACAAGATAATTTCAAACCATTCATGACAATGTATAATGGATTCCTGGAGCAAGGTTCACAGTCTCTAAGAACATTTAAGATGCGTGGCCGGAAGGCTGATTGTTTATCTTGTGGAGATGCAAAGAAAATTACCAGAGAGGATATTGAAGCAGGGAAAATCAATTATTCTCAGTTTTGTGGCACCAATATTGATCGCTATGATGTCATTGATTATAAGACTCAGCAGGTGAGCATTGAAGGTTTTAAATCCAAGTACGACACCCTATTGGAATCTTTAAGTGAGGAGTGTGGCAATAATGATAACAATATTATTGTCATTGATGTCCGTCCGGTGGAGCACTGGAATATTGTTCATTTGCCGCATTCTATTCATTTACCTTTAGCAAGGCTCAAAAGGATCGATACCTTAGACGATCTCACTAATATCGTGCCGAAATTAAAAGTTTCTTCCCAAGTGTTTGTGATTTGTCGATATGGCAATGATTCGAGAATTGCCACAAAGATATTACTGGATAAATTTGGGATTTCTGCGAAAGATGTGGCCGGCGGGTTGTTCCGTTGGGCCAAGGTTGTAGATCCTAATTTTGTGGTGTATTAGAGCTATATGAAAGGAGCTGGCTCTCAAACTATGTAAATTATTGTACTTTTAATAGATCAGATTTGTTGAATACTTATAGGAAATAGTTAATAGTATTTCAATGTTCATGGCTATATTTTGATTTCACGACAGTTGGAAGAATACCTTTTTGATTATTGTTTAACACGCCTCCGTTCAATCTTCCATTTCATTTTTACAATTAGCAGGTTCAAGAATTCAGCGCAAATCCAAATTCTATAATTTATCAAGATACTGCTTGTAGTATCTAATTATTAAGATGTATATATATATTAAACTATTATTAAGAGACTATCCATTGCAGGGTTATTATAAAGATGATGAGACCGAAAAATGATAAAATAAAAATGTATAAATGCGAATTGAAAGAACCGAAAAAAGCTGTAATCTATAAAGTGTTTATATGGGTATAATGGACCATCAGTAATCATTAAAATCATTATAAACTGAGTTTCCTAAGCGGATGGCATGTGGTTTGGTAGGAAGACTCTTTTTCACAAATGAAGGACTTTCTTCAGTGTTGATTTGGGATGGTGATGATACCGCGATGAAATCATTATTATCGATATACTGCGACGATGGGTTAATAACGCTGGACGACGATTCCAACAACTCACCAATCTTCAGCGACAGGTCATTTGCGGCCTGAGGAACCTTTAGTACCACCAGACAAACATTAAGGATAATCACAATCACCAAGGTTGAGAACACAATAATAAAGTAATAGATGAGAGATTGATGCCAACGACGCTTGTCAGTATGATGCTCCTTGGTGGTCCGGCAGAGATGTTGTTTCTCCAGAGGTGCTGCCTGGGCCTCGAGATCGATAACCAGGGGACTATCATTGGAAAGGATGATGGTCATTTTGTGTTAATATGTGTGATGGCCTTTGTCAGTAGGAGGGGCTTGGCAGCGTATCTTTTTTTTTTTTTTCCCGAGGGGGCTTGGCGATGGTTGACAGGAGAAGAAAAAGAGGTTGGGAGAGCTGTGCAAAAGATGGATTTCAGGAAGAAGTAAATGAATAGATAGACTCCAGGACGATAAATCTTCAGGGGAAGCGGTGGCAATAAAGATAATTTGTGAGAACGCTAGTATGTTTTATAATTGTTGCAAAAGTGACAAATTTTTCTTCACTGTGCAGGCTGTTTTGAAACAACTGCGTCATGGCACAGTGGGATGCAGTGATCCCGCCCTTAGACAACCCAACTCAAAACACCTTTGACACGGGAAGGTGCTGGTCTGTTACACGTCGTATATATATATATATATATATATTATTCTGATGAAGCTTCCGGTGGTTGGCAGTCATTTTATCACTGCTATGGTATCGTCTACGGTAGTATCACTAGTTTATATCGGTAGTTATATTCCTCAATTCGCATTACCCTGTATCGTCGTCCTTTTTAAGTTTGCGCTATTTATAGATACACCAACATAATACGTACAATAAATAAATAAATATATATTTATACAATCATCACATCTGAATAGATAAGCCAATATTAAAACGTACTCCAATCATACCCATCGTCATCTCCTTCGGCATCAGGGTCCTTCTTTCTTATTTCCAATTGGTCTTGGGAAATAATACCCTTCAAACCTGACGACTCAACAACACCTTCCCCTTGATTGGTCATCTCGTTGAACTTCTCCTGTAAGAATAATTGATACTTCTTGAAACATCTATCACACGCCTTCACCTCCCAACCAACCCCTTCGTTCATCAATTGACCCATCTTCACCCGGTTCATAGACTCGTTCAGTCCAAAAACTTTGAAATTTAAATCGTAATCCAACTTCACTTTATGCATCAAACACTGGTCACAGAAAATCTCCCCACATTTCCGACAATGATGTTTACGTACCAACAAATTAAATTCCCGGGTACATCCAAAACAACTTCTCGTAGAACCATCTGGTTTCCAATTGGCAGTGGAAACTTGCTCCCTATTGGCATGACTAAAAGTGGTGGCCACCAATTGCACAAGATTACCATGTGAACCATTGCCATTGCTCATTGGTGAAGCACTCTGCCGTTGCAGTTTGAGCGAAGCATTAGAACTGGTGACTGAGCCATTGGTCAAGTTTCGTTGCATTAATGGTGCTTGTCCTGAAAACCGCTTCAAAGTTCCTGACGATGCCAAATTAGACGCCCCATTTTGATTATTGTTACTCTGCAATCCATCAACACCACCAGTAGTGGTTAAGCCATTTACTGCATCAAATGCTTCAGCTACCTTTCCCGGAGCCGCATCAACCGGACTCTGTGCTATAGAATTCGCGCCAGAATTGCCACCAGTCGACAAATAGTTTGTCAGAACACGATTACCGATATCACGTCCATGATGATCAATGCCTCCAAGAGTAGAATAATGTAATCCGACATTAATCGGTGAGGTAGACGATAAAGAGCTTGGCTGAGAACTAGATCCCGATGTCTTCTTCTTCAACTTCATAATAATACCGCTAGCCATACCTGGAACTATCGGCGAATGATCACCATGTGACTGTTGCTGCTGGTGTTGCTGCTGCTGGAGTTGTTGCTGCTGTTGTTGCTGCTGTTGCTGGGCTTGTAGTTGCTGTTGGCGTAGTAGTTGCTGCTGCTGCAACTTCCGCTGTTTTTCTTTCATATTAATATAATACTCTTGCAAGTTGATTGTTTCCTCAGTTTTACGAATGACTGCCGGTACGTAAAGAGGACGAGAAATTCCTTCGGGTAAGTCATCTTCGGCATTGACTAACGCAAGACTATCACTGGAGTGGTTGACCAAACAGGTGCTCGATTGGGTGGCTGAAGTCGAGTTGGAAATAGAGCCCCCAGATCCTAAAGTGGTATCAGAGATGCTGGTATTCATCTTGACAGCATTCACGGATACTGACTGATTGATACTTGGCGGGCCTTGATGTTGTAACAAACTAGCATTCGATGAGCGACGATCTTCACGATCAGATTTGTTATCTTGCGGCGGCACCAGAGTTCCACTTAGAAGTTGCTGTTGTTGATGATGCTGTTTGAGTTTGAGTTTATCATTAATAATTTCTTGATTTGAAAAAATATTAACAGAATTAGGATCCACAGTATTTGGTTTATGATGCGCATGCTGGGCGTGATGATGATGGTGATGTTGATGAACATGATGACGTTGCTGTTGCTGTTGTGCCTGAAGTTTCCGTAGCTGTTGTTCTTTTTGCTGTTGCTGTATCTGTTGTTCTTTTTGCTGCTGTAATAGTTTTTGTTGCTGCTGTTGTATTTGCTGCGTCTGCTGTTGTATTTGCTGTGTCTGTCGGTGTATTTGTTGTGTCTGTTGTTTATGTTGTTCATCTTGTTGTTGCTGTTGACGCATTTTATGATCCTGAATTTGCTGTGTTTCTTCTGTTAGCTGCTTTTGCTTCGGCTGCTGTGTTTGGTGTTGAGATACCGGTTGATGATTTGGGTACTTTTCTTTTTGCATGTTATTTTCACCCATATCTACTTGTCGTTCCTGATTTTGTTCTTGTCGTAGGTTTGCATATGGCACACCCTCTCCTATTACTTTTAGTTGGCGGAACCTCCCACTACCTTCAAACCTAATATCATTATAATCCCCACTACAAGTACTTCCATCACCATTAGTATTGCCTGATGGAATTAGTTCCGATGATTCAATGTAGGACACGTAGTTCTTTGATCTTGTAACATCGACCTCCTCATTCAAGACAGACACTCCACTATCACCGCTTTGAGGATTAGAAACGCTGATTTTATCGTCCTCCTCGTTTCTTTCAATATACTCTTGACTATTATCTGTGGCACGCCTGTGCCTAGCAAACTGATGAGTCAAACTAACGAAGCTAGGATTCAATTTATCATCAAAGGTAGCGGTGGTATTGGTGGCGCTATCAGAGCTTTTACGGAGTCGGGAATTCGCAGTATGAAAGTCATTTTCGTCATTGTTATCTTCGTTAAGATACGGGCTGGGACGACTGGTATCTTTATTTTGTGAAAAAAGCATCTGTTGGTCTTGAGTCTTAATTTTATCGATTTGTTCTGAATGATTCTGATTCTGAGTGACAGGATAACATGTCGTGTTATTGCCTGCACTAGTAAATACCTTGGCCTTCTCTTGGTCTAATCCACTTACTTTATCACCACTGTTATCTACTTTTTCCTTTTCTGCATCATAACTATCTTCATCATTTTCAAAAGTCGCCATTCCCAACATCGATAGCTTCCGAAGAGCTTGATCTGTCAAATCTTGCTGATGCTCGTACTCATCGACCTCTTCCACAACAGGGTTTGAAATCCGAAAAGTACCACCTTGATCATGTCGCAACATGCCTTCGTTATCACTTGTCCCTTCCTGAGAGCGTGGTTGCATTCTGGGTGTTTGCTAATTATTCTGGTCACACTATACTCAATTGACCTGCCTTATAGCTCGCAAGTTACTTTTTTAATATTGTTTTGCAGTGACTTTGGGATGCAGTATCAAAAAAAGTATATAGTATCTTGCCTATTCCCCGGAGAGCGACGAGTCTGACCAGGGCTATCTTAATAAATCGAGTAGGCAGGGTTTATTGTAGGTGTCTAATTTAATCTATTTCTGGTATCCACAAGGCAACAGTTTCCCTCTTGATGCCAGAAAGTAAAAGAAAAAAAAAGAAAGGAGAAAGAAACCAAATTTTATATCGACAGTTAATGAAAAGAGTGATCACCCTTCTCAGCTTTTGTTTATCTTCTTCTTCTTATTCTTTTTGCTGGTGTCGTTTCCTGGGGTTTTTGATTGGAGATTAGTCAAAATCGATAAATTTTTTTTGTAGGGGGGAAAAAATGAAGGGAAAAAAAAAATGTTGACATGTGGACTGGCACGTGAGACTATCAAAACCTCCCAAAAAACTTCCACTGCAAAAACAATTTGCTGACAGTGGAATGAAGGGCATCATCATCTATTGAATAGTCGCCATCACTTGGGTGAGATATTTACATATACATATATATAGTGGAAGAGAAAGCGAACTATAGTGCTATCTTCTTGTGGACGTGAACAAGGCTCATAGATAAAAATTGATGTCTCATAAAATACTCAGGAAAAGAGGATAAAGGAAAATAGACGGTACCATAAATCTTCATAGAAAACATCGAAAATCCCCAGAGGAATCGAATCAACGACCCATAAGTATTTCAAGATTGCCGAGCATGTCACTAGCATTCACAGACACAGAAACGTTTACCCCCGATACCAAAACCAAAGACAACACTCCTTTGTACTCACAACTCACGTCATCTAACGTATCGCATGTTTCTTACCATTACAATCCCGAGGTTTCAAACTACCATTATGGGCCTCATCACCCCATGAAGCCGTTCAGACTTTTATTGACGGATCATTTGGTTTCTGCATACAAGTTACACGAAGTGATGGATTTATACCAAACTACTCCGGCGTCAAAAGAACAAATGATGAAGTTTCATTCTCCAGAATATATTGAATTTTTACAGAAGGTCAGCCCTGACACTGTCAATCGCGCTACTGCATCCCGAGAGTTTAATATTGGTGATGATTGCCCAATATTTGATGGATTGTACCAATATGGTTCAATGTATTCTGGCTCATCTTTAGATGCTACCTCGAAGTTGATCAGTGGGATCAGTGATATTTCAATAAATTGGTCAGGAGGCTTGCATCACGCAAAGAAGTATGGGCCTTCAGGTTTCTGTTACATCAATGATATCGTGTTATCTATTCTCGAATTGTTGAAATATTACCCCCGGGTATTGTATATCGATATCGATTTGCACCATGGCGATGGGGTTCAAGAGGCGTTCTACACTACTGATAGAGTTATGACCTGTTCGTTCCATAAGTACAATGGTACTTTCTTCCCGGCCACTGGGAACTTTAACGAAGTGGGGATTGGCAGGGGTAAAAACTTTGCAGTGAACGTTCCGCTAAGAGACGGCATTGAGGATGAAAATTATGTCAAGTTGTTCAAATCCATTATGGAACCGATCATTTCTAGTTTCCAACCTAGTGTGATTGTCCAGCAATGTGGTGCTGATTCTTTGGGTTGTGATCGTTTGGGATGCTTTAACTTGAATATCAAGGCGCATGGAGCGTGTGTGAAGTATATCCAATCTTTTGGATTACCAATGCTTGTATTGGGAGGAGGAGGATACACTCCGAGGAATGTCAGTCGATTGTGGTGTCATGAAACCGCGGTATTGAACAATGTGGAGTTGCCGAATGGTAAATTGCCTGATACTTTACCGTATAAGTCTTTTTTTGGTCCTGATTTTTCGATGCATCCTAACTTGGGAGATCGAATCGAAAATAGGAATACCAAGAAGTACTTGGAGAGTGTGAGGATCCGGATTTTGGAGCAAGTGCGGTTTCTCAATGGGGCCCCGAGTGTGCGAATGGATGAAGCACCTACGACATATGCGAAGTTGACCGAGGACGAGGAGGCGGAATTGAAGGAATTGAATGAAGAATACGAGCGGGAGAAGAAGAAGATTAAAGATGAAGCGAGAAATGGAGAGCAGTACTGCTAGTGTGGATCTTTTGTGCTTTGCTGCTTATTTATTCATTTGTTTATGTATTATAGATGTATACTAGTGACGATATAGGGAATATTATTGTGAAACCTGTAGTGCTTACATGGTGATGGCTATACATATATAGTTGGGTGGGTGTGTATACACGTGACACGAATTGTCAGGCAGCAACAACCACCCACTGCCATCAACAACCGTGAGAATGGGGAGGAGGGGATGTCCAGCAGCTGGGAGTAGCTGAAGAGAATCATATATATTGAACGGGATAGCTGTAGCATATTATTGGTAATATTATATTATATTATATATATATATATATATTTTATATTCTGTAGACTGTGTTGTATCACCGATGGTGGGAGGGGAGGGTGCAGCACCCGGGTGGTGGTAGTGTTGGTGCAAATCATTTGATTTAAATTACTATGACCACTACTACCAATAAAAAATTTGGTCTTCTGGAAATTCGCTTGTCAACATAATTATTGCCACTTCCTCACCATCTACCTGTTGACCCTCTACTCTGGATCATCACTGCTCCTTCCACTACCACTCTGTTAAACATCCTCCCTCTTCTTCTTCTTCTTCTTCTTCTTCTTTGAGTATCCTTTCGTTATTCAATCTTGGTTTATTTTATCAATCTCTCCCCCCCTTCATTCTCCACTCTGGTGATCTAGATCCTTCCATTAGATTGTAAAACAGCAACAACAACCACAACAAGTCTTCTCCTCTACCTTCGCACTGTTTCTTGTCCTTCTACTTAGCAGCTCTCCAAATAATGGGAATCATTTCTGGCTCTTCAGTTATCGGTTCCACAGGTGGCTCCGGTACTGACTCTGCCCAGTCCACTACCACTGCCAGTGCTGCTTCCACCTCTGCTACTTTTCATCAACGCCGTGTGCTGTCTAGTTTTGTCCATGATTTCTTTCGTAACTCATCATCTACCTCCAACGACTTGACCCCTAACGCTAAAAAATTGTCTTCTACCTCTCCGCTTTTTGGCGACTCCTCTGACAATAGCATCAGCACCGGCTCCATCGCAAACACATCGTTGGGAAACTTGAGCGGTGCTGCCACCGGTGCCACGTCCTCAATGAACGGGGGCTCCACCACAGAACCACCTGCTACCGATTTGGACCTTAATACCGTGCTCGGTGATTTGGATTTGGATTACAACGAACCTACCCGTCGTCCAAGCAGTAATGGGACCTCCTCTGCCACGTCTTACAGGTTAGCGGACCCTGGTGCTGCGAGCCAACAACCTCCGAACGCAAAAACCTCTTCTGCTTCTTCTAATTCCTCTTCTGGAACTATCACCGCCGGATCTTTGAACCCTGAGAAAAAAAAACATCAACACTCATGGTCTTTGGCATCGAATTTTGTACCAGGCCAGCCGGATTCTTCATCGTTTGATCCAACAATCACCCCACTTGACCATATTAAATCTCGTTTTGCACATGCTGCCAGTAGATCGGTGTCTGGGCCTTCGTTTACCTCTTCTTACTTGGAAAATAAAATTAATTTGGATAGTTTGAATAAAAACGGATCAGGGGAGAACCTTCTTTTGCATGGAACTCGCTCAGGTGGCTCTAGTGGTACTAATTATTCAGCCGCTGGTTACAAGCTCGGTAATGCAAATATCAACAATGACGCTAATAGCAGTTTTGATGAATCAAGATCCACCGCAAACTATCCGCTCTCTGAAATTGATCCAAATTTGATATCCACTAATTTTTCCGGATCCAGTAATAAGGTACCGATCATGAATCACCCAAATGGCGTTCAACAACAGCCAGCCCTTTGGCAAAAACCATTGAAAACTAGATTCATCGATCATCAGAATAATGCTTCCGGTGCCAACCACAAAAGAAGTTGGTCAATTGCCAGCTACTCTGTGGTCCAGAATGACTCTGACAAACCAAACTCCATGGGCTCTCACAACCCTACCAATGTGATTTCCAACAAACCCAATTCGGCTGACATGGAGTCGGAGTTGGCGGTGGTGCAAGAGATTCCTACTCCAACATCGGCTTCTACTTCTACTTCTGGGTCAGTGACTAGATCGAATAGCATGAGTTTTAGCCAAAGTTACCAACAGCAGCAACCACAGCAACAGTCTCAACAACCAAGGCAATATAATGGTTATGCAATGAATAATAACGCTCCTCAAGTGGGGTTGAATGGTTATGCTGCTCAACCACAAGTTAACCCAATGGCTGGAATGAACGTTAATCCAATGATGGGAATGAACGGATTAACCAATATGAATCTTATGAACATGAATATGAACCTCGCTGGAGGTGTTGCTGGCGCTCCTTCTAGTGCCCCTGGATCAGGGTATCCTCCTAATATGCCGTTGCAGGTTTCAAATGGCTCTATGATTCACAACCTTGGTAATAATGGATCAGGAATGGTCATGCAAATGGCACCACCACAATTCATGTCTATGAATAACCATCCATTGGCTCAAAATCCTCATATTCTGCAGCAAGATGTCAATAATAGAATGACTGGTCAACAGCCACCTCAGCAACGTGAATTGAACAATATGAGATTGGGTGGTAATCCTGGAAATAATGGATTTAACCAACAGTCCGGCTTCCAAAACAATGGATACCAAAATAATTACCAAAGACGTTATAATAACAATAACAACAACAACGTTAATCCTAAGTTTATGAAAAATGGTGATTCAGGGTTTGCTAATGGCAACTTGAACAATAATAAGTTTGCTAATAATGCGAATGGATTAGGTGCTGGAAATTCGATGGGATCAGGGAATAACTTTTCCAACGGATCTAATAACAAATTTGGGTTCGGTAATCATGGCCATCCAAACTCATTCAACAATATGGAAGCTAATTCCAATAATGGAAATAGAAAAAGATCCGGAAATGGTGATGATGGATCCAGATTTGTCAGTGTCACTATTGACGATTTTAAGGGTCAAGTTTATTCATTGTGCAAAGATCAGCATGGATGTAGATTTTTGCAAAGACAATTAGATCTATATGATGTGAATTCTAATAGTCACAATAACAATCAATCCAGTGATTCCAACGATGCTGCTAGTGGTACTAAGAGCCGCCCAGAAAATTATGCTGCCACGATTATTTTCAATGAAATTTATCTTCATATTGTTGAATTGATGACTGACCAGTTTGGAAATTATTTGATTCAAAAGTTGCTTGACCAAATCACCACAAAGCAACGTATCACCTTGATTAAAAACCTGTCTTCTAATTTCATTTCTATTGCCTTAGATTCACATGGTACCAGAGCATTGCAGAAATTGATTGATGTGATTTCTACTCAAGAAGAAAATTTGATCATCATTGATGCTTTTGCTAATGATATTGTTTCTTTATCTCGTGATTTGAACGGTAATCATGTGGTACAAAAGATCTTGACAAAATTCAATTACCGACCAGAAAATATTCAATTTATTTTTGATGCTGCTTGTGAACATTGCATCAAGATTTCTACTCATAGACACGGGTGTTGTGTGTTACAACGCTGCTTGGACTACGGGTCTTTGGATCAATGCAAGCAATTGTCACTTGTGATTGCCCGTAACTGTCTTAATCTTGCGGTTGATCCATTTGGTAACTATGTGGTGCAATACGTTTTGTCAAAGGGTGAAGAAGAAAGTATCGGCATTATTGTGGAATCAGTCTTACAGAAAGTCTTATTTTTGTCAACCCATAAATTCGGTAGTAATGTTATTGAAAAAGTGTTACGTATTGACGGGTTGAGCTCATTGGTTATTGAAGAAATTTTGAAGAGCTCAAGTACTGGACCAACCACCAATACAATGATTACTACTGATGGTGACATTACTTCACCGGATTCCTTTATGGTGACTCAAAACATTTTCCTTTCAAAGCTTCTCCATGACCCATATGGAAATTATGTGTTGCAAACTGTTCTTGATGTAGCTGAAAAACCAACGAAATTCAATCAATTAGCAGATTTGATTCGCCCGTTGTTACCAACTGTGAGAAATACTGCACATGGAAGAAGAATTGCGACGAAAGTTGCTGTAGTATCCGGAGGAAGTTTGGATGCTTGAATTGATTTTTGTTTTGCCAGTAATTACTGTTTAGATGAAATGTAAACTGGTCTACCGGTTTTCATTGGCCTGTTACTTTCCTTGTTTCCTTAGTCCTGTTGTACTGTTGTGATGAGGATGTTGATTTTTCTTTGTTTCTCTTTTTATATTCCATCGCAATTTTTTTCAAAGTATACCAAATTGCCACAACCATGTTCAATTTTTCCCAAATCATGGGTTATTCCGGCATCGTCTAATTGTTTTCCTCTTTCCCTCCTTAATCCCTTGTGTGAAATTATTTTGTATCTTATTGTTTTATGCCATCTCATGTGTTATTTTATTATTAAATTAGATCATTTTGTACAACTATTTGTCTCCTCGTCACGTTCTTGCTTACTGTTACTACTATCTTATAGCCATGCCTTAGTTCCTAATCTTGTACCAATAATATCTTTACTACTGTCCATGGTTATTCATGATTATGCCAAATGTAATCACTAGTTCCCAGTGGTGATGTGGTGATGTATACACTTATTATAATCTCCCGATATTTCATCTTTGTTCTCATAAGTTAACGGTGCTTGGTGTTTCCAAAAGATGTTGATGGATTTTCGTTTTGCTCTCAGCTTACTTTAAATCATATTATAAGAGCCTAAAAGATAATTTACACAACCCCAAAGATCTGCCAGCTTTTTTAAAAAAAAAAAAAAAAAAAATTGAAAAATCTCTTCACCTTATCAAAAATCAAAAAACGACATTTTTCTTTCCTAACTAATCTTTTGTGTCCTTTACGAATTTTAATTCTTCTTTTTTCTTACAAGCTACTTTCTCCCTGTCAACTTGAATTTATTTTTATTTCTTTTTGTTAAAATACTGATTATCCCAGTATCTTCATGTCTTGTTTATCATCTCAATCTCTGTGTGGGTATCACTGCCAGTGGTCCTGATAACAGTTGACACATTTTGGCACGTGAAGAATGCATATTAGGAATATTTCAACATGCAGCAACCGTAATAGGAGATCCGCTGAAAGTCGGTGACGGCAAGGAACTCAAAAGACCGATTTCAACTAACATTCGCCACCTCTTTCTATATACATAATAATTAAGGTTTTTGCTATACACTTTAATAAGAGAATATTAATTTCAACTAGAAAGAAGTCTCAAGAATACTATGTCAACAAGCCCCATGTATTTGGTGAAAATCATCAATAACTTGCTCGGATAACTGGAAAAAAAAATGTATTGCACATCCTAGAATTCATGAATAATTCAAGTATGATTGAAGGTTACCAATACAATAAGATAGGGAAATCCAAACCGTTACTTATGATGAGGGGACATTGTCCAGTGATACCGACACGGCCGTGACGGCCGCTTTCCGTGAATGATTTTTTTTTTTTTTTTTTTTTGGCCTGACTCAATTTATTGTCAAGAATGGGTTCAGCATGGCCAGTATGAGTCAACAACAACAACCATTGCTTGATCCTTCCACTACATCCCCGGGGCTTGTTGCCACGGAAATCTCCACAGAAATTGACGAGCAAATTGGAAACTATGGATCGATCGATCATCAACCAGATGAGCCACAAATTAATATTATTGATGAACCGGTTCTTCTGCCAGGACGTCAAAAAGTGATTCTTTTTTCGATCTATGTGTCAATATTTTTAGGGGCCTTGGATACTACTATTGTTGCTACCTTGTTGACCACCATCGCCAGCGATCTTGATGCATTACCTCAAGTGTCATGGATCGCGACGTCGTACTTACTTTCCTGTCTGGCATTCCAACCATTGTTCGGAAAGCTCTCAGATATCTTTGGTCGCAAGCGGTTGCTATTAATCTGTAATGTAATGTTTGCCGGTGGTTGTCTTTTGTGCGGAGTAGCGCCGAAATTTTGGCAATTATCGCTTGGAAGATTCATTACCGGGATCGGAGGCGGGGGATTCAACACTTTGGGAACCATCACCATGTCGGATATTATCCCATTAAGAGAAAGAGGAGTGTATCAAGGATATGGGAACATTGCCTATGGATTAGGAGCCGCTAGTGGAGGAATCGTTGCAGGATTTTTCAGTTCTTGGAGATGGGCGTTCTTGCTCCAAATTCCAATCTGCTTGTTTACAGGCACAATGATATTGTGTTATTTGAATCTACCAAAAGGATCCCCAGGATTAGGAGTGCATGGCCATGATGTTTGGACCAAATTCTCTAAGATTGACTTATTAGGGAGTTTCATTTTGGTTAGCTCGTTGATCGCGTTTATGTTGGCGGCGTCTATTGGTGGTAAAGATATTTCATTTGGTAGTGGTACGTTCTTGCTGCTTATTTCAGGAAGTATCTTTGGATTATTCTTGTTTTATCAATATGAATTGAGAGTGGCCAAGGAACCAGTTATCCCAGTCCATCTTTTGAAGCAACAAACGGTGCTTGCGTCTTCTTTCAATTGTTTTTTCATGTCTATGACCATGTTCACGATGATTTATTTTGCTCCATTCTTTTGGACATCGGTGAAAGGTTATACTGCCTCGGCCAGTGGGTTAAGACTTGTCTCGAACTTTCTTGGAGTTTCTACAGGTTCGATCATGGCTGGCCACTACATGCATAAAACTGGGAAATACTATAAGCTTGCCTTGGTGTCAGGAATAGCCTCGATAGTTGGATTATTTCAGGTCTGGTTGCTTGGAGAAGATTCTAATGATTGGTACGAGTTAATAGTGCTCTTCTTGCCGGGATTAGGGACAGCAGTAATGCTTACTGTGTCTTTAGTAGCAATGATCAGCTCGGTTGATCACAAAGAACAAGCATTGACTACCTCGATTCAATATGGGTTCAGAAGTGTCGGGTCAACCCTAGGGGTTGCTATCGCTACCGCGTTTTTCGAGGAATCTCTACAACGTAACTTGGTGAAGAATTTCCAGGAGTTGCGTAATGTTCCACCAGGCTACACCGAGGAAATGTTAAGGCAAATAATTGACCAGGCAATGAGGCTGTCAAGTTATGCTTTTGTAGAAGCTCCAAAGTTTGCCAAGCAGGCGATTCTTTCTGCGTATGATAGAGGTTGTCATGCAGCGATTTTGTTTGGATTGATTGCGTGTGTTATTAGTGTTATTTGTAATCTTTTCATCAAAGAACATCCTTTGACAGGGTCTATGAAAAGAACTTGAATGATTGTCTCTTATATATGTAGATGTGTATTTTCTATATTGGCTCATTTTTTTTTTTTTTTTTCTTTCAAATTCCACTTTTATATAGTTATTTGTTTAGATAAATCCAATCAGAATCTTCACATATCGAATGAGATTTTAATTAGTAGGTCTGACTTTATATGATGGAAAAAGAAAAGAATTAACAATAATTATATGAATCAGCTATTGAGTGTACAATTGTAGTTTGCGTCTTTCAGAAGAGACTACTGCTATATTTAGTCGGCATTTCACTATATTACACAATCCAAAGATAAAAAATATGAGAAAATACAAAAGGCAAAACAGATTCTAGTGAGTACGGATTACCAGTAAACTTCAATAGACCAAAGATCTTGAGGGGCGAGTCTTATCCTGCGGAATGTGTTAGTTGATTATTTGAGCTGTCAAGCAGCAGCGCCGTTAGGGTGGAGGGGGACCATGCGTTGCACACAACTTGTCACAGGTCGATGGATACTGGGAAATAATTAAATGAGTCTTTTGGTTGCCTTACAGATAAAACTATTTTTGTTGTCACAATTTCCTTTTATTTAATATTTCATGCCACCAAGGGTAAAATTCTGGGAATTATGAAGGTTTATTTTGGGTGGAGGGATTCGACAAGTTGGCGGATTTTTCTGGAAGCAAAGAAAAATATTTCCAGAAGGAAAAAAAAAAAAAAAAGATAAAACAATAATAACAATAGAAACCGTAGTAATAATAAAAAGGAATGTGTCAGTTTAACAATTATATATAAAACCGGCAAATCGTTATTATTAGTGGTAATATTTAGGTAGACAATCATTATCTCTGGCATTTAATGCCCCAATCATCAAAGCATTCAAGCCAGCACCTAGTAGTCACTGCCTGTGCCAACCATGAAACGTCATAGCACCAACAATAGCAAATCTCAAAGAAAGTCTTTTGTCCCAACAAGACACTCGCCATTGGCGTCAAAATCTTTTCTGAGTAGCAGTCGTTCAAGATTACACAGACTCTCTTCAGCAACTTCCAATGGTCTAGGAGCCCCAAATTCCATGGATGATATAACCGATTCGAGTTTCTTGACAAAACCTGACAAGAACAGCGCTTATTCCGAAGATGACGAAATTAAACTATCATCAGAAGACGACGAAACCTTTCCAATGATAGCAATTCTCATGGAAGCGTTCAAGGGTGCTTCAAAGTCATTTTATGGTGCATTGGCCGCCAACGTCAAGTGGGTCACTCATCATCCCCAGCAGTATATTGTCAGAGCCGGCGAACCTTCCAAAGCATTTTATATCTTGATGAAAGGTACAGTGGCCATCACTTCTCCTGATGGGGAAACAGTCCATGCCGTGCTTCATCCAGGGTCATACTTTGGGGAAATCGGAGTACTCTTCTCAAGACCTCGTACCGCAACAGTGGTGGCAAAGACAAAATCATTATCGGCAATCATCACCAGAGAATCACTAAATAGCTTGTTGTCAAATCATCCATATGTGGAAAGAGTCATCCGTGATGAAGCCCAGAAAAGGTTGTCGCTACAGGAAAATAAGCGTGCAAAACGGCTCAGCAATCAATTGAAGCTCGAACCACCACCGCAATTACCTGAAGCACCGCCAGCAATATTTATCAATGAACGCGAACGGAAAAAATCTATCATTCTACCAAGTATGATTGATCTTGAAAATAACTCAACCATCAAAGTACGAGATCCAAATTCCCAGTCCCCCCATCTTTTATTATCATCACCGGCATCGAAAACTGAAAATACTTTGACCGATCTTTTCATCCCAATAAGACGCCTAGCTGAGAGACTTAATATCTCACATGTTGTGCCTTTCAATGTTCTTTATGATTTCGCAATGCTGAATACGATAGTCCACAAGAACCAAAATGAATATATTTTTAGAAAAGACGATACCAGCAAAGAGGTATACTTTATCTTGGAGGGTAAAGTGCAAGTTGTCGATTCCATAAAGATCCGTTTTGAACGAAGTGAATTGAAAGGTACTCGTTTTGAAAAAGTGTTGGCCACTTTAAATCAATACGATTATTTTGGTGAAATGTCGTTTGTTCACCATTATGCAGAAACTAAGAATTTACCAATGGATTATGAATATTTCAAGCAGCGAACTGCGAATGTTGTGGCAGCAACAGAAGTTACTTTATTGGTATTTTCTTGCGATGAGCTTCAGAAATTATGTGATAAATATCTGTCAATTTTTACTGGTTTCGAAATAGAGGCAGCAAAACGGTTGGATGCTAATAAATCTTTGCAGATTCCAACAGATGAATTGACACCGCCACCAATTGTGTCCAGTTCTTCCTCCTCCTCCTCCTCCTCTTCTTCTTCTCCAGTATCAGCAATCCTTCCAAAATTTGATGGCGACGGAATAATGAACTCCATTGCTCCTCTTGACACACCTTTCAACTTTGAGTTTGAGAAACCTAGGGATACCTCCGCGCACAGCCAAACAAATATTAACAACGATACTTCATCATTGCCCTCGTCGATAAAATGGAATTCCAATTTTATTTCCAATAGTGCTAATATTTATGGTGGCAAGCAAACCAGGAGCGAGGTGGAAGGCAGTAGTGATGACTCAATTTTTTCATCACCCCAAAGGCGAAGATCTTCAATTGCGACGGTTGCGTTTCACGATTCTACAGGTCTTTTTAACCATCAGAAAGCCTATAGACGACAATCACTTTTGCATAGTAATAATAATAACAAGCGGCGTTTGTCGGCGTTTGAATTATCAGATCGCTTGTCATCATTGAAAAGAGATCCTATCAATCTTTCTTCACCGACTATAAATCCTTTGACTCCTTCACTTAACAATTTTCCCGGTCAGAATTTTCTACCAAGGCACCAGCCTTTCAAATACATGCCACATACCAAACGATTGAAGTATTCTTATATCAATAATAGCAACGGACGTCGCCCATCGTCACTTCTCAGATACACCCCATCATTACCAGATAATATTCTTATTGAGATCTTCAAGCTCTTGGATATCAAAGATCTGATGAAACTTCGGCGGGTTTGCCAACGTTGGAGGCGGATTTTATATTTCACTCCAGAATTATTTAATAGATTAGATTTGTCAGTGTACCATACCGCAATAACCGATAACATTTTGATTTCTATTGCTGATTTTGTGGGGACCAGAACTCAATTGATAGATATTAGCAACTGTTATCACATAACAGACAAAGGATTCAGTTATATGATCAATGAGCTTGGAATCAATGGACAATTGAAAGTATTAAGAATGAGATCAGTGTGGCTCGTGAATTCAATGTCAATTATGGATGTGGCATCACCTAGTGTTGGAAGTAAAATTGAGGAAATTGATCTTGGGAATTGCAAAAAAGTAAGAGATGAAGTTATAGAACGACTTGTGGGGGTTCCGGGGAGTAGCCTTCGTGCTGCTTTACCTTTTGGCTGTCCAAATTTGAAACGTCTCAATCTTAGTTATTGTAAAAACCTCACCGACACCTCAATTTATCATATTGCCAATTCTATGGCAGATCGACTTGAATACCTTAATCTTCAACGATGCACCACCATCACTGATCAAGGTTTCCAGTACTGGGTTTATAAACGGTTTCCTAATCTTCATACCTTGGTCTTGTCTGAGTGTACTTTTCTAACCCAAATCGCGATTCTGGCAATAACCTTCGCCGCCCTGAAATTAAGGGTTTTAGATCTTTCATTCTGTTGTGCTTTAGATGATTCATGTCTTGATATATTAAGATTTGGTTGCCCATCTCTTGAAAGATTGAGCCTTGCATTTTGTGGTAATGCCGTGAGTGATAATCTGCTTCTTTCATTGCTGTTGCTGTTGACAAAATTGAAAAAATTGGTTATCAAAGGGTGTATTCGTGTCACTAGGGCTGGGGTTGATATATTATTATCCGGTTGTTGTCCATTAGAGTACCTTGATATTTCACAATGCAAATATGCCCATGTTTATCCTGGGGGTATTGAGGCGGTGAAACTACCGATTAAAAAAGGTACAAGATCCAGTTTTATTACCACGTCCGCCGAAAAGGGAATTGTGGAGATCGTTCTTTGATTAGCTTTATTAAAAAAAAAAAAAAAAAGAAAAAAATCCAAAAAGAAGTCGGTCATCTGCTGTCTATCTGTACCTTGTGGTCTATATCTTGGTGTCTTTTCCTTTATTTCCCTATTAGTATTATTATTATTATTATTTTTCATTCATTCCTTTTTGTATTATAACATCCTTTATTCAGAATAGAACATTCTATACATTTTCTTATTTTGTTTTATTATTTTTCTCTTTTTTTTTTTTTTTGGAACGGTTTAATTCTCTTGGTTGTTTCTTGGGTTTGCTTTTTTGTCCTTTATTCTTCTGTGTTGATTACTGTATGCCAGATAACATATATATATATATATTGCAATTAATGGTCAATGAATGATAGTGTATATTTATTATTTAATTTTATTTTTTTTTTTGTTCCTTCTATTTTTGGGGTCTGAAGTTCGTTCTAGAAGCCCAACATTCTGGTAAAGTTGGGCTTTTTGGTGATCATCATACCGTCATGATTTAACCCTCGATGCATATCTGATGCACAGTGATGAAAAATCACACTGGAAACACACACAAAACAATAGCAATATTTTGAAGTTAAATCCCTAGGTGAAAGACCAAGCTCTTCATTGGCTGGCCATTTTCTCTTCTGCTTGTCTTTGACATTTTGTGTTTATTGTCTTGTACTTTGTAATATTAACTTGATTAAAATAATACATAAGGAATAGGTGGTTAAGTACCTCTTTCAATAGATAATGAATATAGAATAGTAGTTACAAGATAAGGAATAAGATAGGGAACAAGATAAGAGAATAGGAGATAGATCTAATTATAGAATAAGGTCAGGAATATAGAAAAGATCTGATAAGAAGTAATTGATTAGACAATGAATGAACAATACTGGTGGTATATGTTACATACTTACTTTGGTGGATTAATCGATGATAAAGGAAATCACAAGTTGAAGAACACTAAGAATTTATGGATTCATATAAAAAACAAGCAAATGATAAGAAATAAATGATATCAATCAAACTAAATATTTTGAAGAGAAAAAAAAAAAAAAAGAAATTATTATCACACAAAGATCTCGGAAGAAAAAAAAAAAAAAAAGGAAAAAGGCTAATAATTATTATTCTTGAATAGTTTTTCCCAGTCCCTAACAATGCACATCTTGGGTAATTCTTTTTCATTATTGTTTGGTTTCATCATTGGAAACACAAATCGCAAATCAATTCATAACAACTGACAAATGCCTCTTCTGGTTTCTCCAAGAGTAGATTACCAATTAACCCCAATATAAAACTCAAATACTCAATATACTTCAAATTTTTTTCCTCCTCAACCAATCCTCCATCAAATTTACCACTTGCTGTTCGTCCAAAATCCATGGCACTAACGGCAGCGGGATTCACACCGGAGCAGTTCTTACCCATAGCGAAAATACTTGATGTTAATCCTAATACCAACGATTTGGCAGCAATTGCTTTGGCTTTGACTTCTTCAGGGGTTGCATCATTAGGATTCTTACTCAGAATCAACTTCAACAGATAAATTAGGGTGGAAATTACTGTCAATTGGATTTGACGTTTGGCATAAAGATGGTCTCTGTCATTAGATAATGGAATTGTGAACACCGGTAGCTCAAATTCATCATCATTATCATCATCATCATCATCATCCTCGTCACATTCATTTTGATTAATAGCAAGTGACAGTGGTTTCCTTCTTGTAGATAATGTGCGGAATAGCGACGATTCACGAGAAAGTAAACTATTCACACTTTTGCGGATCGAGTCTCTGGAGGCAGCATACTGGGACAGAGAGGTAATTTCATCAGAAACATTATCATCATCGTACTTCTTTCCTGAAAGACATATTTCCACCGATAAATCCTGGGGAGCGAGTTTTTCATTAGCGTAGGATGCAAAGTACTGAAGCAAAGGACAAAGGAACATACCACTAATGCCACTTTTCTCATTACTAAATTGCTCATCGATTCTGGTGGCATCGGTAGAATATTTGATAATTTGCTTGAAACGACGGTTGAAATCAAAAACACTATTGATGATGATATTTTTGCAATATCCAGGAGTAATGTCATTTATAAATATATCAAGCTCCTCCTTTTCAGAATTACCATCCTCTGTTTCTTCTTCATCATCATCATTGGCCAAATATGACACAGCATCAATTTCTGCTGCATAACTTCTTGAAGAGCCAAAAAGTCGGGGATTGAAGTTTGTACGAAGGGGAGTGGAACAAATCAGCAAAGAAGTTAGAAGGCCACTGCTACTACTAGTGGTGCTACTAAGACTGTCTCTTGACATTAAATTTTTACCGCCAATATTCGAACAATCAGTTCTTGGCGAGGAATTTGCACCAACAATATTGCAACTAAAGCGACGGACCTTATTAACATTTAAAGTAGACATCGAAGCAGTACTGTTATCATTCATAATATAACTGCTAATAGAACCAGAACCACTGGAAGAAGGGGCATTGATGTTACCATAATATTCAACTTCGTCATCAATGATACCCCGATTATCAGTCATCACCAAACAGGCATCATTATTGGCCATATCATTGGGAGATTCCAAAAGACATTCAAGAAGATTCAATTGATTGTTTTTGAATTCATTTTTGCAAAGCTTAACAGATTGAGGCTTTAAACTCTTCAAATTCACTCGAAGGCAAGGGACTACCACTTTTCTCCAGTGATTGATGATCAAATCTGGAATATTAATATCATTGATTGACCCAATCCTAGTAAAATTCAGCCCAAAAGTGTGATAATTTTCACTGATCAAACACTGAAGAAATCTAATGGTATAATGATCAATCTTGCTTTGTGAAAGATGGGCATGGATCGAAAATTTGAAACTTCTGATGATTCTTTTAAGAAGTTTGCCTAACATTTTGTTATATACTTTGTCTTGATAACTCTGCATATTATAATTGCCGGTTTTAGCATCCTCATACCCATCAGTTATCATGAGAAGCTTCTTCACATACTGGAAGTTTTCATAATCAGGTTTGGTTGGATCATATTCACAGTCACCCCAGAATTCAAGAAGTCTTTCTGAAGCATCTAGATATAATACTTGCTCTTCAAGATTATTTATTTGTTGGTCTGGATCATCATCGTAGATTTGCAAATAGTTAAATTGTTTTTCCATTGACTCCCAATCAGAAATACCAGTGATATAACTCAGAATCTTCTTGATGGTCTTATTATCTACCTGTTTCAGGATATAAACAAATCCGAATTTATCACAGGCTGGATTTAGATGAGTAATTGCATCTTTGACAACTTCCTTGATTTGATTCATATAGCACTCATTAGATATCTTGGGAAACTGTTTATTAATGAGGGAAATGCACATTATCAATCTAATAGGAGGCGCATCAGGACTCGGGATAAGTTTTTTCAATAAAGGTAAAGGTAATTCCATGGAATTGGCAAGCAAATCGTTCATGTGCTTAACTTCTTCGGGAATGAAGCGTCGATCAATTAGTCCCCAGGCATTTGTGGTCATTTGAATCAAAGGGACGAATGGAGTCATCTTGGATGTCAAGCAATTATTGGATTTCAATCCAATGGAACTTTTACTGTTGTTGATTTGATAGTTGAGGTAATTCTCCCATTTTCTAATGATGAGTCTATCCGATGACTTGATCTTGAGCTCAGGAAGTTCCAAGCTCGAGAATCGGAGGATCAAGGTATTCACGTCTTGCTTGGTTATTGAGGTCAAATCAGACTTGTACTTGATATTTCCGCATACCATATTCTTAGAAGCATCAACGAGCAAAAGCTTACCTTTATCAAAAAGGTAGAATTGATAGATTTCCCAATCGCCAGCTTCTTCCACTTGAAGAACGTCGAACATCACAAGCATGTCACCATCATCATCATCATCATCATCATCAACTTTCAGTTTTTCATCATTAATTTCTTGATTTTCTTGATAATTTTCAGTGATTAAAAAAGCGTCTTCTTTAACTTTGCAAGGCGTGATATTGAAATTGGCAAAGTTGTCAAGTTTGCCAAGCATATTTTGTATAACCCAATTGGATAATACTTTATGGTTCTCATGTTCCACTTCGATTTCATCCTGTTGCAAATCATTGGGTAAACAGTGTTCATTCAATTGAATATTCAAAACGCATGGCAATTCATGTTTTTTTGTGGATTCATTGAGGACCAATGTTGAATATTCGGGAATAATGGTGATTTTTGGCTTTGTCATTTCATCGATAAGTTGCTCATCATGACTAACTAAGCCTCTTGGTTCAACTTGTGGTAGCTCTTCTTCAATATTGATACCGATTTCTGGGGACGATAAGAAGGGGTTTTGCAAATATTCGTCGGCCAGCAGTTGTTGCCCATTGAATACCTTATCACTAAAGGATGATTTAATGGTCGAAGCAGTTATTGGGGTTACCAAAGATTTGTCTTCTAAGTAAGTTGGGGATATCAATATCTCTGAACCTAATGAGGCATCATACACTGGCATTAATGGGTACATGAACTCATTGCCACCTCTTGACAATGCCAGTTCCAAGATTGCCTCCAAATCTTGACTATTTGCTGGTCTAACAACCTTGCCACAAGTCATGCAATGAGGGAATTGATTAATATTTTGACGGTCCATGTGGCCCAAAAAGCAATCCCAATGGCAATCATGGCCACATGTTAATTCGATGATTTTTGTCTCGGTGGCTGCAAGTGATACTTGAAATTTATCAGCACAAAGGGCACAATTAGAGCCAACGATTGACCGGCGATGGCTTGGTTTACGATATTTTGGGTGTTTTGAGGACGACTTATTTTTGGACGACGATAATGAAGAAGAGGTGGTAGTCAGAGATGAAGTTGAAGAGATGGAGTGACGCTTCACAATATCACTTGGACTAGATGCTAAAGGAGATGACGGAGACGACGAAGAGAAAGAGGAGGAGGAAGAGGAGGAAGAAGAAGAGAAGGACCTTTTGTTGCCATTCGACAGGAAGAAGCTGTTCAGGGGCTTTTGGGATTTGTTAGAATGTGCAGTGAATATCGTCAAAGGCGATGAGCCTCTGGTCTTTGAGAATTTTGGTGGCAGTGGGAAGAATGGCACTGACAGTGGATGTTTGACAAGTTTGGAAAGAGGACTTAGGGCGCTTCGTGTTGGTTTTTCGGGCATTCTTCTAGTATTTTTACTGTGGAAATTGGTGATAACCGGGAGTACTTCATTTTATTTTCTCTCCTTTATTTGTTGATGCGATTTTGTTGATTCTTTATAACATGATGGGTGAAATGAGGCGGTTTCCCTTAAATGAGGCGACAGAGTGTCTCAATGTGGGAGGAGCGGCGGGACTGTATCCTGCCAATTATATTTGGATAATATTTGTTGATCGGTGGTTCCATCCCTCATCATAATCGTCTATATTTTATTTTATTTAGTTTATCCGTTGCCAATGGTGGGATTTCATTGTATTTTTGCCCATTGATGGTGATGGATGACATTTTTTTTTTCTTCTTCTTATCAACAATAGGAAATTTATTGTGATTTTTGACAGGTTTTTGCCAGTATGCGGTTGTTGACAGATCGATAAGTGGGGGATTTCCTTAAAAAAACCACAAAATCCTTTTTCTCGACCAGAAGCGATACTACCCCTATGGTGCCATCAGGGTCTGATTTGAGGCGACTTCGAGATTATCAACGTGAATCTTTTCGGGGTACGATCTTCCAACCCTCTTTAGCGTACAGCTGATCTCGCACTAGTTAGACCCAGTTGATTCATTCCTGTTTCCTCGCAATTCTTTCCAATTTGTTTCAAATGACAATTCTCTTTTTTCTTTTTTCTTTTTCATCTATTTTCTCTCTCTCTCTCTCTCTCTCTCTCTCTCTTTGTTATTTACTTTTAATTGGTGATGTTGAAAGATTAAGGAAATTGCTTGACGGAGTATGTGAGTGATACAGCATAATTGACTCGCTTATAGCCTATTGTAACCAATACTCCGTTTAAATGCAGAATACTCTGACAAGGAAAAAAAAAAAAAGAGAATTGAATCAAATTTCCTTGTTTTGAAGTCCAAGATGTACGCATTTAATAGATAAGCGAAGAAAATCATGTTAGTAGTGTATGCAAGCTCAGGAAATTTCTCCATGCTACACAATAGTAAATAAGCAGGAAACTTTTGTGTATTTTATAAACAAGCCAACTACAACCCAAAATTTCATATATTGGAGCATTACTGACTTTAAACAAGTGAGAGTTCCCTTCCTGTTAAACGAGTCTGGGACTTCTGTACCACTTGATATTTACAACTTTTTTTTTTTCAAATATACCATTAAAAAATGAAAAACTAAATAAAAAAATAGAATTTACATTAACTCAAAAATAATCAAAATGACTCAAACATTGTAATATATTAATATATCTATCTTGTTAATCAATCTCTATAGACAAGATGATAATCATCCTAACTGTCTCCGAGCTTTTCCAACAAAGATGGCAACTTTTCCATTGGCAAGCCATTGTAAATGATTTGATAAGTAGACTCAAACAATGGGAATTCATGAGTGGCATTGTCGTTGGCCAACAAATCGTGAACTTCCTTGGTAGTAACAATACCTTGGGAAGATTGACCATTCAACAATTTCTTTTCAGCTTCGACGGCAGAAGCACCGGTCTCTGCCATGAATTTACCAACTCTAACGTTTCTTCCCCCAGAACAGGTGGTGATCAAATCAGCAACCCCGGCAGATTCTTCGGTAAAAGTTTTTGGGTCGGAATCTGGGAAATACTTTTGGGCAAATTGGACAATTTCGATAAGCCCAATTCTCATAATCGCAGATTTGGCATTATCACCCCAGCCTAACCCTTCGACGAAACCGGCAGCCATGGCGACAACGTTCTTCAAGGCACCAGCAAGGGAAACACCAGCAACGTCAGCGACAACTCTCACGTGGAAGTATGGACGGTGGAAAAGCTTCTTCAACACAGACTTATCGACATCTTTGCCTGGTCCACGGAAGTCGCTTGGTTCATTGTAAGCCACGGTAGTTTCAGACCATTTTTGTTTGGCGACTTCTGGAGCCAAGTTGGCCCCGGAAAGGGCACCACAGTAAATTCCCAAGTTATCAGTGATGTATGAACTCAACAATTTACAACCTTGAGGGGTGACATCCAACCCTTTCAAACAAGAAATCGCACGGGCAGTAGGTGGGACCTTACCTTTCAATTGTTTGCAGACGTTACCCAAGAATTGATGAGGAATGTTGAAAACAATGATGTCGGCACCCTTGACGGTTTCGACGATGCTTGGTTCGGCAACGACATTGACAGGCAACTTGATGTTTGGCAAGTACTTGACGTTCTCGTGCTCGGTGTTGATGATCTCGGTTAATTTACGACCGTTGATTTTTTCTTCAAACACCCACATATGGACCAAAGGAGCAAAAAGCTTTGGGTTTTCGGCAGTGCTTTCGGCAACCACCTTGGCAATAGTAGTACCCCAGTTACCAGATCCGATGACACAGACCTTGTATGGCTTGGCTGGGAGCACCAACGAGGATGAAGCTGATTGGGTAGCGTTCAAGATCCCAGAGATTTGGCCGAGGCGCTGGGCGGTAGAAGACATTGTGCGGAGATGACTATAGCAGTGATTGTTGTAGCTGGATAGGTGATGACACGCGAGCAAGACGTTGTTATGAGTAGCGATAGAAGAGAAAGCTTGACGGTGGCGGATCAACAACAACAACAGCATGAAACAAGAAGCGAAGATGCCCCAGAAAAAAAAAAAAAAAAATTGGCTCGTTTTTCTTTTTATTTGTGGTTTTTGCCCGGGTTGTGGGGGAAGGGGCCGGGTGATTCTGGGGGAGAGAGTCATACTAGATTATATCCTCTGTTATCACGTATGTATGTATATATGATATTATCCCGTATGGTGATTGCTATAGTTACTATGATCATTGGGTATTGTAATATTGGGTATATAATATAGAGCACAATCCATATCGATCATCTCCCCAAATAATTATCATCTGTGTATGTACACAACGGGGTCCGCTTTATCACCAATGACTCAAAAACTGATAACTACAATAATTAATATTACACAAAACTTCAATTAACACACCATCTCAAATAACGATAGAAAAAATAGAAAACAGCTACATCACAGAAATGTAAAAAAAAAAAGAGACCACAAGTGTAATAACAATATTAATAGAGTTGCTCAACTTTCCCTTTCCGTTCTCTGTAATACACATCATAGTTTTTCAATACTTCCACATATTCACTCCATTGCCCATCAAATTTCGCATTGCTGAACTTATTTAAAACACATGCCTTACCGCGAGTTCTCATACCCATTGCTTCTTCATTGGATAATCCCATTGCCTCGCTGAAACATTGGTGCAATTCTTTGAATTCCCCTTGGGTCTCAAAATCAGGATCTTCGCTACTCTTGAAGAAAAACCCTGTACGATTACTATCGTTGGTTTCGCTGATCTTCAACTGACAACTTTTTTTATAATCCCATGGAACAGCAATGTCCAAATATGGTCCAGCACTGGCATGGCTAATTGGGATAAGCCCGGATGCCATTGTTTCTACCACCGCAATTCCAAAATGTTCATTCCACATAGCATTGATACCAAAAGAACTTTTTTGGAAATATTCCTTCACCGTTTCAAACGGAGCATCAAGAATAAATTCGACATGTTCATCGAGTCCCAATGATGATGCTAGAGCTCTGAGTGTTTGCACAAATTCACGATCTCTGTCATCACGAATCGACCCGATTAAAACTAGCTTAGGTTCTCCATCACCTTTGTAACTTTTAATGAATTTCGAAAACTCTTTAATGATAATCGAATGTCTTTTTTCCGGTCTGAATTGTGCCAAACATAAAAAGATATCTTGTCTTTCACTACTTTCGTCGTCTTCAGACAAGCATAAAACTCCATCTTCATTTTCAATTTCCTTGTCTTGACCATCGACTAAAGTTTCCGTAGAGCAGGGTGGATATAAAATTTTCATTCTCACTTGATGTTCATTCTTTGATTCCCCATTAATAGCCCACCAAATTTTGTTTAAATGGTTGTAAGTCCAAGTCCCATTACACAAAGGAACATCAATAAAGTATCCGACAAGAGAATAAACGGTGATGAAAATTCTCCAGTAAATCCATTTACCAATGATCTTCAATTTGCTGACAGTTCCTGATGAGCCTCGCAATTGAACCACAAGCTTATGCAACATGTCCAGCTGAATTACCGGGAAGTGTGTATACGATAAGATTGGAATTTTCAATAGATAGCTAATAATTGGATAAGCAAATGGGTACCCCATAGTATCGACCCAAACATCAGGAGGAAGCGCAAGACAAGCTTCGAGAGACAAAATGATCGATCCGAGCGCTTGACCCAACAAAGTAAACCGCTTCCAATAGTTGCCATCGACAAATCGACGATTATTGAGATAAATGAATACCACTCTAGAAGTTTGTAATTTCAAATTGAATCTTTTTGAAACATTGGCAATTATTTCTTCTGGCGTGGCATCCTTGGTGTCTGCGGTATAAATCACAGCAATATGACGGCTAGATAGCTTCAATGTCTGATAAACCGCTTGCCAAAGAACCCTTTCCCCACCGCCACCAGCATTACAATACGGATGGAAGAAACCAAAAATGAGCTTTCTATCATCATCGTCAACTCTTCTGGCACTCATTTCGCCGAAGAACTCATTGTAAGTCGCTTCATCTTTAATGTCTTCATCTTGCAACCTGATGAAATTGTAATCGGTGTCATTAGTAGAATAAGCAGATGGATTCTTAGCACCAAACAAAATTCGACGTCTATAAGCCCCAAGCTTCACCCCAAGACGTTTCTTACTGAGTCTTTTCGTGGCTTTGTTGCTCTTAATCACTTTAATAATCTTCTGCTTGTAATGAAGCGATGGCACAAAGAAGAATCGGTTGAGTACCGGACCTATTGAGTATAGAATAACCCCAATTAGGAGGGTTGCGGTGAAAACCACCTTTCCTAAGTTTTCAAGTGTCTCTTTTGTCTCTGGTGATACCATATTTATACCATTTATAAGCAAAAGAAGGGGATTATGTTTATACTTGTGTGTGGTCTCTTTTTAATTATTATTATTATTGTATTTGGGGACCGCAAATCACAGTTGAATTTTGAAAAGAATTCGAATCTGAAGTAGAATATTAACTGTTGCTAATGAGATGATTGGGTGTAATTGGTGGCACACCCAATTCAATGATTGCAGTTGTCTTTTTTTTTTTTTTGGCTAACGGGGCACCGTAGTTTTTATATGCGGTAATACTCCCAACATGATGGGGAGGTATTTAATGTAATTAATCTATTTAATAAATAGACTTACCAGTGAATACTTACAACTCTGAATAATGGCATTACTAGGAAATAAATCTATCGATATTATAGGTGTATAAATAAGGAGAGGGGGGGATAATCGGAAGAAACAATACTTTGTCACAATATCCATTATCTGAGAAGAGGACGGGCTTTAGAACTCTTGCCTTCAGAACTAGAAGATTGCTTGCTTTTCAACTCAGGATTCATAACAGATTCTACTCTCGGAATAGTCACATAATTATCACATGCTAAAGCAAATAAATATAGCCCTCCAATGAACAAAAATATAAAAAGGATCAAAAATCTAGAGCTTGGTTTACGCCACCACTTTCTATTACTTTTTCTCAAAACCACTTTTTCTTGTTTATGAGAACGTGCTCTTATTGATGATATATGCTTGGCTGGTCTAGGGGATATGAATGGAGTTGAAGAATTGCTAAGGAACGGTGATGAGGAAGTAGAGAAACTCGATTTCTCATCATAATATTGACCAAGTATCGGGGACACAGTCTTTTCAGATGCATTATCGCCAGTATCTAGTGTGAATGGGTTTCCTAATTCTGGTGACATCATTAACAAACTTTCGGGTGATGAACAAGTAGGTTCTTTTTGTAGTTGACGCTGTGAGGGTGTGGATAATGGCGAAAATGTTTGCGGTGAAGAGGAGGATGATAATGATGATGACGATGAGCAAGAGTAATATGAAGGTGATTTCGATGTTGGTACCTTTGTGTCAATTCCATGTTGTGATCTAAAGTATTTTTCCTTTAAAGCATTACGTTCTAAAGTGATCAAGCTTTTGAATAATGCGAAATCTTGGTTGTCTTGATCAAGCTGTGCCATTAATTTTTGAATTTGCTGATCTCTGAAATATTCAGTTTCTTCGTCAACATCGTGGTCTGGAAACTGTTTCATTCTTAGCAAAGATTTGATCAACTGTTCTCGTTGTTCAAACAATTTCGAGATACGTTGAATGACCGCCACTTCATTGGCAGTAGCTACCAACGTAACCCAGTTTTGGAAAGAGCTAAGCTTAACTAATTCGATAATACAAGTTTTTTGCAATCTGAGGACCCTGCACTTGAGACTTGTGAAAGTCTTTGACTGGTTACGATCTATTTGGATATTGAGCACGGAAGTGGTATCTTGCAACACAGACATTGGAAAAGTTGATTTATTTTTTATTTATATTTTATTTTTCTTTGAATAGAATGCTTCTATTATGATTAAAAGCCACACTGACATATATGTTCATGTATTCAGTGCGAAATATTGAAGGATCTATGTTGGTTTAAATATATTTTCGATCACCAAATGTAGCACAAAGGGTATCTGTCAACGGAAAAAAATAAGGAGGGTCATATTCCCATATTCTAGCTTGCTTTGGAGAGTTTTAATCTTACGGTAACAGGGTAGCAGTAGTGGATATTCAGTGTATCATAATAAAACAATCCATTATTTTTTGTTGTACCTCGCTGTTGAAAGATCATAAAATCTTTTTATGCATGCTGGCGATCGTTTCATGTTGGCGAAAGTTTCACATTTGGGGGATATCGCGGATCGTTACCAGCAAGACACTGCTGGTAGCGAGCAGTGAAAAGTCCCTTACTTTAAAATTATCATATTAATGACATATCCAAATGAAATAAACTCATGCTTTATTAATGAAACATGTTTGTTTTGTTTTGTTTTGCTTTGCTTTGCCTTTTTTTTTTTTTTCCACTTTTCTATTGCCTTATCTGTTTGTTTGTTTTCATTTGTCAATCAAGGATTCAGAAAAATCCCAATTCCAACAGGATTTTGAGAAAAGTGTCGTCATTTATATGATTATATAAAATACACTCTAATCAATCTGTATTAGTAACAATTTTTACAAACACCTTCAAGGTGTAAATATATCTTGGAAAATTGGGCAGTTTCAAACATCCTTGATTATGCTGCACCACTAGTCACAAAAACAACAGCAGCAGTGAGAGGACACACCGATTCCACTAGAATCATACTAGATGAGCAAATCCAATAATTGCAGCAATAGTTCAGAAAAAAAATGTTTGCTACGTTCTAAAAAAAAAAACAAAAAACAAATTGCTTACAAAATATTACTTGCTCAGCAACAGTATGTATGATTTTAGCAAAGAATAAGTTAGGTATGGATTCCTATATTTGTTTATCCATAGAGGTAGAGTACTAGTATAAATGGGAAGAAGTTTCTAACCTTCTACTTGTTGAAGTATCGTGGTAGTGTTGCAAAAGTAAGGATCAGTTCGAGCAGTTAGGGTATGAACTGTCTTCAAAGATGTTATAACTTGTTTATGAGCTGTATATTGTTATCAACGGTCGCTAAGCCTTCAACTATATGAAATACTTCCAAGAAATACTTGGATAAAACTAGTATACTTGTGAAGAACCCACATGCATGCCGGGTCTTTTATTATTGCGGGTAAGCGCAACCAGATTATTTTTCACACGGAGAAAAAAAAAAAAAAAATTAAGGTGGGTGGATGTTATATATTATCATTATCTTAAGTTAGCCTCATCAAATAATAAATCACCATGTTCAGCCGTTTTGTGGGCCTTACTGGCTTCAGAAGCACTGGTATCATCTCCCGCGCTACTTTTGCCCGTATCAACACCATCAATAGCATTGCTAGAAGAAACTTTTCTCGTAGCACTGTTCGTCTCCAAGAATCTGTCAGTGCTGCTAAACCACAATTGAAATGGAACGAATTTCTCAAACTTAGAAAGCAAGAGCGCCGTATCAATATGGTCTCATCTATTTTCACTGCCTGGATCGGGGCCTCCGTTGGTCTTGCCTATGTTTCACAACTTGAGATGGACTTGTCATTCCAGATCTATGGATTTGATCCAATTCTTGTGATGTGTGTTGCGTTAATCAGTTGTGGTGCCTTGGGTTTCTTATCTGGTCCTTTGGTCGGATCCACATTATTCAAAGCTAAAAACAAAGGGGTGTTGAAATTATACGAACAAAAGAACTCCACCTTCTTGAAGCACATCATCAAGAACAGAGTCGATGCTTCCAGACAAAGTTTCTCCAATCCAGTACCAGATTTCTACGGAGAAAAAATCACCAGTTTGAAGGATTACAAGCAATGGTTGAGGGATTGCAATGCTTATAGAAGAAAAACCACCGATTTCATTTAGATCAACAAGTTATTTTCAAAGAGGGGCTTTGAAGGGACTTTAATAATAATGTGTATATGGCAAAATGTACAAAATCCAGAGAATTGAATATTCCTTTATTTTTGATTTGATTGGAGCTCTCTTCACATCTTCCGCTCTTCGAATTCCTTTTTCTTTTTCTTTTTTTTTTCTCTTCTTCTATCCTTTGCTCTTCGTGCTCCATCCCCCTTTCAGTGATCAAGGTATTGTAAATAGATCGTTTTAATGAATATGATTGTTATGAATTCTATTAATCTGTATCTTTAATTGAATTATGTATTATGATAATTAGTATATCTCAGATTTAATTTTTGAAACATGTAAAACAGACTAGTTACAAGTTTTTGAACTTCCAAACTCTATGATGGTGTCCTTGGATAGGCGAGAAGTCTAATGATAATTTACATTATTTTTTTTGAAACTCAAGCTATCCTGATTTTGTGGCAGATTCCTATTTTGATCAATTAAAAAGGAAAAAAAAAAAAAAGACAAAGTTATAACTAGAAGATGAGTATTCTGAATTGTGGCTTCAAAAATGACCTGTATTTTTTTCATGTTTCAGGAAATCCGCATTATATAAAGAGGCTCTCCTATTAATGAGGGGGAGGGGGGTTTTCATATAAATACTTTAACACATATTTATTTTGATTTTCATTTTATCGTCATTTGACTTCCTTTATCTCTAATCATTTTGGATGTCCCGACCAACTACACCAGTATCACAGATAAAGTACAACTTTGGGCATCAGAGTTCCAGCAGTTTGGATTTTTCAGGAGATGGGAGCGATAAGATAATCTGTGACACTATTGCACTATCAACTGGTAAGGTTCATCGATTACTGGATGAGAAACTAAAAGAATTAAGAAAATATGGCAAGAAATTGAACTTGGAAGCTTACAAACAGGAAGGACCAACCACGCAAAAAAAGATGAAAAGAGAGATTGTTTGGCAAGATAATAATATTAAAGCAATGATAAACGATACTCACAAGAAAACAGCCTTGGAAAAAGCTAAAACATTCAAGAAAATAGAATCAACAGATTTTAAAAAATCTTCGGTCTCATCATCATCAGAATCTACACTAGTAGAAGGGGTGTCATTTGAAACCTCTTTGGGTGATCAAGAAGGGGGGAATATGAAGCACCCCAGCCACTGTCTGACCCCTGACTCTAACATTCTTGGATCTCGTAAGAGAAAGCGGTTATTTGAAGAAACGGTCAACACAGAGGATAAAGATATAGAGCTTTCGTGGTCCACAAAGAGAAAGAAGGTATTTGGGGATTCGAAAGTGTTTCTTGCAACTTCTATTCTATCCTGTGCGTATGGTGTTTGTTCTAAAGCTTTGGAACTATATGGAAAAAGGTAATTGTTACAATTGTTCAGCAATAGTTATTTGAATATATATCTTGTTAATATATCTCATAAATATATACAAACGATGCCTCCCTGGTTTACATATATATATCACGTAACTTCCTCCTGAAGTAGTGCGCTTTTCATGCATGGTTGTGAGGGATGGTGCGACCGCATTTCTAGAAAATTCGCTGAGTGCGGAAGGACAAGAAAAAAAAATATAAAATAATTGACCATTTTTCCTCCCCCACCCACCCAGCATATCGTATCCATAGGTGTGTGCTACATTTAATAATAGTAAACTAATATCCATTGGGCATCTGTTTCAAAAAAAAAATAATAGTAAATAGTTATTGAATTCGAATCATGTCTACCGCTGATGAATTGAAGGCTTTGGGTAACAAGGCATTTTCAGGTAAAGATTTTGCCACTGCCGTCCAATATTTCACCAAGGCCATAAATGTTTCTTCTACCCCAAACCATGTTTTATACTCCAATCGTTCTGCCTGTTATACTTCGATGAGAGAATACTCCAAGGCCTTGAGTGATGCTGAAGAATGTGTCAAAATCAACCCAACTTGGGCTAAAGGTTACAACAGAGTTGCTGCCGCCGAATTGGGGTTAAATAAACTCGATGATGCCGATGCTGCTTATAAGAAGGCCCTCTCATTGGACCCGGCCAATGCTATGGCTAAAGAAGGTTTGAAACAAGTTGAATCAACAAGATCTGTCGGTGCCAATGCCACTTCCCCTTTGGCTGATCCAAACTTGATTGGCAAATTGATGACCAACCCAAAGACCAGAAACCATATGAGTGATCCAACATTCGTGGCAAAGATCCAAAGAATGATGCTGTCAAATGACCCATCGAGATTGGATCCGCAAGAAATGTTGAGCGATCCAAGAATGATGGACGTGATGAGTGTAATTTTAGGATTTGATATCCCAAGTGCTGCTAGCAGTGCTCCAGCTTCAGAAACAACTCCAGAACAACAAACAACTCCTGTGGCTAAGGACGATGATCCAAAAGAGTCAATTCCAGAGGAAGATGTTGAAATGATGGAAGAACCAGAAGAAGACACCAGGGCCAAGGCTGATAAGATCAAGGCCGAAGCCAATACCCTTTACAAGCAACGTAAATTTGACGAAGCTATCGAATTATATAATAAAGCATACGAGACTCACGAAGATATCACATACCTTAACAACCGTGCTGCTGCGGAATTTGAAAAAGGCGATTATGACGTTGCTATCAAGACCTGTGAAACCGCTATTGACAAGGGTCGTGAAGTTAGAGCCGACTACAAAGTCATTGCCAAATCATTTGCCAGAATCGGTAACTGTTACTTGAAGAAAGACGATCTTAAACTTGCGATCCAATTCTTTGACAAATCGTTAACCGAACATAGAAACGCCGATGTCTTGACCAAGTTGAGAAATGCCGAAAAACTCTTGAAGAAGAAGGAAATTGAAGAATATATCAACCCAGAAAAGGCTGAAGAAGCCAGATTAGAAGGTCGAGATTATTTCACTAAAGGTGACTGGCCAAATGCTGTCAAGGCTTACGGTGAAATGATTAAGAGAGCCCCAGAAGATGCCAGAGGCTATTCTAACAGAGCTGCTGCTTACATCAAGTTGATGTCGTTCCCTGAAGCGGTCAAGGACTGTGATGTTGCCATTGCCAAGGATCCAAACTTTGTGAAGGCTTTTATTAGAAAGGCCACTGCCCAATTGACAATGCGTGAATTTGCTGCGTGTATTGCCACTTTGGACGCTGCCAAGGAAGTTGATGCTAAACATAACGATAGCAAGTCGGCATACGAGATCAGTCAAATATATTCTAAGGCTATGAGTCAAAGATTTGCTCCATTGGATGGGGAAACTGAAGAGCAAACCAGAGAAAGATTGAGCAGAGATCCAGAAGTTCAAGGGATTTTGCAAGACCCAGTGATGCAGAACATTTTACAACAAGCCAGTAACAACCCTGCCGCATTGCAAGAACACATGAAGAACCCTGAAATTTTCAAGAAGATTAATATCTTGATTGGTGCGGGAATCATTCGTACTGCCTAATTTCGTTATCCTCTTTTCCTTTCCTTTTCTTGTTTTTTTATAATTTCTTTTCCTACATATATATATATATTATACCGTATTTTGTTATTTTAAGCTTTCCTTTATTCTATGAATATATGTTGTAATATTTTGTTCCAGATAGTTGATGGTGTAATTATTAATGGTTTGAATGGTTAAAGGGGTTGGTAAATGTATTTTGTCAGTTATGATTTCATATTTAGCATCGACTCTCCTTAATGGAAATAAAATACTGTGGGATATCAAGCACTGCATTCTTTGTTTGTTTGGATGGTCGTTTTTTCTTTTTTTTTTTTTCTAATGAGAGCATCTAATGATTGACCATTCTTCTAGCTCTACGTTTTTTTTTTGTTTTTTTTTTTCATAATTATCAACAATAAAAGACCTTTGAAATTCAAGAAAAATTCAGATTAGTAGCATTTGTATGTAATTAGGAGGTGTGCCATGGAGATTACTATAATAAACAGAAAGAAAATATGTTTCACAAAAAAAAAAGAAACAGCGAGGAAGAAAGAAAAAAAAATAATAATAGGAGGAAAACAAACAAAACAAAATTAATAATAGAAAAATAAAAAGAAAAGAAGTTTATAAGGGATAGTGATGTGAGAGAGATATAATAAAGGTGAGAGGAATATAGGAAAGAGGAGAGGAAAAACCATAACTTTTTTTTTTTTTTTTTTTTTATTATTTATTCATTATCGTTGTAAATATCATAGTATGTATGATAGATGATACAACCGAATAATGGGCAATTAGAATTGAATAATTTTTTCATTTTTTTTTGGCAAAGTGTACTCAGTGACTATTGTCTATTATTCACTTTCTCTTAACCAAGTTTTCTTCGGTACCATAAACTCTGAAATCATTGTTACCTTCGACCACGTTTCTAATTTTTTCGTATTGTTCAACTTGAAGTTCCCAGGTTTGCTTTTCCTTCTTTTTTGATTTATCAAACAAACTTTGGTCTGGTTTTCTATAAGTGCCACCGATTCTATCCCACAAAGTGGTGAATTGACCATAATTGTAATTGAAGTATAAATGGTGGACGGTATGGCAAGCGGCCCCGTTGACGACTGGATCATCGGTGAGATACTCACCATCGTGGATCATCACGGTCCAAAAGTTGACAAAAGTGAACAAAATCAAGTACGAAACTTTGTGCAATGGGAATAAGATTGGGTAAATGTGATAAGGAAGCGATTGGGCGTAGCCGTCGAAAGGATGGAAAGCGTGGGAAGCGTAAGGGGTGGTGACGATCCATTTGTGGTGAGGTTTATGGAACAATTTGTAAACGTTTGGCCAGTGCAACCATCTGTGGATACAATAAATCCCGAAATCGGTGAACATCACAAATAATGGGTATTGCAAGAGCACCGATGTCCAGCCTCCGGTGGATTCGTTAATGCCAAGGTACAATTTAGAGTAACCGGACAATTCGGCAAGCCAACATGGTAAAGTTAAGAAAACCATGACAGGGATTGATCCCATGGCGTGTCTGATTTCAAGAGACATTTGATTTTTCAAGTATCTTGGGTGGTTGAACACTGCTTTATCAAAGATAAAGCGGTATGAGAATGAGGCAGCAAGTAAATAAAGAATCCACCCAAAAATGGTGCCGATGATCCATAAAGAAAGGGCTTCTCTAAAGAAATGGTGTCTTGGGAATACCGACGAGTACATATCGACACTTTCTGGTAAGAAATGGGGGAAGTACCCGTAGATGTCCTTTTCGACTATATATTTCTTGGTCAACTCGTACAATTCGTCATTGTTGGAGAATTGTGATGGGACGTACGAGAGAGAGTTGGCAAAGTCCAACGCTTTTGAAGAGTAATTACCGAGCCTCAAGTTCTTGGACACCGCAGCAGGCAAGTGTTGAGCAAGAGTGGTAGGGAACAAGGTGGCATATACCTTGTCGAAGAAGAAGTAGTCCGCAAATTCCAAGACAATATCCATGGTTCACCGGTTGATGTTGGGTATAATGATATTTGACGATAATTTTGGGATATCAAAAAAAGCAGGCAACACCGTTTTCTTATTGATATGTGTATATATATATATATATATATATATATAAAACAATATATATATACTATATGTGTGTGGCAGTTATAGCTGAATGTTTAATGGAATAAATTATCGACTGATCTTGAAGTGAGGAAAAAAAAAATAACAAAACGAAAAGGTGTGATTTAGTAGTCTCTGGGATGGAAAAAAAAAAAAAAAAAAAAAAAAATATTGGAACCTTCAGAACTTAAGTATTCTGATTGTGAAAAGATCAAATGAATAAACGGGAAGTCCTATTTTGAAAAGAATAAGACAGTTTTCTAGATAATAACGACGACAGGGAATGGTATGCTGAAGAATCCGGAACCCCCTTAGGCTTTTATATACCGTTGTTGGTTAATTCCGTTTCCCTTTTTGAGATGGTTGATGCTCTCGCTTAGGTCGTATAGCCGGGGTACGACGACGGCACAGGGCTAAAAATCTCCGATCCCAGCCGACGCTCATAACCAGGGATCTCCGGCCGGCGTCAGTCGAGTTGTTTTCACGCCATTGGCATCGGTGATATTCGCCTACTTATCGATCGATCGATCGATCGATTGTTTGTTCGTTCGTTCGTTCTTCAGATATATACGATACACGGCAGTTCTGGTGGTCACACAGCAGATCCCGTGGTGAAGGCTTACTGATTGAAGTTTGCTTCCTCCTGACCTCATCTCCCCGTCATGATGTGCAGAGACTATCCTATCCTATCACCAATGTGTCGGATCGGTGCCGGATCCGTTGTCTCCGCAATAGTCTCGTAAAGCACTATTTCAACGAACATTTGATGATGGTTGTTGATCTTTTGCAATTGTTTCTATTTATTTTACTTATGGCTATCGTAGGTATTATTATGGCCATCCCTCGTAAACTGTATCCCCGATTTCTCAGTGGTTTAAACAACTGTATGATCCAACCACAGCAGCTATTATTGAACCGCCGTGTCTAGCCCCCTAATCGTTTACCACCATCAGATGAGTGCACCCGGAAATAGGAATATTAGTGATGATTCCATGGCTCTAGAGCCTCAATTGCGGCTATTATATTAAATTACGTGGTCCAGGGATGATAATATGGAAATAACACTGCTACAATTCAGGCAATCCCAAATATACATTATCTGCCAGATCCTTCAGTCCGCATCGTTCTCTGTAACTCTTGATATATATCATTATCTATGTGTACGAGAAAGAGAAAGAGAAAGATAGGCCAAAATCTTAACAGTAAGTGTCGCTGAAGCTGGTTGACAAGATCTAATACATGGTCTGTGATTTTTAGTTTCGTCATCAGATGCAAGGTTCCAAAAGTCATCAAGGAACATAACTTAGCTGTATTCAAACTACAAAATTAACCGGAAAGAAATATCATGTTTGTCTTCCAACTCATAAATTATCCTTGGGAAATGGAAAATAGTTATTAAGCTATTGAATAGATCTCCCAATGCTTTTGGATTCTAATTATTACCGATTAGAAATACCTAGAATATTGGATGTATTGGAGAATACAAAGTGGATCAACTAGAACTATGTTGAAGAAAAAAAAAAAAAAAAAGAAAAAAGAAAAATCAATTAGTAAATTATAATGCAACAAACAAACAAAAAACCATATGACAATGAAAATCTCATCCATAATTCAACTTATATAACAGTATATAACAGTATATAACTATATATCCAACACTATACTAAAAACAAAACAAAAAACTCAAATTATTAATTATTAATTATTAATTATTATTAAAGTTCTTTTTTTTAAAAAAAAAAGTTTTTCCCACACCACAAAAGTTAACCAGATCTCTGAAATATATATATAAAAAAAAAAAAAAGGCCCCCAAAAATAATACTCATCAATTACCCTTTAAAACTTTACCTTTGGTATCAATTTTTTTCTCTCTCAAGGCCGATTTAGCTTCTCTTAATTTAAGTAATGTTTCAATTCTATTATCTAGAAGATCACCTCCATGCACGACATTTTTTCTGAAGATTTTGTTAGTATTACCTTCAATCTGACCACGATTCTTCTCTTTCCTCTTGAAATTGTTTTGGGCGACTCCCGAGGCAATTCTCTTCACCAAAAACTCAAGTATCGCTCCTTGGAATCCAAAGGTTTCCCAGAATACTTTTTTGGCCACAGAATACAATCTTTCCTTCACCTTATCTGGTTTCTTATTCCAGGTTTTTTTCTTCAAGTTTTTAACATTCTCCGGTGATACCTCGCCGATCAGTGTTCGGGGCATTCTTTCACCATTGATCAAAATCCCCAAATCTTCGGCAGTTTGCTCGATCAACAACTCGATGATTGACACCTCGATTGGCGTGACCCCTAAAATTCTTGACGTGGTGGCTCTGGAGGTATTATCGTAGATATAGAACGCCGCCACCTCGGGAGGATCCCTTTTTGTAGATTTTTTATAAGTGAAATAACTGAAAATCTCATTGGCGATCATCGATTTGGTGTAAGGAACGTTATCGATGGTTCCTTCAATTTCATAAAATTTAAGATGTTGGAACACCGCTTTACAATGACTGGCAAACCGTTTGGCAACAAACATGGCGTAGAAATCGGTTTCCTCGATCCTAAAGATTCTTTCTTCTTCTCTGGGGTCATAATAACAGTAAGCGTGGATTATTTGTTCCTTGATCGACAAGAAAGAGGCTTCAATGGTTCCGAGGGGTAAGTTCTGAGGATTAATTCGTTTATGGATGAAGTTTATTGGATGCATTGTCGATACAAAATCACGGTACGAAGACCTACCAGCAAGCTCCCAGCTTCCACCAATGGGTATATCGGCGGGAGTCAGATTATTATTATTAATATTATTATTATTATTATTATTATTATTATTATTATTCAAAAGATGGTGATTATAATAGTATCGCTTAGCACAAAGTTCGGCATGGTGGTTTTGTTTGGAAAGTTTCTGTAAATAATCATTGATACTGAACTCCTCTTTCAATTGTTCAAAAGTCGGACTGAGAAGATAGTTTATGTTTGGAAACGGATCATCATTGGAGATTGTAACTTCCTCATAATTTTCATTGAAACTTGGAGAGAAATGGGGCGGTGTATTCAGAAACGAACAATGATTGGTAGTGGGAAATTGCAAATCAAATGGCATTTGAGATAATAATGTTGTTGATGATGATGATTTATTATTATTATTATTATTATTATTATTATTATTATTATTATTATTATTCACTGCCATTGTACTATGGTGATGGGAAGGCAGTTGATATTCTAAGCCTTGATGGAACAAGGGGTCAGATTGAGGTACCATCATTAACCAACTTTCTAAATTTACATCTGATGCAGGAAAAATTCCTCCTGAATTATTGTGATCCTCTTCAATTCTTGGAAATTCATTACTTCCAAGCTCAACATTTTTTGGCAAATTTCTTAACTTCCCATTAAGAACATTGATCTCATGTGGGTTCCCGGACATCAAACAATTTAATCTCTGATGATATGAGAAATCATTATTATTATTATTATTATTATTATTATTATTATTAAAATCAAAATCATCATGGTTTTGTGACATTAGCTTAAACAAATCGAAACTCGAAGTAGCAGTAGTGACATCTCCGGGATTTTCATATTGTGGCAAGAGGCTGAACATTGTCTCCACTGAGCTTTCCTTGGAATCAAATAATGGTGAAATCGTTCCAAAATCATCAAAGATATCTTGGGTGGTATCAGGAAAATCCCCTCCTTCATGGTAATTGGTTTCATTACCGTTCATGTCGTGATCTCCTCCTTACTGTTCTTTTTCAACTTGGGACAGACTAAGTAACACGAAATTGTGAGAGCCTTTTAATCTTTTTTTTTTTTTTTTATTGGTATTGTGAGAAACTTAATAGACACTCATTACTTTTATCTAGAAAATTCATCATTCAGAAGTTTGGAAAATAGAGAGTGATTTTTTTTTTTTTTTTTTTTTTTAAAAAAATTCCGATTTTCAGGAGTTTAAATGGCAGGAAATGTTGAAAAACGTTGGAAAAGATGTGTGCAATGGATGCAAGTAAGTAACTGTGACAGCCTCGTTGATGAGTCGAAACCAACCATTTTTTTATTTTAATTTTTTTTTCCTTACTAAACAGTCTTTTCTTTCATTTATAGAATTTTCCAAATGTCTTTTTACTGGCGAGCCACTAAGTTTGTGGACGATTCATGTTGAGGAAAAATTGATCTGCTGCATGCATATAAGAGGCGACGCCCAACGCCACGCTCCCGTGGTTTTTTTTTATAAGCAGTGTGTGAGGTGAGTGCTAAGCTTGTCATGACAATAGAACTGTGATTTCATAGGGAAATATAAATATGATTGAATATTCACCTAGAAAACAAAAAAAAAAACAACACTAAAATTCCACTGTTTGCAAATAAAGACCACCACCAGCTTGTATAATAATAATAATAATAATAATAATAATAATAATAATAATAATAATAATAATAATAATAATAATTGAGTTGATATTCTACGGCTCTGTGATCATACTATAATATAATATAACATGTCATTTCTAAGGCTACATGTTCTAGGGAGGTTTTTTTTTTTTTAAGGCATACTAAATAGAAACATTCCTTTAATTAATAATGGAACCAATCCAATAATAAAGAATCATGAGAATTGAATAATGGTAGAATTTTTTTAGCAACATCAATTTAGCAAAAAAATGGAAAAAATACACAATAAAGAACCGAAATTGCAACCACCAATCATAAACAACGTTAGAGAACAAGACGATAATTAAAAACTTCAGAACAAAATAAACAGCAAGAGAGTATTGCCAAATGCATTATTGGAGAAACTAACAAGCAAAAAAAAGGCAAACGAAAAAAAAAAAAAACAGAACAAAACAAACATCAATGCAAAAATAAAATTAGATTATTTGAAAGGCTTTTCTTCTCTTGTTTTGACCTCGTCATTTCCATAATGCCATCCTCTGAAAAAATCCATTGTTTTGGTGAAAACCACGAGTAAGACCCCACCTCCCGGTCCCAATCTTAAAACTTTTGGTAATAATCCTTTGAATAACGCTCTCGGGCCTTCTTCACGATACACGATTGCTAAACCTGGTAAGGTCCACACGTATTTTGGTTTGACTCCTTCAGTTTTCACTTGGTTTTGAATTCTGGTTTTCACCACATCGAATGGAATATTCAAAATGGTACCAACACACCCTCCGATACTCCCACTGATAAGATCGGCGATGGTTTTTTTAGTACCTTCATACTTTGGCATCAACGAGCGTATTTGATGGATCGATCCAAAATACGCGGCGTTCCACATGACATGTCTCCAAAGAGTGGCTTCTAATCCGGTGTATAAAGATTTGATCCCTCCTTCGTTGACGACAATACTTTTCACCACGTCCAATGGACCAGAGTACCGGGGTCCCCCAGGGGCTTGTAATCTAATCTTGACCAATTCAAACGGTACCACCACAAACGATTCGGTGGCCCCAGCACAGGCCCCGGTGAGGATCGCCAACGGTTGGTTCATTTGGGGGTAACCGAGGAGTTTTGGAATGAGTTTGGAGTATTCGTCATTGGCGGCGAATTTCGTAGCCCGCTTAGGAGCCTCCATGATAATTGGGGCGGAAATTCCCCGGTATAAATGAGAAGGGCCTTCGAGTTTGACAATCTTGGTGACACAATCGATGATTCCGGTGTAGTGGGTGGTGGTGGTGGCGGCCCCCGCCTTTGCAGGGCTGGAGGAGAGACCCTGGAGTTGAAGACGAGTTTTCACGACATCAAGAGGATACATCAAGAGAATTTCACTGATTCCGGCAACGGCCCCAGAAATAAACTGGTACACGAACGGTAGGGCTAGAAGTTGTGTTAGTAGATGGGTAATGGGCAATGGGCAATGGGTAATGGGCAATTGGTGGTGGTGCTCGTCGCTTGCCATTGCCGTAGTAACAAAAGTGCGGGGCGGAGATGGCGATGATGAGGAGGAGGAAAGATGATAAATACTCACGTCTTGTATCCTGAGACGTCATTTCCAAGATAGATAGTCCAGTTATTGTTATTCGACAAGAGAAAGGCTATCCTTTAATGTTTTATTGTTGTTGTTGTTGTTGTTTTTTCTTCCAAATTAATTTTTTTTTTTCTCACAAGAAAGCCCTTTAATAAGTATAATTAAGTGGTGTCAAATAACAACTCTTCCCGGGCGTAAGGGAACAAAGGAAAGTGAAAAAAAAAAAAGGATAATGAAAAATTACAGATAATCTGCCCCCCTCCCAAAAAGACACCACACCACACCACACAACACAATATAACACAACACACACCCACATTAAAGGCATCTACTGACAGCACATCGTTATTGTCTCTTAATAATAAAGAGATTAATTATGGCTTATTATGGCTTATTTAACAAGTTTCATTTGATTAGACCGTTGTAGGGATATGTAATGTAATAATATATGTATATAAATGATAATAATAATAATAACAACAACAAAAGACCATGTCAATCATAACTTCCAATCCCTGAACCCGTCTTTCTCAAAAACCACTTTATTTTGCACAGTACCCACTTTCTCCAACTTACAAACACAAACGTCGCCATCTTGTAGCCATTTTGGATCTTTCATTCCCGCAGCCACCCCACCAGGGGTCCCGGTCCAAATGATATCCCCCGGCATCAAAGTAGTGCCTTGACTCAAGAAATGCACTAGCTCGACAACGTCAAAGATCATGTCCCCGGTAGTACTATCTTGACGAAGCTCTCCGTTGACGTACGACGAGATTTGCAAATCGTTGGGGTTACCCACTACCGATGGCGACACGATCGCTGGGCCAAATGGCGCCCAAGTATCGAACATTTTCCCGGTAGTGAACTGCGACCCGCCTCTAGCAATCTGCCAGGTTCTTTGAGAAACGTCGTTCCCTACAGAGTACCCGAGGATATATTCGGAAACTTTGTCCTTTGGGATATTGGTCCCGGCTTTCCCAATGACCACCACCAATTCGGTTTCGTAATCGACTTGCGGCTTGGTATCTTTTGGATCATTTGGGTTGCCCACCACCTGGGCAAAACGAGGCACGATAATTGAGTCATTTGGCCCGGCAGCGGCGGTGGCAGGCTTGTAAAACCCTACTGGGAACTTTGGTTTAGGAGACCCAAGTTCCGCGGCGTGTTTGGAGTAATTGAGGCCAATTAGACGGACGGTTCCCAATTGAGATGGGGCGATGGGACAAAGCAATTGGGCCACTGGTTTGATCTGGTTGGTGATGGTGTAGGACGAAGAAAACACATCGCCGACAATAACGTGGGCCTCCTTGGTGAATCTGGGGTCGAAAGTTTCCGGGGTGGTGGTGGAAGGCACGATGGCATCGCCAAAGTACACCTTGCTGTCGGTGGAGACGAATCTGATAAGACGTTTGAAGGACATGTTTGTTTGTTTGGAGGGGGAGGGGGAGAAAAGATAGGGAGAAAACAGCGAAGGAAGACAATTAATGGTGGAGTGAGGACGAGGAGGAGAAGAGAGAGAGAGAGGGCTCTTTTGTAGTAGGAAACTCCCGTCGGGATCGACCTGCCCCCACACCCACACGCACACCTCACCCTCTCTCTCTCTCTCTCTCTCTCTCTTTCTCTCTCTCTCTCAGAGCGAGGACGGACAGAGGACAGAAAAGGAGGTCTGGCACCCGGGACACCGGCCCCCCCCCCCCCCGTGACTGATAAGTTTTCGATGCGAGCCGGAGATTTTAAATTAATTTGGATAGGATACTTTTACTATCACTGGGTATCAAATAATGTTATATAATATACTCTTTGGATATACTCTCCAGGCACAGAATTAAGTACAGTTACCATGTTCTCTGGTGCAGAGTGCTCGACTAGCAAGAACCCCCTCGCCCAGTTTGCAAACAGAGGGATCAACACCGACACCTCCCTCCACAAGGGCCCGTCGCTCCTTCATGGGCCCTCCTCCTCCTCCTCCTCCTCCTCCTTCCCTAACCAAATGGCCCAAGAACGGGCCATGTCCGCCAACGACGCCACTAAGTTCAACCAGTTCTACCACAGTGATAATAACCATGGCTTAACAACAGAAACAGCAACATCTCCCAATGTCATGGCAATGCCTTTAAATATGCAATCGATGAACCGTGAACTTGCCTCGATCCAACGCTCGATGATTGCAGCTGGTGGTGGTGCTTCTAGATCAATGACTGGTGCTCCCACCGCCACCACCGCCAGTAATAACTGGTCTCAAGAATTCAACTCACCGGGGACTACTAGTGTTACCATGGCAGCAAAAACCTCGACCAATGCGGCGATTTCCCAAAATTTCTCTGGTCAAGGCCATTATCAACCCCGGTTTATGAATCAGTTAATGTTTGCCAATTCAGCCATGGCAAGAATGGATGTCGGAGGTCAAGCCCCCCAAGTCTCAAATCAGAATATTAATATCAATTGGGATGATCATTTCAAGGACGTGGAGCAGGAAATCTCCAGCTCCAAAGAAAAATTGCAAGTCGTCGACGACGAAGAAGAAGAAGAAGAAGAAGAAGTGGTCGAAGAAATCCTCCTGTCCAATACCCAGGCTCAAGAAGACGGGATGTCCGAAACTTTTGAAGAACTTTGGAATAACATGAAACAAAATGACGATATTGATTACGACAATATCCATAATGGATTTCTCGGGGGTAATAGTAATAGCAGCATGCATCCTGGATTCGACGTTTATAAATTTGAAGACACCGAGAATAACCAATTCCTTGATCTTGATGATCCATACCTGATTGGGCTTCAGTTGATGGAAAACGGGGCGAAATTAAGCGAGGCGGCCCTTGCGTTTGAAGCCGCGGTCCAAAAAGATCCAAAACACATCGATGCCTGGTTGAAACTCGGGGAAGTTCAAAGTGCCAACGAGAAGGAAAAACCAGGGATCATTGCCTATAACCAGGTACTCAAATTGGATCCTCATAATTTGACGGCATTAATGAATTCAGCCATTGGGTACATCAATGAAGGATACGATAACCTGGTACTGGAGAACTTGAAACAATGGATCTTCACCAAATACCCTCAATCGGCAGCGATTTTCAAACAAATAGACCAAACTAAAGAAACCGAGAATTCAGAAACCGGGATGCATTTCCATTACCTTGACAGATTTGCTTCGTTGACAGAGACATTTTTGTCGATTATTAGGGCCGATCCCGCGACAGCAGGAAACGACGCTGATCTTCAATTAGGATTGGGGGCGCTTTTCTACGCCACTGGTGATTTCAATAAGACCATTGATTGTTTCCAAACTGCGTTGAGAATCCAGCCGAACGATGAAATTCTTTGGAATAGATTAGGAGCCGCGTTGGCCAATTCCAACCGGTCAGAAGAAGCGATCAATGCGTATTACCGGGCGTTACAACTTAAACCAAGTTTTGTAAGAGCTCGGTACAATTTGGGGGTGTCGTGTATTAATATTGGCTGTTATAAAGAGGCGGCAGAGCATTTATTGGCAGGGCTAAGTTTACATAAAGTTGAAGGAGGGAAAGATATCCAAGATGGAGAGATATTTAATATCGATAATAACCAGAGTAATAGTTTGCTAGAGAGTTTGAAGAGGGTTTTTCTTTCGATGGAAAGACATGATTTGTTGGATAAAGTTGAGCCAAATATGAATTTGGATCAGTTTAGGAAAGAATTCAATTTTTGAAGTGGGATTTATTTATTTATTTATTTATTTATTTATTTATTTATTTATTTATTTATTTATTTATTTATTTATTTATTTATTTATTTATTTATTTATTTATTTATTTATTTATTTATTTATTTATTTATTTATTCATTTATTTATTTATTTATTTATTTATTTATTTATTTATTTATTTATTTATTTATTTATTTATTTATTTATTTATTTATTTATTTATTTATTTATTTATTTATTTATTTATTTATTTATTTATTTATTTATTTATTTATTTATTTATTTATTTATTTATTTATTTATTTATTTATTTATTTATTTATTTATTCATTTATTTGAATGGTTTCTGTTTAGCTAGATGTTTTCTTTTCGGTGAAATAAGTTGATATGAACTTCTATTCATGCTGGATAATTTTTCAGGGAAATAGGTTCATGTCATAATAAGAAATATTATATATCAGTTAGTCAGTTAGTTGGTTAGTTTATTCTCGTCTGATTTTGTGTCACAAACTTTTTATGCACGATGGAAGATTTCCAACAACCTCAGCCTCCACAATACATAAAACAAAAAATACCTTGATAATACATATATATATATATATATATATATTTATGAATTATGTGCTAATAACTAATTGAAATATAAATCATTAACATAAAGAAAAAAAAAAAAAGAATCAGTAATAATAGAAAATAAAATCACATCAATACCAAAAAACAAGAAGTCACAAATTCATCATTTCCCAGACAGAGAGAGATACCATATTCTAAAAAAAAAAAAAAAAAAAATGACAATCACCTCTATTCTTCGAACTCTTCATTCGATCCAAAACCAATCATTACCACAAGCTTTTTCTTCCTACAATCAACTAGATATTTCACAAATCACGTCACAAATATTAGTGTGTTCCGAGCCGGTGAGTACTGGCAAGTTACCGTCGATATGGTACAAAAACTCGCTTAATGAATTGATCAAGTATCTTAATTTCAATCACCCCAATAAATGGTTAATTGTCAACCTTCAACAGGAGCCTAGCCAGTACGAAGATTGTCAGGTATTTGGCAATGTGGTGCACCATCCGTTTCCCGACCACCAACCCCCACCGTTCGTGATGTTTGTGAAGATTGTGAAAACCATCCATCGATATTTATCTGAGGACGGTGACCGGATAGTGTTGATCCATTGTAAAGCCGGGAAAGGTCGTTCAGGGACCGTGGTATGTGGGTACTTGATGAACTATTATCACATTGGGGCCGATGAGGCCAATCGGTACTACAGTGCCAAAAGAATGCGATGGGGGATGACGGGGGTATCGATTCATAGCCAACAACGATACTTGGGGTATTTTGAACAATGGACGAAAATGGGGAAACTCGAACAGATTAAAGTAATGGGGAATGCTGTTGCTGGGAAGAAGATGATGAAGGTGTACGGGATTAGGGTGATTGATCGGAGTTTCTTGGAGTTGGATCCCAAAGATTTGCGGGTGCTGGTTTGGGATTATTATGACACCAGAGGGGAAATGCGGCTAGTTTGGAAAGCCGAGGGAGGTTATCAAGGGGAGCAGCAGCAGCAGCAGCAGCAGGCGGCCAGGGTTGAGCGATGTGGAGTGACGGAAGGCGGCCCAAAGAATGTGGTGTATTACCGGTTTAAGCAGCCTTTGTACACCAATTGCGACGTCCGGATAGTTTTGGGTAATCGTAATGCGCGGTGGGGGTTGGGACTAGTGGACCATTGCGGGTTTTGGTTCCACGGATACTTCGAGAAGAACAAGGAGAAGACAAAGACAAAGACAAGTACCACTGAAAGTAGTGGAAATACGGTGTTCAGCATTGCCCACAGAGAAACAGACGGGTATTGTGGGCTGGGGATCAGGCCAGGGTTGCAATTGTTTGAGCGGGTTGAGGTTGTGTATTACTGCAAGTGAATGAATGGGTGTCGATCGTTTTGACAGGGAAACTAGAGGAGGCAAATATGTTTATATATATATATATATATATCTGATGTATAATAGATATTATTTAGGATTTTTTCTATTGAGGGGGAGAGTATTATTAGTGAGGGTGTGTGGTAATATAATATATGATATAATAAATAATATGTTATATAATATAATATAACATATGATATGATATGATAAGGTGGCCGGAGTGCGCGGAGGGGTTTCCCGTGTTTCTTTTTCATTCCGAAGGGGGCGATTTTTCTGATTTTCTGATTTTCTGATTTCGATTTCTGATTTTTGTTGTTGTTGTTGTTGTTGTTGTTGATGCCAACTGCAACTGCTTTTTTCTTTATTTTTGCTCTCTTCCCATAGTATATCCTTCCACTGCTGTCCCAGTTACAAGCTAGTTCTTACTACTTCGCCATACTTGCATTTGCCTGGTCGTGTTTTTTTTTTTTTCTGTTTTCTTTTCATTCCAGTCTATCCTTTTGACTCGTATCATCATCATCATCATCATCATCATTATCATCATTTTTTTTTATTATTATTATTATAAGTATCCAGGGGTCCTCAAATTATCATTATCCTCATTTCTAACAAGACAAGACGCTTTGGCCGCCAATGATATAACATTTCAGATACATCACCTTTGTCCTTGTTTGTTTTTGCTTAGCTATTAAATTCATATTATATTAAACAATCATATCTGCGACACTTTTAACGATTTTTTTTTTTTTTTTTTCTAAGAAAACTCTCCACCTTATATCATCATTTTCATTTTTTTACATGCTAGTTTGTGGTTATTACTAGAGAATCATCAATATTAGATATCACCAATTACAATAATATCCCTTGCTATAAAACCACCACCATCAACAATCATCATCATATATCATTGAATATCATGTTTAGCAAGTTCCCCAGGAAATCAAAGCAGAAAATGGGCGATGATCCAGAGCCCCCTGCCAGAGCCAGGATCACCAGATCAAAATTTAAAGAATCCAAACCTGACAATAACCAGGAACAACAACAAGATGATAATGGAGAAGAAGAAGAACAAGAAGATGATAATGATCGAGAAGAAGATCGAGAAGAAAATCAAGATCAAGATAATAAAGATAATACCGAAGATGAAGATGAAGATGAAGGAGAAAAAATGAATATTGATATTGAAGAATCCAAGCAGCGAAGCCCTCATAATAATGCATTCAAACATTCAGATTTCTCATTAAATGATTTACTCAAATGGGATAAATCAGAAGAATCATTAGTGTCAATGTTAAAACTCCAAATCGAAAGAGAACGATCGCAACAAGAACAATTGAAACTTCAAAACATTAAGAAAACCATGGAAGTGTTAAATATGGCCATCAATTACAAAATCCCCAACGATTCCATCGCCTTGATTTTCAATAACCGTGTCCCAGTATCTTTGGAAGACGCTAAAAGAAAACTTGTCGCCGCCCGCACTACCGCGTACAATAATAATAAAAATACTCTTCCAGAAAGAAGTAATACTGCTGCTACTACCACCACCACGGCCCCATCAGGAACCGTTAGTAAACCATATACCCATACTCGAGGCACCAGCCGTTCACAATCATCATCATCGATATCCTCGCTGAGCACGTCTAACCAACCAACCACCTCGGTTTTTAAAGTCAATATCCCCCAACAAGTCCAGTACCAATTCCATCAATGGCACCCATCGATCGGGTCTCGTAAAATGGCCACCCTGCCCGATGTGTCCACCGCCTCGTCGATTCCTGGCGGGCAAAACCAAAGTTTTATGACCACCATTGGTTCCGGCACCACCACCTCGACTTTAATGTCGCCATCATCATCACAAAATAATATCAGTACCTCCCAGATTATCCCACCGTTGATGGGCTCGCCCACCCCGCGATCGCCACTTCGCCGTAGCGTCGGCCATCGACGTGGATTATCCGATACCCTGGCATTCAACCATAATGGACGACAATCACAGTTCATGGGTCCGTCATTATCATCGTCATCCCCATCGAAAATTTCCAAGTCCACCACCATCACAAGCAATATTAATCATCATAATCATCATCATAAACGGGGTCATAATTCATCGCATTCTCGCCAAGGATCAATCGATGGCACCATCACCAGAAATTTTGTGTTTCCTTTGACTTCGTCCCCGGCCACCGGGGTCAGTGTTAATTCATCGATATCCCAAGGCCCAACGATTTCTCAACCATCGCCGGGACTTGTCCCCTTGATGTCACAATTCCAACAAGTGGCGAATAATCCTAGTGCGATGTCTCAAAGACAACTCCTGCCATCGAGAAACCCAATCAAGGGGCATAAGAAAGCGCAATCGAAAACCGATGTGAATTTCATGATCTCGCCACCTGATGAGCATATATGAAGAGAGATGATATATTAGTTGATGGGAATTTCTTACCATGATGCTGTCTACTGATAAGCATATATAAAAAAAGATGAAGAAGCATTAATATTATTATTTAGTTTTTCTTTTTTTTTTTCAAATATCACAATGAATTTGATTAACTTTCATGGTTTTTTTTTCAATCTTTTGAATCAACTAGAATCAATTTGAATAATTTTTCTGGGTTGATGTGTGCTTTTCAAATTAGAATCAATTTGATTACCTCTGATGTTGCTCAATTTTAGATTGAATTCCATTAACTTTGGTTTTATGAGAGAGAGAGAGAGAGAGAGAGAGAGAGATTTTTCTACAAAGAAAAGGAAATTATCATTATTATTATTATTATACAAGCTGGTGGTGGTCTTATCATTCATTCTTCGGATGATATTTCCAACTAATTCCTAAATATGAATCTTCTTATGATTTTTCTCAAATACATGCATTTTTTTTTTTTGTTTCATACATACCCTATATCTTTTTTTTTGGATATGAGAATTCCCAAATAATATTGGAATTTGAAACTGTAAATCGATCATCAGAACGAGATGAACAAATGGATTCTCAATTATTAGAACTAACTAATGTGAAGAAGAACAAATGAATTCTCAATAATTAATAACTGAAGAGAAGAAGAAGAAGAAGAAGAAGAAGAAGAAATTCCCACATAAACTACAGAATATATATCCTTTTAATCAAACTAAAAAAAAACGAAATTATCAATTGAAAAGAGTGTGGTTTCCCAAGTTAATCAAAAATATCACTTCATTGGATTGATTTTATTCTCTCACGTTTACAAACCCCAATTCTTATTATTATTATAATTATTAATTACCGTATATTTATGCCAGATTTTTTGGAAATTATGAATTTCATTAAACATTTGCTCTTTTTTGTATGTTTTCTTTTTTTTTTTTTTTTTTTTTTTTTTTTTTTTTTTTTTTTTTTTTTTTTTTTTTTTTTTTCGATCTATTATTCTAAATCAATATCTTTCTTCACCATGGCCACACAAATTGGATGATAAGATTTTTCAAACTTTCTGAAAGTGGCCACTGCCAATTCACGATCGCACTCGTTCAATAAAATGTAACCAGGACGAACAAACTTCATACGCCCCACGGTTCCCAACCAATCAGCACATTCGGAGTAAATTGATGATTCACGACCCACAAGCAAAAGACGATACACCCGGAACTTCACTTCGGCATTGTTGTTCTTGACAATACGAGAGTATTGACTAATGAATTGCAAAGCAGTACGACCATTGACAGAATCAAGGATGTTGTGCTCCTTGTGTAAAGTTAAGAGGTTATCAAGGAACACCACAAGTTGGTTAGAAGAATAACTGGCAACGTCATTGTCGTTGAAAACTTTCGCCAAATGTGAAGCACTAAGTTGTTCCCCAGCTTCATTGGCTTTTAAAATCATCGAATACCAACGTTTAGACAAAGAAAAACACACATCGACCATCGAGGTATCGAATTTCGGCTGTGGTGGGAGACCGGTTTTCAATAACCAAGTTTCGTAATCGACCTCCAACAATTTGAGGTAAAGCTCATAATCGTAATTGTAGTAGAACGCACGCAACGCTTCGATGAATTGGTAAGAATCTAACGATTGTTTACGGAAAGTGGTGAAATAATGTTTGATAAATGGGTCAAAGTTCTCGTACCCACCAACGACATTTTCCAAATGGAACAAGAAATTGAAACCCTTTTCGTACGGCACGGTACTGAAAGCGTCATCTGGATCACTACCGTCTTTCAAATTCTGGATCATTTTTGTGAATTTGTCGTCCATACGTTCAAGACTTTCTTCCAAATCTTTCCAACCGATAATCGCGCTGAAATGACGGTAAGGTTCGCCGTGGATTCCCGCCAAAATACGACGTTCCAAATACACGGTCCACCCTTCATTAAGCCAGAAATGTTCCCAAGACGCGTTGGTGACCAAGTTACCGGCATAAGAATGGGCAAGTTCGTGGGCAATCACGTCAATGTTTTCGGAATCACCACTGACCACGGTGGAGTTGGCCAAGGTCAATTGAGGGTTTTCCATCCCCCCGTACGGGAAGGCCATTGGGGCAATGACAAAATCATAATTCTTCCATTCGTAATCAAACACAAGGTTTTCAAGGACGTTCAAGAATTTTTCCACCACTTCGTGTTTGAATTCATTAGCGCAACGCTCGATCCCCACTGGTTCGGTGTAAACTAGCGATCTAGGGCCGATACGGGAGCTGGTGATATCCCCACTGACAATGGCAAAAAGATAAGATGGGATTGGCACTGGTTGGACGAAATGGTAAATGGTTGGATCGGTTTCGGCAGCCTGTTTTTCTTCGTCGATCAAACACGATACAAGGGTCTTGTACGGCGACTTGACCCTGACGGCGAACGGCGATTTGACCGATGGGGTATCAAAACATGGATAAATGGCTCTGGCATGGATTGGTTCGGATTGCGAGAACAAGTATGGGTGTTTCTTACCATCAGTTAGAGATTTATCCAAGAATTGCAACGCGGTGGAGTCTTTGGTGGCCTTGAAGAAGATGGTGACTTCGAGATGGTCGTTAGCGGCGATGGTGGCAGGGATCACCAAGGCTTTCCCGAGATTGTTAGCGAGGTTTTCTGATACGATCTTGTAGGCTGCTGGTTGGTGGTTGACCAAGACTTTGGAAACCACCACGGTAGTCAAGTCCAACATGATCTTGTCGGTGGCAGAATTGGCGGACAACTGATAAGTGACGGACCCATCAAGGATTTTTTCATCGAACTTGAGCTCGAAATCAAGCGCGGTTTGCTGGACTTTGAAAGCGGAGTAGTTCGAGTTTGTGGAGTAGTCAAGTTCTGGAGATGACTTTGGGGCCATCTTGGCGAGACATTCTGGAAGAGGAACAAAAGCCTGTTTTGCTGCTGCAGTCATCGTGATATTGTGTTTTGCACCAGAGGAGAAGGAGGAGAATAAACGAGAGAAAGCAGAGGGTCTGGGGATTACTATAGGAAGGATTCTCAAGCACAGCAGAGCAAGGGTCATTTAGGAAAAAGAAGAAGAAGAAGAAGAATGGCGATGAGGAAGGAGAATTTTTTTATTTTATTTTTTTTTTTTTTTTTTCTGTTGCTTGTTTAGGTGATGCGGCACTCGATGAAATGGCGAAAAACACCAGCTGTTTTGCTTCCAGGCGGCGGCTTCGATCCTTTCGGTTGGTCTGTCGCTCGGTTTGGTCGCTTGCTCACCCGGCACACTGTGTGATAGAGGCTGTTGAGTATTATATTTATATTTATATTTATGTGTATATATATACTAGTATTGTTGTTACACATCCTGAGGATCACCATATGAAGTAAGTAAGTAATTTAATATGTAGAGAGTACCAGACGTCGGGGTCCTTTCTTTTCTTTTCTTTTTTCCGCGTGGCTCTACCACAGGTTACGGCATTGAGAACGCTGGCTTCACTTACTTACACCCAACAACAGTATTTAGAGATATCGTACTGTATATTAACATAACATAACATAACATGACATAACATAATATAACATAAAACATAACACATAAAACTAAACAAATATTATAAAATAAAATAGACACCGCTAATCAGATCATCTTCGCCCCATCTTCTTCCAAATGCTCAGCATCTCCCTTGACATGCTCGACGTACTTCCCTTCCTGGTAATCGTGCGGCAAGTCGTTGGCAATCCTCACCACATCCCAGGGGGTCCACGGGTTGGAAAGCGCAAACACCTTATCCATCTCTTCAAGGGTCCTTCCAGAAGTCTCCGGGAACAAAAAGTACACCGCAGGCACCATCAAGAAGTTGATCGCCGCGAAAATCGTGTAAGTGTATGGCCCAATGCTGTTGAACCCCACCGGGGTGATCATCACCACCAAGAAGTTGAACGCCCAATTACTCGCCGTTGATAATCCATTGGCCCCAGCTCTGATATTCTAAAAACACTGATGTTAGTTATTTGTAAGATCATCATAATGAGAAAAAAAAAAAAAAAATAAATAAAAATAAATAAAAATAAAACAGCTACTCACTAATGGGGTGATTTCAGCAGGATACAACCATGTCATCCCTAACCAACCAACAGCAAAGAACGAATTGAAGACAAACAAAAACACCGCAGCAGCAATCCCAGCCCCCGAGCCACTGGTATGGTCAGCAGCCCAATTGGTACCGGTCAACACCCCCATGGTGATTGCCTGGCCCATGGCCCCATAGAGCATCAACTTTCTTCTTCCAACTTTCTCAATGGTGTAATAAGCAACGAACGACGCCAAAAAGTATTCAGTACCATTACAAGCAGCCAAGATTCTACTGTTCAACGCCGACATCCCGATATACTGCTGGAAGATCGTCCCGGCATAGTAAGTGACAAGATTAATACCGGTGATTTGTTGGAAGATCTGGATCCATGCCGCAAGGCACACCCGATGGAAATTCTTCTGTTCTCCTTGCCTGGTCATTTCTTTGATAAGTTGTTTAGTCGAACCGGTGGCTTGCTCGGTGGAGATCACTTCTTGAATTTCCGCAATCTCTGTGGCAATGTATTCATCGTTGGCAGGAATGTTTTCCAATGCAGAAAACACTTTGACCGCTTCGTCGATTTGTCCGACTTTCAACAACCATCTAGGGGATTCAGGTAACGACATGATGAATGGTCCAATGATCAATGGGAAAATGATTTGAAACGCAATAGGGAATCTCCAAGAAACCGAGCTATCTTTGACAAAATAGAACCCGAAGTCCACCCAATAAGAAATACAAATCCCACCAGCGATCAAACTACCTTGAATCATCACCAATTTACCTCGCTTCTCGGGTCTAGCACATTCGGATTGCCAAACTGGGACGGTGGAAGTATTCATCCCGTTACCGAGCCCAGCAATGATTCTCCCAGCAATCAACTGCCCGGTGGAAAACGCAGCACTTTGGATGATCGCCCCGATCACCATGATAATACACCCAATGACAATGGTTTTACGACGGCCAATTTTATCTCCAAACATCATGGTGCTTAGGGCACCAAACAAACAGCCAATTTCGTATACCGCGACCACAAACCCTTGATAAGTGGCTTTGTTAGGATGATCAATGGTGTCGATGTCAGGGAAAGTGTCTCTGAAAGTTTCTAAAGTGAGTAACGACCCCATGACCCCTTGATCGTAACCAAACAACAAGAATCCCATCCCGGCCATAAATGACACGGCATTACTGAGATTTGAACCACTCATCCCCAAGTATGAATAGATGGTGGTATTTTCCTTGTCATGGGAGTATGACGGCTGATCGCTGTGGTCGTCAAGGATGTGATTTGTAGTAGGTTTTTCAACAGAAGAGGAACTCATTATTTTTGTTGATTATGGTAAATATATACATATATATATATATATATAATTAATATAATATAATTATTGTTTAGGAGAGAAAAATAAAGAGAAATAGATCTCCTTTATATAGATAGATATAGTATTCTATTCATCTTGAGGTATGCCTGGAGGTTGCAGGATTTTTGTGAGGGACATTACGTAATTCCTGTTAATAGTGCAGTGCAGACTTGGACTTACCTAAATGGGAGGATGATTAACAGGTTAAGTAGATGAAATATGTACCTAGGAGTACATGGTGTTTTTTTTTCTGTATACTATTTATCGACCCCAGACGTCAAGAGTGTGTGTGGGGGGGAGGGGGGCAGCAGCATTAGAAAGATTGTGTGGTAAAAAGCAAAACAAAACAAAACAGAACAGAATAGAACAAAACAAAATAACAAAGATTCTTGGGAGAATATAAATATAATATCTAATATTTATTGTAAACTATTTGTTCCACTAACTCAGACAACACAACCACAACCACCGTTTATAATAATTATCCCAACTTATGGGGTGCGCGGGTGCCGGAGTTGATGTTGATGTGTGGAGTGGAAACTCTAATTTCTGTACATTCGGGGGTGGTGGCCCTCGGAAGGACCCCCCTCGGAATGGGAAAAGCCCTGATTGATTGACTGATTTTACTTGGTATTATTGGGTGGGTGGTGCCTACAATAGATGTGGATGATGGGTATTGTGCTTAATGAAGATTAATATGAAGTATTTTATGAGTAATATTAGTATTCTTGTGGAGAGAGATGGAGAGAGAGAGAGAGAGAGGTATGTAGGGTCTCCCCGGGGTATATTGAAGGGAGATTCGCAAAAAACTAAAAGGAGAAGATCAATTAGACCAGCCTTGGATTACACAACACCTTAGTCTCATGAGGCTGTTGGTGGTTATTATTATTGTTGTTATTATTGTTATTTGATAGTTGAGGATAGCATTGTGAGTCATGAGAGACAAGTCCGAGAACAAGAAGATTTGGAGATACTCAATAAATAATAAGTAGACAACAACAACAACGATTGTTATTTGAATCACAGAGAGAACAACAAAGAGAACGAAGAAGAAGAAGAAGAAGAAGAAAGGGTCCAGAACAATCACACGTGCATGGTGTAGCGTTATTTGTGCGTGGTGCATAGTGATATGACGTCGTTGTGCGATTATTATAACAAGCAGAGTGCTGATAATAACAGCAATAATGACCATTAATATAATTATGATGATAATTGCAATCGCCGGGGGCCGTCCTCTGCCATCAATCAATCAATCAATCAATCACCTATGACGTAGCCAGACATCATCACAACCAGCGATCGATAGCAATGCGGGCGGTTGGCGTGGCTGCAGTTCTCCTCCCCCCGTGGGGGAATCGTCAATTTTTCATTGGTAATAATAACACTAATGCTGTTGTTATGGATGAATAAACCACTAATTCCATTCCACATGATATATATATATATATATGAGTATTGAAAATCTAAGTATTGTGTGGTTTTCATCTGTCACTAACGCACACAGTATGCCAATAACAACCCACCTCCACTCCCTTAACCGCAATTGGTGTTGATTGTTACCGACTAACCATGGCTCATCACCGAAGACTCGAAAAAAGCCTCAGTCTACCACTGCAATAACAACATTATATAACAATACTATTACTACTACTGCTGCTAATATACTACTGCCAATATATATTACACACAATCGGTGTACCACGCAGACGGTTGTTTTCGAAAAATATATTGCTAAATGCACCACGTCACGCCGTGTTTTGTTTTTGTTTTTTTTTTTTTTTTTTTTTTTTTTTTTTTTTATTTTATTTATTTTTCCACAACATTTTCCTCATTCCTCTGGCACCACCTACCTACCTTAACGTCTCATTTCAAGACAATCACGTCTGGAAAAAAAAAATGTCTAACCAGGGTGACAAATATGTCAAGCTCACTCAGTTGGAGCATATCTTACGGAGACCCGATACCGTACGTCTGTCCCAATTTATCACACTTTGCAACAAAATGTTTCGTGTTTTTTCCCCCTCCACTAACCTCATATATATATATAGTATATCGGGTCTACCGAACCAACCACAGAATTAATGTGGATCATCGACAATGAGAACAAGCTTGTTCAGAAAAATATAACCTTCGTTCCCGGAATGCTCAAGATTTTCGACGAAATCCTCGTTAACGCTGCAGACAACAAGATCCGTGACCCCACCATGAAGAAAATCGAGGTGATCATCGATGCTGAACAAAACATGATCCAGGTGAAAAACGACGGTAAAGGGATCCCCGTGGAAATTCACTCCAAGGAAAAAATCTACGTCCCCGAATTGATCTTTGGTCACTTGTTGACGTCTTCTAATTATGACGACGATGAAAAAAAAGTCACCGGTGGTCGTAATGGGTACGGTGCCAAGTTGTGTAACATTTTCTCCACCAGATTCGAATTGGAGACCGCTGACAAGGCCTCTGGCCAAGGCTATAAACAATTATGGGAGAACAACATGAGCGTTTGTAACAAAGCAAAGATCACCAAATCCAAGAAAACCGAGTTCACCCGAATTGCGTTTAGCCCGGACTTGGCCAAGTTTGGCATGGAAAAACTCGATGATGATACCCTTGGGCTTTTAAAGCGTCGTGTCTACGATATCGCCGGTAGTGTCAAAGGGGTCAGTGTATACTTGAACGGTGAAAAAGTCCCACTTCGTGACTTCAAGTCGTATATCCAATTATATTTGGAATCGGCAAAAAGGGCCAAAGACGGATCTTTTGATGACGACGAAACTTCCGATGCCCCAGTTATCGTTTACGAAAAATCAGATAGATGGGAAATCGCGTTTTCCGTATCCGAAACATCGTTCAATCAAGTATCGTTTGTCAATTCCATCGCCACCACTTCTGGTGGTACCCATGTCAACTACATCGCCGATCAAATTGTCAACAAGACAATGGAGTTCCTCAAGAAGAAACACAAGAATGCCCATGTTAAGCCGTTCCAAATCAGAAACAACATGTTCTTGTTCGTCAATTGTTTGATCGAAAACCCTGCATTCACCTCGCAAACTAAAGAACAAATGATCACCAAGGTTTCGTCATTTGGTTCGAAGTTCCAAATTTCCGAAGAGTTCATCAAGAAGGTGATCAAAACCGAGTTTATTCAACAAATCTTGGATATCGCCCAAGCCAATGCCGATAAACAATTGCAAAAAACCGATGGTGCTGGTAGAAAAAACCGGGTGGTGGTCAGTAAGTTAGAAGACGCCAACAAGGCCGGGACAAAAGATAGTGAGCACTGTACCCTTATTCTCACCGAAGGGGACTCTGCTAAAGCTTTAGCGGTATCTGGTTTGAAAGTGGTTGGTAGAGATTATTATGGGGTGTTCCCGCTCCGTGGTAAATTGCTCAATGTTAGAGATGCCACCACCGACCAAATTATGAAAAACCAGGAAATTAAAAACCTCAAAAAAATCATTGGATTACAACACAAAAAGAAATACGATAGTGTTAAAGGGTTACGTTACGGTCATATTATGATCATGACCGATCAAGATTACGATGGTAGTCATATAAAAGGGTTGGTGATTAACTTTATCGAATCCAGTTTCCCTGGATTATTGAGCATTCCCGGCTTCTTGTTGGAATTCATCACCCCAATTGTCAAAGTTACTTTGGGGAAAAATACCCAACCAAAACTATTTTATACCATGCCAGAATACGAAAATTGGATTGAAAATGAGGGTAACAGAGTAAAATTCAAGTCCAAGTACTACAAGGGTTTGGGTACCTCTGACTCCAGGGATATGATGAGATATTTCAGCAATTTGGACCATCATATCAAACGTTTCGATACTCTCAAGATTGAGGACAAAGATTTACTTGAATTGGCGTTTGCCAAGAAAAAAGCCGACGACAGAAAGAATTGGTTGGCAGGGTTCGAGCTTGGTACTCATCTTGATCCTAACTTGAAAATCATCCCTTACGATGATTTCATCAACAAAGAATTGATTTTATTTTCCATGGCCGATAATATCAGATCGATTCCAAGTTTGTGTGACGGTTTCAAACCAGCGCAACGTAAAATTTTGTACACTTTCTTCAAAAAAAATATTGTCAAAGAATTGAAAGTCAACGATCTTCAAGGTTATGTTTCCAGTACCTCCAATTACCATCATGGTGATGCGTCTTTAGTGCAAACCATTGTGGGTTTAGCTCAAGATTACGTTGGCAGTAACAACATTTATTTGTTGAGTCCTAATGGTTGTTTTGGTACCAGAGATGTCGGGGGTAAGGATCATGCCGCTGCAAGATATATTTATACTGAGTTGAGTAAAATCACTAAACATATTTTCAAAGAAGAGGACCAGAAATTGTTGAATTATATCAAGGATGATGAAAGAACCGTCGAGCCGTACTGGTATTTGCCAATTATCCCAATGGTGTTGGTGAATGGTGCCGAAGGAATTGGTACTGGTTGGTCGACCTCGGTGCCGCAATATAATCCCGATGACATTGTCGCTAATATCAAGAGATTATTAAATGGTCAAGAAATGGAACTGATGATTCCATGGTTCAGAAACTGGAAAGGAACGGTGATTCCTGCTGGTCCAGATAAGTTTAAGATGTTTGGGAGAATTGAGCGTATTGATGACAACACTCTAGTGATTAGTGAAATCCCTGCCAAGACCTGGACCTGCACCGTCAAAGAATTCATTGAAAATGCTTTGATTAACACCACTACCGAAAAAGTCACTGAAAAATTCATTAAGAATTACACCGAGCAAGATGATCTTGAAGGTCATAAATTCATCATCACTTTGTCGGATGAGCAAATGAAAAAGACCGAAAAAGTTGGGTATTATGAACGGTTCAAATTGATCCAAAACATTGGTTTGGGTAACATGATTCTTTTCAATGAACGAGGCAAATTGCAGAAATATGAAAGTCCGTTGGAAATCATCCAATCTTATTATTTTGTGCGTCTTGAGTATTATCAAAAGAGAAAAGATTATTTGACTTCTATTATGAGGGAAGAACTTCTGCAATTGACGGCTAAGGCAAGATTCATCAAATTGATCATCGATAAGAAATTGGTCATTAGTAATCGTAAACGAGTATTATTGGTTGGAGAGTTGCAAAAATTGAATTTCCCAAGATTTGGTAAAGATGGGAGATTAATTGAAGACAAGGCGTCTGAAGCAGAAATCACCCAAGATGATATTAACCTTGACAATGAAGATGATGAGGAAGATGCTGGTGGGGTAGAAGATGAGCTTTCCCACTCCCCTGACACCATCTATTCATCGTATGATTATTTGCTTAACATGCCATTGTGGTCGTTAACCAAAGAAAAGTACGAAAAGCTTTTGAAACAAAAGGATGCCAAGGATGAAGAATTGAATCTTTTGTTGACTAAGAGTGCCAAAGATTTATGGCTTATTGATTTGGACGGGTTTGAAGTGGCTTATGCGAAGTTTTTGAAAGATGATAAAGAGAAGATGGAGTTCGAAGCCTTCGGTAACGGCAAAAAACCGACCAAGAAAAGATCCAGAAAGAAGGCTAATGACGATGATGATGACTTCATGCCAACCGCCAAGAAGACCAAGAAGAAGGCTACGAAGAAGGCTGATGCTGACGAGATGATGGTGATCAAAGGGGAGTTTATCGAGCCAGAGATTAAGGAAGTTAAACCAAAGAAGACTCGAGTGAAGAAGGAAGCGTCGACAGAGCCGGATATTCTTAGCCAAGTATCTAATTCCAAAATGAACGGTAAAGTTAAGAAAGAGACCAGTGACACCCCGTTGTCGGCGGCTACTGATTCCAATAAGGAGAACTCGAGCGATCGAATGTCTAATATTATGGGCCGGGCCAAGACGATTTTTGGATCCATCGAACCAAAAGAAGAGGAAGATGATAGTAATAATGATTTGATGGAAGTTGACGAGAAGGATTTGGATGATGATATTTTTTCGAGATTTAGTGCTGCTGCCAATAAATTTGATACCAGTTTCAGCACAGATAAGAAGTCTAGTACCGCTTCTGTTGAACCTGAAGAGAAGCCAACAAAGGGTAAAGCTGCTGCAAAGAAGACCACCGCTACTAAGAAAGCTGTTCCTGCTAAGAACGCTGTTCCTGCTAAGAAAACTGCTCCTGTGAAAAAAGCTGCTCCAAAGAAAGCTACTAAAAAGAATAAGTTTATCATTAGTGATGATGAAGACGAGATAATGGTTGATGATGATGATGTCAGTGATGATGGTAAGGATGAAGTGGAAGTGGTGATAACATCTCCTATAGTCAAGAGAAAACCTCAACGACGTGCCGCAACGACAAAGAAAAAAGTCGAGTACATTGAATCTGATTTTGAATCTGCTGAAGATGAAGAACCGGAAGTATCAGAAGAAGAGTCAGAGTATGATGATGATGATTTTTAACTGAATTTTTGACTAAATTATTTTTTGTACATTAGAAATTAATTGGCTTAGTGAAAGACACTGTTTTTTTTTTCTTCACTACTGTTGATTGATGCTTTTAATCTATTTACATATATTCATTTAATAGAGTGATTTTTTTTGTCTCTCTTTACTTTTATAAAATTCCTCTTGAAATGATATCGATATGCCGTGGCCAGGCATTTGTGAATAAGATTTCATGTTGGCGAGGTCTTGGTATTGTAATGTGACAATGAGTGTCAATTATTCTGAATAATAAGATGCATAGATATATAGACATAGATTTGATAACAACTATATAAACAATAGATTATTCTATTTGTACAGCTTGTGATAATAAAAATCTCCAAGGAATTGAAAAATGGAGAAAATTGACAAGAGAATCTTCAATAGTATTGTGATACTAATTATTCAGCGATATGTAATAAGCGATGCAGGACGCTGCATATGGACACACACAAATAATCCTGGAACTAATTTTGCTGGAGGGGCGAGATAGTTTTTCTTGTGCAATTTACCGAGAAATATGAGTACGAAAAGTGGTGTATGGTGCAAGTAGTCAATAAAACAACAACCTACAAGTACGGTTGTTAGCTTTTTTCCATGGCGCCAGTCCTCCAAAATTGAGTTTATCGTTGAGTATTTTACCCCATACGCACCCCAGCCGGGGCCTGGCCAGCCCAGGCACTGCCGAGGGAGACACCCCAATTACACGCTACGCTACATGGGGCAAGATCCGGGATGCCCACAATCACTAGATGATACATCCCACAGAAAATAACCAATGCCTATTAATGCTGAAAGATATTTCTCAACAAATATATACCTGTTGTTGTGGTTTATTTTTTATTTTTTTTTTGTGGGAAAATTCTTTCTGTTCATGCGTGTCTCGTGTGACTGTGCATAATACTGCGTGACGTTTTTTTTTTTCTTTTCTTTGCGGAGACAAAACCACGAATTTTGTTGTTGGTTGGATCGGTTATATATATTATTGTTAGTCTATTCTACTCTGTCTGTCTCCATATACAATAACATACCATACATACATGTCTGTAGATCAGACAACCGTCCCCGTCCCCCCTGTTGTTCCAAAGGGCCTGCTGTTCGTTTGCCCCACATGCTCAAAACGGTTCACCAGAAAAGACTACTTGACAAGACATGAGCTCAACCACAACGATGTCAAACCATTCAAGTGCGAGCAGTGTAACTTGTCTTTCACACGAAGTGATTTATTAGCTAAACATTTCCGATCCAAGGCCCATCAGCGAGCCCGCACCAAAATTGAAGGATCTTCCGCTACGATCTTCAACCAAACCCCCAAGATAATAACGTCTCACAACAATACCCTAACAAATCCTTCTGCCAAAAACACTACTGATAAAATTACCAATCTTACTACTGGTGCTACTACAAAAAATACTAATAAAAGCAGGGCAAAAAGATTATTCGATCAGTCCATCCATCCAATCAGTTCCTATGCCTTATTCAATAATGATCTTAAATCTTTCACCGATCCCACAAGCATTGGTTCATTTTCCCCCCCTGCCTCATTATCATCATCGTCGCTAAAATCCCCATCAATCACTGATGAATCAGAACCACAGCGCAAGAAATTCAAAAGATTGGGGATCGCTAATTTTTTAAATGATCAAGATGAAAAAATCCACGCGCCACCTCCCCAGCCCTCAATCATCCTTCCCTCATTGTCCTTGGGTGCAACATCGTCAATGATTCCCGGTACCAACATTCATATGAATTTCACGAACCGTGGGGATATCACCCCAAACAATTCGCAAATTGATGTTGGAATGAACACTCTTCAAGGATCATCAACATCAACATCATCAACATCATCATCATCATTGACAAATCAAAACCCTTCGGGAATACCTGATAAAGGCATCAACAATCATCATCGTCAATATCAACCAGTCCACAATGCGGGAGATAACGGGGCCAGTAGATTGCAGAATTTTGTATTCGACAGCAATAATCAGCAACCTAATCATTTATTCCCTACTCCTCATAATAATAATAATTCGGTATTCAATGCGTTTTCCCAAACCCCCGATATGGCTGGTGGGTTCATTGATAATTTGTTATGGCTATTTAGCGATGTATCTCCATTAACCGATGGCAGTATCAATAATAGCATTGGTAAAAGCGTTGCCGCAAATTCTGCGACTAATTACAATACTCCTTCTATGCAAAGCATGGAGAGATCTAATTATTTCGATCTCAATCCCGTCGTTTATAAATCACCCGATAATTCCCTGACCGAGTCGTTGGTGATTAATATTGACAACGCCACCAGAACCAGCATCATCAATGTGTTTGCCACGGTAAAAGAAATCAACAATATCCCATTATCAAGATTTGACGATTTTTTGGATTTGTATTGGTTCAATTTTGCCCAAACTTTCCCGATCATCCATAGACCAACTTTCAACCCCAATACCGTCGACATTTATTTATTGATTAGCATGTTAATCATTGGTATGGCTTATTCATTGGATAAGTTTGAGTACGAGCTTTCCATAACCCTCAACAAAAAATTCAGGAGAATTATCAAAGATGTCGTCGATGAAACTATCGAACTACCTCTCCCGATAATTCAATCTTTAGTACTCCATAATTTCTCTGCCAAGAACTACGGTGATATAAAATTGACCCAGCTAGCCCTAATAGACCATGGCTCGAATATTTTGTACTTGAAATTTAGCGGGATGTTGGATACTTTGACGGAGCCGGCAGTTTACCAGACAAGTGCCTGCCTGGAAAAAGAGATTTCTGACCGATGGCATGAATGGATCTATTATGAGACTTGTAAAAGAACGGTGTTCTTTGAATTTATTTGTGATACCCAGCACGTCACCTTCAGCAGATTGAAATTACTATCGGCGTTCGACATCAAATTAGAACTACCGTGTACCGATGAAGTGTGGTACGCTGCAAACCCTACGAAGTTCTTTGCAGAATATCAAAAGCAACCACAAGGATTATCTGATAAATTGAAGGTGGAGATGCCAATGGGGAGAGGCTATAATGCGGAAATTACTAAAGATGCAGAAAATGAGAAAAATCCTCCCCATCAAAACATTACACAACAAAATAGAAGGTTCCCTAGTAAAATTGGTCACGAACTGGCAGAAGGTGGTAATAACAATAAAAGTAACTCTATTACTTCTACTACTACTACTACTACTACTACTACTATTATCAATGATATTGGAAATACCACCAGACCTGGTCAAGACCACCATGCTTCAAATAGCGCAGCTACATTCACCCATTCAATTAATATGATTAACAAATGGCCCAGTTTCTTATGGAGCTTGAAATCGATGATGATGGAATACAAGGAAAACCAAAAGGATTACTCCCTCAATTGCTACTCGTTATTTTCACGGTACATCATTCTCCACGGTCTAATGCGTACTTGTTGGGATATGAGATCTCAAGGTTTCCTTGACTTGGGGGTTGCCTCAAAGGAGAAATTGAATGAGTTTTTCAAAAAATTGGAGCGGGCATTTTTGAATTGGAGAGGTTATTTTGATTTCCACATGAGATTATACGATACCCAATCGCGGAAGAAAGAAACCAGGGCAACAACAACAACTTTGTCCATCAATAATAATAGTAATAATAATATCCATGATATAGATGGTCCGCTCCTGAAATCCCAAGCCAATGAGATAAACCGAGTGTTTCTTAACAATTACTCTCCTACTAATGGCTCATGGGCCAACCTTAGCTTCTACTATACTGGGCTTTTCACACTTTATGCCGATATCACCGCGATCAAGAAATTTGCCAGTGAATGCAAATCGTTCTATACCAAGGACAGAAATTCTACTTATAAAGATATGAACGAAATGGAACGTGAACTGAACCAAATGCATATCAGACAATGGGCCAGGTCCCTCAATGGTGAACTAGCACTTGTTGAAGCCAGTAAGTTCTTGACCTTGGTGTTTAAACATGAAGGGACGGTGAACACGTTTTCCCACGTTCCAGGAACCATGTATTTAGCGGCTATTATGATTTGGTGCCTTGAGACCAATAGAAATTGTTCTAGTGTGCCGTCATTGTTGACGACTTCCAATGACCAACCGGAAAAAACCGAACAAAAATTGTGTATTAACAGTTTCCCCAACTACGTCGCCGGCCACCGGGTGACAAAAGAGGGTCATGATGCTGATTATTCTCGGTCATTTTTCAATTTCAACTTGAACGCCAACAAGTATTTCGACATTTATGGCTCTGTGAAACATGAACTCGCATGTGAAGATGCGGTCCTGTACTTTGAAATGGTAATTGATGGACCGGGATGTATGGCTGGTTCCAGCAGATCCCCTAGTTGTCAGCAGGATGACGGGACGAAACAACAAGGAAAAAAGGGTGACATTGACCCAGTGATGATTAAAAGAAAACGAGTTTGTGAGGATAGACAGACTAAAGCTCCAGGGGTGATCTGTTATGTGTTACATCTCTTGAGGAGTTGTAAATGGAGTTACTCGATCGACTTGGTGCAGAAGTTAGAATACGTGATAGGAATCCATGCTGACAAGCAATTTCAGAGAAATCGGGCTGGTCAAGAGAGTATTCTTTAGGATATGTGAATTCTTCTTCTCTGACCGGATGTTATAGATTGAGTTTTATTAGCTTTTTTTTTTTTTTTATAGATCAGATTGATTGAATGAATTGAGTTTCTCAGTGTTATGGAGGTTAGGTTACATTTTGGTTTTTTTGATTGTTTTTTTTTTTTTTTGTTTTTCATTCTCTTTTGTTTTAGTTTCTTCAGAAAATTTCAATTCAAACTAAATTTATCTTATTATTAAGGGTTGGTTTCAATACATTTGTTTTAATCAAAAAAAAAAAAAAAAAAAAAAAGTGATGTCAATTCGGGTGCTCATAACCCAAAAATCCACGATTTGGGTGCGCTATTTGAAGTATGTACGATAGATAGATAATACACGGCGGTGGTTCTTGTGTAGTCTGGATGAAAAAATTGGATTATTTTCCTATTGGATTAATGTTATCAATAGTAATTTCAATTGAAATGAAAAAAGAAGAAAAATGAAAAAAAAGTATAATGATTGGAATGCATCCAAGGAGGCTAATTGATATGTGGTAATGGTATATGATTGATGTAGATAACATTAACATTAAGATGATTAAGAAAATGAAAAACGGCGTAATTAATGAGAGCGAAAGAAAGAATAATCATAGTATAGTAAGCTCAATGATTCGCACATTTCAATTTTTTAAAGCATTGTAGGGAAACACAGGTCCTTTTTTTTTTTTTGAGCTAACGTTGATATTCGCCAAGTGCTTCCTTCCCTTCTTCTTGTGCGGTTACAATAACATAATTTCTTATCCTACAATAGTTGCGCTTTCGATGCAATATTTTAGATCTGTTAACAAAAAAAAAAAAAAACATAATGATCTTTATTCATTTATTGAATACTGTATATAATACAATAAATTGGCCTTTTCTAATACGTTAAAACCATTTCTTCCTATTGCCAAAACAACAAATCATTCCCCATGATCCCTTGTACCAAAAAATGTAAATTATGCGTAATCAAATACAACGATCTATACGTGTCTTGGCTTAACTTTTCTTCTTTCACCATGGCTTGCAATAATATACCTATTCTATGGAGACAGTCCAGTACCTTGACAAAGTCAAGATCGTTAGTTCTCGGGATTTTATCGCCAAACTTTTCAGTACGGTCAATCAAATTCTGGATTTTCTTGGTGATGGTCTCATAATCTTTGACGCTGGAAATGAATTTACCATAATGTTTTTTCATTTTCCCAGAAATTTCTTTGACAAATTTCGCCTGGTGGTTTTGGAACGCCGCTCTAAAATTCACAAAATCGGTTTGTGATTTAAGAAATGAATCCTCAATCTCTTGCAACTCTTTCCCACCCAATGTATTTTTGAAAAACGGTCTAAGGTCATCGAACAACGACACCCAAATCAACGTGGTCAAATTCGTTATACTCTCGCACATTATTACAATCGACGCCGCGATTCGGCAATGATCGATGCTATAACCCAATATATCCTTGTTTTTGAGGAGCGTCAGATCATCCAACTGATAAAGCAACAAAAAACACTGCATGCCTTCCACCGCCTCATCGACCACTGGCAGCCCATCGCGGAAGTTCTCTAAAAATTGACAAACAACTTCATTGATATAAATACAGAAAATCTTATCCATTTGCGAATAAAACGAAAATATATCCAAGAGCCTGATAATGTCGTCGTCAATCCTCACGAAAAATTGATTATCTTTCATTTTCCAATGGGCGTCCCGCAATAACAACGACAAATCTTTGAAGATCCCAGCTAGTTTGTACCTCGATAACATGCTCACCAAGGTTTCATCGAGCACCGCACAAATGTTTTTACAAATATTACACATGCTCGGCAATCGTGCCGCCACTTCATTGGCGGTGATGCTATTGAAATTGATCAAACTACTGCCAAAGTATTTCGGAAATACTGTCTCGATGAACTTTTTAACTTCAATGAGCTGCCGCACTTGAGGGTCTCTTTGTAACATCTGCGGCTGTTGGACGTGGACATGCCAAATCACCCCGGCACTAATGAGCCCCATATACCGGACCACCGAATCAATGGCCGCGAAAAGCCCATTGTTCGTGAGAGTATATAAATTATCTAGCCGAGCTACTTCGACGTCCTGATTCACGGTCTTGAAAAGCCGGCGATTGTAAGTCACTGACCCATAGAGCGCAGGGTGGTTTTCATTGATGAAGTCGACAAGCTTATCTGAAGTATGTATTATCAAAATAGGAGTTGCTGAAAACCGATCCATGTTCTTTGTTTGTTTTTTGGTGGTAGTGGTCAACGATCGAGGCGGCCTGCAATTGCACCAGGTTTTTTTTTTTTTCATGTTGTATGCTCGATAGATTATTTATCACCAACTCCCATCTGCCCCTTACCCGACATGGTTGGTATCAGTTGAAACTCGGGACGTTCTCTGCAAATACAAATACTAACCTAACTAATATTATGGTAAATATATCAAGCGACAAAAAAAAAAATGGCAATTCGAAAAATACAAACTAGCAATATATTATTTATCTAAAAAGGTATCAAAAGAAAACAAATGAACATAATAAAAATATTTCTAATCATAAAAACAACGCTTCTTTAAAAAAAAAAAATCAATAGTGTAAATGAACAGATACAAAAAAAATGATAACAAAAATAACAACAAATAAAATTAAAAGAAAAAAAAAAAGATAACAACAGGTAAAATTGCATCCATGATCATTCAAAATCTAGACCATCGAGGTTTCTTTGAATCAAGTATCTCAAAGAATTGTACCAAATGTTGTGACGTAATCTTGAAGGACAGGTAATCTTGACATCTCTATCACTAGAATGCACAACAATACTTCTATGATAAAGACCAACTGGTAATGGAGTATTATCTTCAACACTCTCGACCCCAACAATAGCACAAGCACGAACCTTGTCATCAGATGGATTTCCGAGCACAGGGTTTTCTTCGGACCAATACAAGGTCAAGGTGTAAGGATGAACCCAGAAGTATCTTTCATGTCTAACTTCAGACATCACACTCAAAGGACCTAAACGACGGTAATATTTGTACAAGAACTCACCAATAACGGTTTGAGTCACCGCTCCGATAATATTTGGTTCACTGAGAGAAGCCTCGGTGGCAAGAGATAATCCAGTGACACTTCTTGTGCTGAAATTGGCGGCAGAATGTCTAGTGGAGATGGTAGATCTATGCGTGAGCTGTGAATTTGATTGACGCGCATTAATTTGTGGGGAGGATATCTTTCTGGATGGAGGTGGCATCATAGATCTCGCATCATCTCTCTTGGTCTGGCTTCTTCCTAAGAAAGAACGAATGGACTTTCTGTTGGTTAATCTATCGGTAGTGGTGGCAGTTGGGGTGATAGTGGTATCTTTATCGTTATTTTCTTCGTCGTTCTCGGTTTCTTGTGACGCAGATTCTTCAATAGTAGAGGAAACCAAATTATAACCTCTCTTTTGAGCTTCTTCCCTCATTTTCTCAATGCTCACTTTATGGATGGCAGTTGATTCGTTCTTGGATAATTTATTGTAGTAGGTCTTTGGAACAACAATAACGTTGTTGGTATCTGGGATCTTAAACATATTAGTGGCAACGTAGAATTTGTCTGGAATAACAAGAAGGTTGAGTTTTCTGGCATATTTTTCAAGTTGAGGTCTTGAAATATCATCGCTGGAAATCATGGTTCTGTATTTATCACTAGTCACAACAATCATATTCAATGCACTGGCTTTCTCCTTAAGGATCTCTTCATCAGACTTGATCACTTCAAAATCTTGAGAAGCATCCACGAAATCTTCAGCACTAGGGGTACGGCTGACAGTTTTAGTACGTTTCTCATTAACGGCAGTGGCTTCCTTCAATTTCTCATTGACTTCTGCATATTTCACTTCCCATTCCTTTTGAGACTTCACTAACTCATCAAATTGTCCTTGCAATCTTGAGTTTTCGGATTTCAAAGAAGCAATCAAAGCAGTAGAATTCTTACCTTGATCAATGAATTTGGCGTTATCATCTTTCAAAGAAGCAATAGCCCCAGATAATTCCACATTCTTGGCATCCAATGAAGCCTTCATTTGTTCCAATTCTTTAAATCTGGCACCAAGTTCGTTATTTGAAGCTTGCAAATTATCATACTCAGCAGCCTTAGAGTTAAAGGCATCATCCCTATTCTTCGCGGATAATTTATTAGCAGCCTCAAGCTCAAGAATCTTTGTAGAAAGCTGGTCTACTTCCGACGACAAGTCCAAATTCTTGGTGTTCAAATCTCTGTGAGTAGTGTTCAATTTAGAATGATCATCAAAGAGTTTATTGTAGTCCCCAAACATTTTGTCGTAATCAGCCTGTACCTTGGAGTTTTGAACCTTGAGAGATTCAACTTTGCTTGATAATTCCTTTGTGGAAGCTTTAGATTTTTCCAATTCAGATTCATTATTGGACTTCAATTCTTTAATAGAAACCAATTCATCATTCAAGTTCCCGTGGTCTCTAGTAAGCAACTTATGAACGCCTTCTAACGCAAGCAATTTGGTGGTAATATCCTTCAATTGAGATTTAGTATTTTCGTGATCACCCAATTCTTTGTCCAATGAACCTTGTTTAGTAACGAGGTCTTGTTTTTCAGTTTCCAAGGCATTATACTTGGAAGATAACTCCTCATTCGTTGATTTCATAGAAGCAAGTTCCTTGTTCAAGTTATCCATATTCTTTGTCAATTCGTCCTTGGTGGTCTTAATTGTAGAAACCTCTAATGTCAAAGCCTTAATAGTACTATCCAATTCTTCATTTTTCTTCATCAATTCCGCCTTTTCTTCCATCATTTGGCTCTTGGTATTTTCAATGGCATCTTGATGTTCTTTCTCCGACTCTTCTTGACGTTTTACCAAATCTTTATTGGTAAAAGATAATTGTTCATGGGCAGCAGTCAACTCAGCAAGTTCCTTGGTCAACAGACTATTGTTTTCATTAACTGTCTTCAATTCTTCCAACTCCTTCACTAATTTAGTCTTGTCACCTGCCAATTCTTTCTTTTCTGTCACCAAAGCGGTCTTAGCTTTAACAATATCGTCATATTTGGCTTGTAGTTGAGCCCCGGATTTTTTAGCGTCACTCAATTCTTGTTCAACGGCAGCATACTTGGTCTTCAATGAGTTCAAAACAGAATCAAGTTCGGAGCGCTTATCATTGACTCTAGTATGTTGGTCATTCAAGCTCTTGTGTTTATCGGATAGCATCTTATGATCATTGGTCAAAGAACTATGAGCAGTCTTCAAAGCAGCCAATGCAGCAGCTATTTCCGCAGATTTGGTAGCGACAGAAGATTTATCGGCCTTGAGGGCTCTGTTGCTTTCTTCAAGTTCCACCACAGATTTGTCCAATCTTTCCTTTTGCTTAGTCAAATCATTAATCTGGACTTGTAATTGTTCATTGGTAGCCTTCATAGATTCAATTTGTTTATTTAAGCCGTTATTGCTATCAAGAATGTCAGATTCCTTCACCTTAGAATCAATAATTTCTTTTTGAAGCTCGGTAATGGAAGCAGCAGCGGCCACCAATTTGGCATCTTTTTCTTTGAAAGATTTTTTCAATTCCTCAATTTCCTTTTGTTTAGCACTCAAGTTTTCACTGAATGTAGATTTACACGCCGCTAATTCTTTGCTGATTTCATCAATGGTTGATTGTTTGGATTCACTGGACTCCTTCAATTTGGCAATTTCATCTTGGAGTAATTCATGCTTTTCAGTGTGAGATTTCTTCAAGTCATTCAATTCCATATCTCTTACCTTAGTAGTATCGGCGTGGGAGCTAGTCAAATCTGCCAATTCGGAATTCTTAGCACCAATTTCTTTGGTAAGCTTCAACACCAATGCCTTTCCTTCTTCAACTTCCGCAATTAGCTTAGAGGCTTCAGAAGCATGGTCTCCCGTCAACTTCTCGATATCATCGGTCTTCTTTGCTAATTCTGCTTCAATCTTAGAATGACTAGTTTTCAATTGGTCGTGCTCCTGCTTCAACAACATTAATGACTCATCTTTCTCCTTGTGCAATGAGCTCATTTTTTGTGATTCAATATTCAAATCCTTAAGTTTAGCTTCATTGGCATCATGCAATTCAACAAATTTCAAATGTTCATCATTCTTGGCATTCAATTCAGAGGTCAAATCATTCAATTTCTTTTCAGCTTCAGCTAATTTTGACTTTAATCCACTCAATTCATCCTTGTTGTTATCAACCAAACCCTTTGAAGTATTGTATGATTCTTGAAGTTTTGTGTTGTCCTTTTTCAACAATTCGTGAGCAGCAGTCAAAGATGCTAACAATCCACCAACATTCGCCAATTTACTGGAAGTAGTCGTGTGCTGTTTACTCAAAGTTTCTGATGATTCCTTTAAGGAGGCTAGTTCAGCACCCTTTGACTTGATCTCGTGATCTCTTGATTCAAGCTGGAATTTAACCGAGTCAAGTTCCAGTGATAGTTTCTTTATTTCAGATTGGTGAATGTCAATCAAGCCCTGCTTCTCAGTAACATCGGATTTAGCAGAAGATATTTCCTTCTCCAATAAGGATTTGGCAGCAGTAAGAGCGGCAATTTCCTTAGCAAGAGAATCACGTTCGGATTCAGTAATTTTGGTCTTTTTCAACAAACTTTCAAGTTCTGTTTCCTTCTCTGCAAGGGCTTTGCTATGAATAGCACCCAAACTAGCAATTTCGGTAATCTTAGATTCAATCTCCTCCTTCTTGGATTTGATTTCACCATCCCTGGATTTGATTTCCACATTCTTGGTTTCAATTTCATCATTTTTGGTCTTAAGTTCATCATCTCTGGTCTTAATCAAAGCAATATTAGACTTAATTTCATCATTCATATTCTTAAGTTCAATATCCTTAGACTTGATTTCAGCAATCTTGGACTCGATTTCCTCATTCTTAGCCTTAATCTCACCTTCCTTGGATTCAATTTCGACAACCTTTGATTCAATTTCAGCAATCTTTGATTTAATTTCAACATTCTTGGCATCAAGCTCAGTATCCTTGGATTTGATTTCAGCATTCTTAGATTTAAGTTCCTCAGCCATATTCTTGATTTCACTATCCTTAGACTTGATTTCCATGTTTCTAGATTCAATCTCATCAGCCTTCATCTTGATGTCACCATGTTTAGATTTGAGTTCGATATTCTTGGATTCAATTTCGTCGTTCTTGGCCTTGATTTCATCATTCTTAGACTTAATTTCATTGTTCTTGGATTCAAGTTCTTCATTCTTTTTCTTAAGTTCAATGTCCTTGGACTTGATCTCGGCATCCTTGGCTTCAATTTTATCATTCTTAGACTTGATTTGATCATCCCTAGACTTAATATCAGCATTTTTAGATTCAATGTCACCAGACATCACCTTGATCTCATTATCCTTAGACTTGATTTCATCGTTCTTGGCATTAAGTTCACCATCCATGGTTTTGATTTCGCTGTCCTTAGATTTGATTTCATTATCCTTAGACTTGAGCTCGTCAATCTTGGATTTAACATCAGCCTCAGATGACTTAAGTTTCTTTCCTAATTCACCATTCAAAGTCACTAATGAATCGTATTTACCTTGTAATGACTTCATACCTTTATCAATTTGGGATTTGGACTCAATAGCTTCATTATGAACCGACTTCAAAGTAGCATGTTTCTTATCCAAGGAATCTTTATCAGCGGCTAATAACTTATGAGTGACTTCCAAAGCGAGTAACTTCTTGGTGATGGACTCCACTGTGTTTCCAGTCTCGGATTTCGATTTCTCTAATTCTTCCATCTTCTTTTCATTCAACTCCTTCTCCTTGACATAGTGGGCATTCATTTCGTCCAATTCAGAAACTCTGTCATTTAATTTGGTGATATTTTTCTCCAAGTCAGCCTTTTCTCTACTTGCTTCCTCCATTTCTTCAAGATATTTCGAGTTTTTCACATTCAAATCATCAAATTTAGAAGTTAAGCCCTCATGTTCATCAGTAAGCTTCCCATGTTTAGAAACCAAGTCTTTATGTTGAGAAGTTAACTCATTATGCTTGGATACCAATTCATCATGCTTGGAGAGTAAGATGGTACGTTGAGAATTCAACTCATCATGTTTGGAATTCAAATCGGAATGTTTGGAAACTAATTCATCGTGTTTAGAGGCTAATTTATCATGCTTCGAAGATAATTCACCATGCTTAGAAGTCAATTCATCAAGTTTAGAAGTCAATTCACGATGTTCAAATGCCAGCTCATCGTGTTTAGAAATCAAGCCATCATTTTGAGAAGTCAAAGCATCGTGTTTCGAAGTCAATTCCTTATGTTGAGAACTCAATGCCCCATATTTAGAAATCAAATCACCGTGTTCGGAGGTCAATTTACTGTTCTTAGAGCTCAATTCATCATGGTTAGTGGTCAACCCGTCATATTTAGAGTTTAATTCGCCATGCTCAGAAATCAACTTATCATGTTTGGAAACCAAGTCATCATGTTGAGCAGTAAAAGCATCATGTTTAGAGATGAATTCCTTATGTTGAGAAGTCAATCCAGTATGCTTAGAAGCCAACTTATCGTGCTCGGAAACTAATTTACCGTGCTCGGAAATCAACTTATCATTTTCAGAAGTCAATTTATCATGTTCACTGGTCAATTGCTTATGTTCACTAGCCAAACCATCACGTTCAGAAACCAATTTGTCGTGTTTGGAGGTCAATTCTTTATGTTGGGAAGTCAATTGACCATATTTGGAAGTAATAATATCATGCTCAGAGGCCAATTCCTTGTGTTGAGAAGTCAATTCATTATATTTGGAAGTTAATTCATCGTGTTTAGAGGTCAAACCATCCTGCTTTGAAATCAATGCAACATATTTACCATGAAGAGACTTGTTATTAGAAACCAAATCTTCATGGGTGGTTGTCAAACTTTCGAATTGTTTCATTTGATCACTGTACTTGTCGTCGAGATCCTTATGAGTTTTCATCAACGATTCCAATTTACCAACGGCATCGCCGTGATTTCTCAACAATTCACCATTTTTATCGGATAATTCTTTGATCTTGGCATCTGATTTTGAAAGAAGAGAATTGTTTTTGGTTAATTCTCCTTTAACAGATTCATGAGAGGCAAGCAAAGAATTGTGGGTATCAACAAAGGCAACATGAGTCTCCGCAAGTTTATCCTTTGCAGCAATCACAGCCAAGTTTTGTTTATTAGAATCATCTAATTGAGCCTTCATATCTTCTAATTCTGACTTGCTCTTCTCGTGTGCTGTTAATAGAACTTGGTGTTTCTCAGCGGCATTTGACAAATCCTTCTTTTGTTTCTCGAGAGTATCTTTCAAAGATTCATTGATCTTGCGTTCCGCTTCAAGTTTCTCAATAGAAGTATCCCTTTCAGTAGTCAAGTCTTTGATATTCTTATTCAATGCAGCAATTTGACCAGTTTGAGTTTCGTGACTTGATTTCAAGCTAGACAATTCAGAATCCAAAGATTTGGCGGATGATTTCGATTGATCGAGATTCTTCTTCAATAGTTCATGGGCGCCTTCTAATGCAATCAAAGTAGCTGCTGTCTTTTTAAGATTATCAGTGACTGAAGAATGGTCATTACTCAATGATTTATAAGAATCCTTCAAATTCTTCATTTCCAAATCTTTAGAAGCAACATCACTTTCATAACTTGTGATAGATTGGCGTAATTCAGCAATTTCTGCATCCTTTGCTTTTGCAGTTTCTTCAGCACTTGATTTTGATGTTCTCAATTTATCCATTTCATCAATGTGAGCCTTTACCTTGTCTTGCAATTCAGCAATACTTGTTGAATGGCTTGCCTTCAACGTTAATAAATCTTTTTCCTTAGTAACGATCGATTTTTCAAGCTCCTTGTGAGAAGAGATTAATTCATTATGCTTATTGGACAATGTGGAAATATCTCCCTTGAGACCTTCCACCACACTGGCATGCAATTCCTTTAACTTATTATGATCATTGGTAATTGAACTCTTTTCTTCAGTCAACGCCTTGTAAGAAGTCTCAAGAGAATCAACCTTGGCAGCAGAGGCAGTCAAATCTTTCTCGTGTGATTTCTTCAATTTATCGATACTTGAATTCAAGTTACCAATATTTTCCAATAATTCCTTTATCTTACTCTCTTTTTCTTCATTAAGTGTACCCAAGTTCTTGTTTTTAGATTCCAATGAGAAATAATCATTTTCTAAAGTGCTGTTTTTAGAACCCAATGCTTCATGGGCAGCGGTGAGAGCCAAAAATTTAGTTGAAATATCGGTGAATTTACCATTGACTTCACTATGGCTATCATTCAAAGACTTGTAAGCAACTGAGAGTTCTTCGCTACTTTCCTTCAAACCCTTGTACATATTCGACAAGTCATCCATAGAAGACTTTGTCTTTTCCAATTCACCCTTAGTGGAACTGTGTTCAGCAATAACAGAGTCTTTTTCTTTCTTGATCGATTCAAGTTCAGATTCCACTTCAGAAACTTTGTCACCATAACTTTCAAGTTCAAGCTCATATGCGGAGATCTTCTCTCTCAATGATTTGTTTTTGTTCAAAACAGACTTGTAATCAGCTTTAACCATTTCGTTGCTACTTCTCAATGATGTAATACTTGATTCAAGTTCGGCATTCTTTTTGGTCAATGACTCCACCTTAGATTGAAGTGACTCTGTCAGCTTCTTAGCTGAGCTCTGAACGCTCTTTAAATTATCATGATCTTTCTTCAATAAAGCGTGGGCACCTTCCAATGCAACCAAAGAGGCGGCAGCAGCTGTCAATTTGGAGGTAGTCGAACTATGACTAGTAGATAAAGTTTCGTGCGTTTTCTTTAACTCAGAGAATTCAGCTTCCTTTTCATTAATCATATTCTTGTGGTTTTCCAATTCCGTATTCTTGGTTTTAAGTAATGATTGTGCTTCATCATGAGTTTTTATCAAAGCATTATGCTTAGATTGAATTTCTTGCATTGCCAAATCCTTTGCTTTTATAGCTTCCAAATCCTTCAAATGACATTCCTTCAAGTTGGAAACTTCTGCCACCAACAATTCATTCTTTGAAACAATGTCTTTGTGTTTGGTTGACAATTCATCATAAGCACTAGACAAAGACTTCTGCTGAGATTTCAATTCTTCATATTTCTCTTCCAATATATTGTAATTCTTAGCGGTAGTATTAGATTGGAATGTCATTTCATCAATCTTGAACTTCAAGTCTTGGTTTTCAGTCTTCAATAAATTAGATTCTGATCTCAAGTTTTCAGTCTGTTCTTTAAATTTGGTATTAGAAGAATTAACATTTTCCAATTGTGAAACCAATTCCTTATTTCCTTTTTCTGCAGCAGCAAATTTGGCCATCAATGACTTCAATTCCTCATCAACCAATGATTTTTGACTATCCAAATCCTTCAATTCAGTAGCATGCTTGGAATGAACATTATCCAATTCCCTAGAATGCTCCCCTGATATGCCACTAATGAATGATTTGTGAGACTCACTCAAAGACTTCAATTCTTCATTCAATTTAGAGTTTGCTTCTTTCAATTCTTTTATTTTGTCTTCCAATTTAGCCTTCTCCACATTCAACGATTTTTTACTGTTGCTCAATTCGTCAAGTTCAGATATGCTAATAGCTTTCAAGTCATACTCAGCGGCGAATTTATGAATATTATCTCTATTAACCTTGTTTTCTTCCAAAAAGTTCTTCAACTTCTCATTCTCAGATTTCAAGGACTCAAATTCTGCCTGCTTGATCTCTTTATTGTTATTGACAGCAACAAAATCATCTCTTTCCTTAGTTGAGGATTCCATCATTGAATCATCCATGAACTCAAGGTCATCTTCATCAATAAGGCTGCTGTTAGCAATGTCAATATCTGATTCGCTGAAATTTTGCACTTCGTATAATTCATCACCCAAAGATTTTCTGCTCTTTTTGTCCTTTAATGGCTCGGCAGTTTTCACGTCATTCAGCAATTCATTAAGGTTCGTAAGGGTAGCAGATGGGACCATACCCGATTGGTATTCATCAACAGGAACTAGCATTAAGTTATGCTTCTTCACATAATCATCAACAATTTTCTTTTGATTCATACTATCTCCACTAATGCTCTTGTCCATACTTGAATCAATGAATGATGATTGAGCGGTAGGCTCAGAAAAGCTTGGAAGTTGATTACTATTGAATGAATTACTTTCATCAATGCCGAAATTGTCAAAGTCTTCCTCTTCGCTACTGCTAATTTCATGTTCACTTGGGTCATAATCCAACCAGTTTTCAGTACCCATCAATAGCTTATCTGTTTCATCATCGATTATTTTGTACTTAGGTGTCTTCTTTGATCCAGATTGCAATTTAATATCTTTAGCTTTCTGCTTGAAACCTGCTTTGGAACTGGCAAAAGAGGTCATTTTCTTATTGTAGGAAGTAGAAATTTGTGAAGCATCGGCATTATCAACACTGGTATTAGCGGCAGGCGAGAAATTCGAGTTAGAACCAAGATTCTCGCGTCTATATTTCAAAAGCTGACCTCTTAATCTAGAAATTACTTGATGCGCATGATCTAAATTAGCTTTTACCGTTTGAGATTCCAATTGGATATTTCTTCCGGCATTCTGTTTGATCGGCGAGCCCTTTGGTTCCTTGAACTCGTCGGAAAATATGTTGTCCATAGATTCGTTGGCACCATTCGACGAGTCATGTTGTCTACTCATGAATTTCAAATCCGGAATGTGGTTAACAAGTTTAGGAAATTTGTTACCGTCAGAGTTACCGCCTGAGATCTCCTCTTGTAAATTGGAGATTTTACCGGTCAATTCATTATTTTCTGTATTCAATTCATCGATATGCGCTTCCAATTCCTGGATTTTGGAGTCGCCTGAAGTTTTGACCCCGGCATAATTATCATTCAAACTCTTCAATTTCAAATTCAATTCGTCGTTCTGTTGAGCTAAGTCATTATTGGTATTGTTCAAAATGGTCAAATCTTTGTTCATTTTCATGTAGAGTTCCTTGTATTTTTTCAAATCAGACAAATTCTCTTGATAATTCAAATTCAACTGCCAATTGGTATCGTCTAACATTTGTTCACTATTACTTAAATCCGACACTTTTGATTGTAAATTTGTAACGTTGGTATTCAACGCTTTATTTTGCTTTGTAAGTTCCAAAATCTTTTGGTCCTTCATTTTACTTTCGGCTTGCAACTTTCTAGTTTGCACAATCAAGTTCTGTGAGAGCTTGACTGTGAAGTTCAAATCTCGTTCATTACTCTGATGACCAGGGTTTATTGGTGGCGCGATCGCGGAATTATTGGAATCTGGACCCTCTCTTAACCGTTCTTTACTAACACGCTTAGACAACGCTGGTAATTGTGACAACAAGTCATTGGGGGTTGGTTTTCTCTGTTTGTTGAAACGTTTGACAGGGGGTATTGTTGAACCATTTTCATCGGTTTCGTCCTGAAGCTTCCTGAGCTTAGGGAAACTTGACATCTCTGGAAGTGGCATGACACAAGGTTAATTAATTATGCAAATAAAATGAAATAATCAAAAAGGTGGTAGAAAATTGATCAATATCGGCAAAATATAAGCACCACAAAGCAGGTTATGGTTTTGTTCATATATAAACACGCAAGGAAAACGCTTGGTATTGGGATCTGAGTTATAAGGTTTTCAATTGAAGGTGAAAAGAAACCAACACAACGAAACCAAAACAAACAAAAAAAATTAAAAAATGGGGAAAAAAAAAAGGGTGATTAAAATGAGGTATCAAGAATTAAACAAAAAAAAAGGTGGTATCAACTAGAATAGCAATAGCAGAATATTTTCTGGTGATTGCAGATCTTATCTCTCGGTCTTCTTGTGGTTAGGCAATTCCTTCTCTGATCAGTAGTGTTGGGAAAGTATCCTGACTTTTTGGTTGAGAAAAAAATGAGAGATCGTTCGACAGAAAAAATAAACAAAAAAAAAAAAAAAAAAAAAAAAAAAAAAAAAAAAAAAAAAAAAAACGTTGCAGCAAACATTAGCGGCTTTAGCGAATAACAGAACCTATAGGTTATAGCAGTGCCTTCACCATTTTTTACTTTTACAAGAAACAAATTTATAGAAAGTGAGTCAAATATAAATAAATACATATGTAAGAGTTAAAAAAAAAATAGAAGTAGAAGTATCTGAAAAGCGGTTACCTGAAGAGCATATGCCATAAAGCAATAAAAGAGACAAACAAATACAAAAGCAAACCCATCACATCCCAAATTATACCGTACCATACCATTTAAATCAGTAAATCAACAATACCCATCCAAGAAAGAAAAAAGAAAATATATAACTCAAATAAAAATATGAAAAAGGTGAAGAGTGGAAAAAAAAAAAAAAAAAAAGGAAATAATAAAAAGTAAATAGACAAAAACCACAATAAAAAAGTTAAGTTAGCAAAGAATAGATTCTGGTAGATATCTAGCTCATATTTCAAAAACATATCTATTCAAACTCATATAGATATTCTGCCATAGTAGCTAAAGTAGAGAAAGTGACTATGGAACCTAAGATCATACCAATTCCAATCCCCTTTGCCAAAGTATGGTCCTTCTTTCCACTATCAATTCTAGGCTTCTTAACTACCCTTTCTGACTTATCTTCCTTGAGTGAATTGCCAGCATTACTGTTTTCATTATGGTTGTCTTCTGCTTCTTCTTTTTCTTCATCATCTAAGGCTGAACAATTTCTTTTTTTCAAATTAAGTGTAATAAACACTTTATCTTGATTATCTACCTCGCCAGATAAAGAAGATGGAGGAGATTCTATAACCGGTTTTCCAAATTCACTTGATTCGGAATCAGAATTAAGCATCTCATCTTTGGAAGAAAATAGAGAACCATCATCATCAAAGGCATGGAACCCTTCTGTTTCATCGATCAAGTTGCAAGCATTTTCATATGAGCCATCATTTACCTTGAAAATATCAAACTCCTCGGTTTCGTTAGAAAGCTGATTCCCTGTTTGTAGATCGCAGACTGCGGCAGAATCATAAGGAGAGCAATATTTATCAACGATAGGCACGCATTTATTGGTGGTAATCACATCACAGCCATTTGTGCGAGCATCAGTTTCCTCTGGAGATTCATTTTCATCGTCTTCAAAATTGTTTTCCAAACAAAATTCAAAATCATCCTTGATAGATGTTTCCTCTTGGTCATCTTCCTCTTCTTCTTCTTCTTCCTCCTCCTCTTCTTCTTCTTCTTCTTCTTCTTCTTCTTCTTCCTCTTCCTCTTCCTTTTCCTCTTCCTCTTCTTCAACATAGGGCTCATCCTCTTCATCGTCATCGTCATCATCAACAGACGCTTTTTCTCCTTGTTCCTGATCTTCTGTCATTACAACGGGTTTACTGGTTTCATCTTCATCATATTCTTCTTCTTCTTCTTCTTCTTCTTCTTCTTCTTCTTCTTCTTCTTCTTCTTCTTCTTCTTCTTCTTCTTCTTCTTCTTCTTCTTCTTCTTCTTCTTCTTCTTCTTCATCCTCTTCATCTCTCTCTTCCTTCTCATAATATTCTTCCTCATCTTCCTCATAATCCCCTTCTTCTTGAACATAGGATTCATCCTCTTCCTCTTCTTCCTCTGCATTTCCAAAAGAGTCTTCCTTGACTTTATCATCTTCATTATCTTTTTCTGATTGTTCATTTTTCACGTCTGGTTCATCTTCTGATGTTTCAACTTCTTCAGCACTACCATACACACTCTTTGATTCAACTTCGTACACACCGTCATTGAGTTTTTCTGGTTTGTCATTAGAATTGTCTTCTGGATCATTTAAAAGATAGTCAATGCTATTTTGAGACTTTTTGTTCTCAGCGGAATCAATTCTTGTGAATTTTACAAAACTTGAGCCGTCAAAAAATGATGGCTTGAGTTCAAACTTCAACAAGACCTTGGCATAATCCAAGCTTGCGTCATTCCATTCAGGGTTTGGCTCATCAATACCGTTTGAATCACCGAGCATCCCTTTTTTGACCTTTGCTTTATCGAAACACTGATAAACTTTTGACTTGAACTCTTTCTTCTTGCTGTCAAAAACTAAACCAACAACGTCACCAGAATTGATAAGGACTTTGACACCCTTTGGCAAAAGCTTGCCCTTGAAGACAACACCATGTTGGGACCCAGAATCCCACAAGACAAACTTTTTAGAGGACTCCAATCTCATAAGCTTAGCATGATCAGCAGACAAGGTTCTCTCATTAAAATAGGCATTGCTCATCGCAGCTTCCCTGTTCACAGATGAAGGTTTGTTGGGATTATAAGCGCATCTGGAAGCTCTACCAATGGTAATAGGCTCGGAATCATGAACTTGGATGAGCCGCTCTTTATAATTCTCGTTTGAATCAGAATTGGCGGACATGGTTGGTGATGGGGGGCGACAGACACACACAGAGACACACAAATGGCTTTCGAACCCGGTGTAAACAACAAAATAAAGCAAATAAATAAAAAAAAGGGCCGCAAAAATATGTAGAAAAGATTTTTATTACACACTTATATTTCTATTAGTGATAATAATTAAATCAATTGTAACGATAGCTATCACAGTTTAGTTTTTTAAGGTAATAAATATCGAGGAAACACAAAAAGAGGGAGAAGAAAATAGGAGATGAGATCAAAGCAAAAAGAGACACATGCGATGAGGTGCGGTGGGCCCGCCCGGTCCGGAGACACCGTTCCAGCTGTCTGATAGGGTAATCGGGGAGTTGAGAATGTGACACACGATGAAACGGTTGTTATCATGTTGGCGCACATAAAAATAAGTGATCAGTTGATTGATTGTTTGACTGATTGATCTTGACAACTACAAACAAGTCTAACGTATTTGTATAAGCATTAATATACGTATCATAACTAATACATATGCATATATATGCATATATATATATATATATATCTATGATCAACAAGGACAGCCTCAGTTGGTTCTAAGAATTGCTTCAAGGTGGTGAGGCCACAACTTATCCACAGCTCCCCAACAAAGCCATAAAGACCTATCTCAACACAACCATAAATGATGGAAGTCCAAGGCGGATCAGAGCACTGTCGGAGTTATCAACGGATAACTAACCCTTCATCAACGGCTGTAATAGTTGATAAAGAATCGAAAGTGTCAAAAAGAACAAAAAACAAAAAACAAAAAGGGTTTCGGGGGAATTCTTGTACTCCTACTGTGTGAATACGAACAGGGTAATGCTTACCATTGTCACGTGTTTTTCCATCCCAAAAAAAATAATAATAATGATAATAGCAGGTAAAGACCGAGAGATGAGATGAGCTTCCATTTATTGTTGGCGTCGAAAGGGGTATCAAAAAGTCATAATATTGCAATTGGTATTTTGCTGGAAGTAAGGCTTACTGATCCAAAAATGTCAAATGACTCTGACTCCGATGATTTCCTATCAGATTCATTTGGCAGCGATGATGAGATTGTATTTCTTGAAAACCAGGTGAATGGACAAGATCAGCATCAGAACCCACTCCAACTCCAGCAATACGAAGAAATCCCCCAACAAACCATAAAAATTGGACCCCTTACTCATCATGAAATAGATTATGAAGCATTGGCCACTTATACTTATCCAGTCAACTTCCCAATTAGAGAATACCAATTCCAAATTGTTAAAGAGTGTTTCTACCAAAACTTGATTTGTGCAATCCCCACCGGTACAGGGAAGACGTTTATTTCCTCTTGTGTCATGCTAAATTACTATCGATGGTTTCCTAAATCCAAGATTATTTTTGTGGCCCCAACAAGACCATTGGTGGCGCAACAGATCAAAGCAGCAGTGGGGATGACGGGGATCAAGTCAGACGACGTTGCCATTCTCCTTGATAAATCAAAAAAGAACCGTCCAGAAATTTGGAATTCCAAAAGAGTATTCTTTTCTACCCCACAGGTCATTGATAATGATCTAAAGGCAGGGTTTTGTGATCCCAAGAGCATATCTTTAATTGTCATTGATGAAGCGCACCGAACCAGAGGGAATTATGCTTACAATAATATCATCAAATTCATTTCCAGATTCAGTCTCTCGTTCAGAATATTAGCGCTAACTGCTACTCCAGGATCGGATATTGTTGGGGTGCAAGAAGTCACCACGAATTTATTGGCTTCCAAGATTGAAATCAGAACAGAAAAATCACCAGACATTGAAAGATATATGAAAAACAAAGATATGGATAAGCGAATTGTCGACATGAATGAAGAGATATTAGATGTGATAGATTTGTTAGCCGAAGCAATTAAACCGACTCTAGATATTGCCAACAAACAAAAAGTGTACGAAGAGACAAATCCTTCTGAAATCAACGCCTTTAAAGCCATGGAAGCATCTCAAAGAGTTATCAATAACCCGCGATACAACGAAGGTTTGAAATGGTATCTATATTTTATTTTGCAGCTATTGAATGCCGTGGGTCAAATGTTGAGAAGATTAAAAGTATATGGCATCAAGACTTTTTACAGTTATTTGGAAAACAAATCGAAAGAATTCATGGCTAAATATGATTTAGGGAAATCGACTAATAAAACTGCCGCGTCGTTTTATTATCATGATTCTATTAAAAAAATTCTTAGGGATTATAAAGATAAAGCCACTGATCCAGGATTTGTTGGGCATCCAAAATTGGAAATTTTGGTTGAGGAGCTCACCGAGTTCTTTAAAGACTCCAAGAAATTCAACAATGATAATTCCCGGGTTATCATCTTTACGGAAATGAGAGAGTCTGCCCTTGAAATTGTGAAAGCTGTTGATTCCGTCGGTGATCCCGAACTCTTGAAGCCTCATATTTTTATTGGACAGGCTAAAGAAAAGGAAAAATTCGACGATGTTGGATTTAGGGAAAAGAATAAACCAAAAGGTAGAGGTAGGAAAAAAAAGGCTGATCAGGATAAAGTGGAGAAAGAAAAGACTGAAAAGCAAAAGGCCAAAGAGTCTGCGAAAACCAAGGAGAAAGCTGAGCGTGAATCGCGAAGAACTGGTCTGTCCGAAAGTGCCCAGATTAATGGGATGTCTCAAAAACAGCAAAAACAATTAATAAAAGAGTTCAAACAAGGTAAATACAATATCCTCGTGGCCACTTCTATTGGGGAAGAAGGTCTAGATATTGGGGAAGTCGACTTGATTGTGTGTTATGATGCGACATCGTCACCAATTAAAAACATTCAAAGAATGGGTAGAACTGGTAGAAAACAAGATGGGAAAGTGTTATTGTTGTTGACCAAGCAAGAGAATTCCAAGTTTGAAAAATCGATGAATAGTTATGAAGTTGTTCAAGAGCAAATCACTAGTGGATCACATATCGATTATTGTGAATCTGATCGAATCATCCCGACCAAATACAAGCCAATTTGTGAAAAGAAAATCATTGAGGTCGATGATGAATTTGCCAACGAGGAAGAAGATGACGAAATCATTAAACGGGCAACACAACATATGAATGGCAAAGCTTCAAAACCTAAAAAAAATAAGGGGAAATCAATGGATCAAAACATCGAACATCTAATGTTGAGGCACAAGAAGGCTCCGAAAAAAAAATTCTTCATGCCAGATGGTGTTGAAACCGGATTCAAAAATGCTTCTTTGTTGGTCAGAAGAGTAGGTTCTTCTATTCCACTATCCGAAGAAAATTCGGTGCTCGTGTCAGATGGTGAAAATAATAATAGTAATAATAATACTCTGGTTAATGTCCTGGGAATGGAAAGTCTTGGGGAAAATGACATCATGCGATTATTAGAGTCTTCGGATGAAGAAACTGATTTAATTGGGAAGTCTATTGAATCTTCCCAAAGAAGAGAGTTGCTGCCACATTTAGCAATTGGGAAACGCAAAACAACGGCAATTGAGCCAACAGCTCCAAAGAGAGCGAAACCCAACGACAATAATGGTGTTGAGACTGTTGATATCACCAATGATTCGGATGATTTTTTTTTTGATGATGATGATAATGATGATGATGATAATGGACAATTTACTTTTGATAAAGAAGATATCCTGGTAATTCTGGACAAGCCACTAGATATCCTGGTAGCTCAGGATAAGCCACTAAATACCCATAATGATTCCTCTAGGGGACATTCTGTTGATGGTAAGCGAGCGGATGTACAAAATTTTAATAGACCATCATCTGCTGTCAACTCAATACTGGGGAAAATATCCCCCAACAACAAATCAGATGAACTCTCTTCTGAAGACTTTTCTTCTGAATGTGAGCCTGATACTGATAACCATTCATTTGCACACAGCTCATTGAAATCCAATCCTGACTTCAAGAGCAGTTTTGATGGTGATCTTCGAATTGAAAAAGTTGTGAAAAAAGATATTGGTAAGGATATTACGAGTATGATAAAGAACACATTTGGAGCGTTACAGTATAAAAATAACAAGATCATCAATAATACCCTCAAGCGTCGTCGTACTTTAGGAGTGAGAAGAAGACCGACCCAGGGAGAGCAAACGTCGAAGATGATTACGGATGAAGAAATGAGCGCGGTTTTGAGAAAAGAGCAACAGGAACGGATTAGGAAAGAGAATCTTGAAAGATTGCAATGTTTGGAACAAGCGATGATCAGAAAACAACAACATGAATTGAAAAATAAGAAACCAAAGAACAAGGAACAGGACTTGAAGGAGATTGGGGATACTATTTACCTGATGAAGTTCCATGCGCGATCAGGGTACATTACCCAGAAACAAGAGCTGGATTTATATCATCGGTTTGCGGATGTGGCAAATGGGATGGTGATGAATGAACTTGGAGATCCATTGGTTTCTGTTAGAAATGGAGAAGGTAAAACATTTTCAAGAATTAGACACAGTACAAAAAGCCAACGTTTGATTAAAGTTCACGAGCTAATAGATAAAAGTAATTATGGTGATGGATACAAGAAATTACGGTCGCTTATTATCTCGCAAAAGAGATTTGAGATAGATCGTAAAAAGAAAGGGAAATTGGGGTTAGAATGGGGGAAAATGGACCAATTTGTGGTGGATGATTGATATTTAAGGGGGAGGGGTACTACTACCTAACTTGGTTTTTGATATCATTTGTATTATATTTTGAATTCATAATTCGTGATTTTGTGATTAATTGAAGTAGGTATTTCAAATCTTGGAGAATTCTATCAAAATAGAGTGGGGAGTGTGAGGAATTTCCTCGATGGCTACTATGCGTGGCCTAGTTCTATCTATTGATTATGCCGATGTTGTTCTTTCCATTGATTCATCTTGCATCAATTTTTTTTTGTCCAAAGCCAAAATTAAAGGACGTGCGTGCATAGAACATGTGTACAGAAAACTCGGAGACCTAATCATATTTGATAGTTGAAGTTTGAGGACCTACCAGTTTGCGGTATTGCTAAAATGAACACTGAGAGGGATACCAATTACGTAGAATGATAAATAAAGTAATAATTCCAAACTCAGCATACCGTGTTTATAATAATAAAAAAAAAAAATACAGCATTCAAGGTTATTATTAGAAAAAAAAAAAAAAAAATAAAACGAAAAAATTTCATTGCCGAGATTATTATTGATTAACTGACAAATTATTAATTGACTGAAAATGAGGTAATAATCAAAATCATAAAAATCTAGCCATCAATGCTAATGCGATGATTGTAAGACTTACAACAAGAATAAAATGATATTGGAATATTTACATTGAATTATACATAATAATTTTTCAAAATATTCAATAATACAAAACAAATTAAACAGCTGGATCAAAGAACCGGTTCTCAGTCAACAACGAGTTGCTTATTTGAATTTCTTACCGAACAAGATCATTTGCAATTGATCGTACATGGAGATAACACCGGCACCGGCAACACCTCTCAAGATGTTAGCACCACAACCCTTGAACAAGGACTTGACACCTTCCTTGGCAACAATTTGGGAGAAAGCATCCATGGAACCGTTGTACTTGACACCAGTACCAGAGGTCATCATCATTCTTCTTCTGACGGTATCCAATGGGTAAGAAGCGGTGGAAGCACCAGTGGTAACAATCCAACCCAACAAGAAAGAAGCCAAGAAGTTACCTTCCAATTGACCAGTAAGAACAACAGGCTTAAGAGAATCGTACAAACCAAAGTACAAACCTCTGTAGACAACAATACCGACAACAGATGGACCGAAACCTCTGTACAAACCGGCGATACCATCGGAAGCAATAGTCTTTCTGTAAACATCAACCAAACCGTTGAATTGACGGTCACCACCACCGCTCTTGACGGACTTAGCATCGTTAGCCAATCTAGTTCTGGCGAAATCCAAAGAGTAGACGAAGAACAAAGACAAACCACCAGCGGCACCACCAGAAGCCAAGTTACCGGCGAACCAGGTCCAGTAACCTTCAGATCTCTTGAAGTTGAAGAGAGCCTTGATCTTGTCCTTGAAGGCAAAGTTCAAAGCTTGGGTTGGGAAGTATCTGATAACGTTAGCGGTGTTACCTCTCCAGAAAGAAGCAATACCTTCACCAGCGGCGGTTCTCTTGAAACAGTCAACGATACCAGCGTACTTGTGGGACAAACGACCTTGCTTAAGCATTTCGTCTTGGTTTTGAATCAAAAGCTTGACTCTTTCGATTGGGGCAGCAGCGGTTTTGGCAACAGCGGCGGAAACACCACCCATAAGGAAGTTAACTAAGAAATCGTCGGCCATCGTGGATATAGGATATTACTCTTAGAGAAGATGAGGAGATTGAAAAGAAAGGAGGGAAGAACAGAAAAAAAATTTGCCAGATCGCTTTTTTTTATACAGTGCTGCACCATCGAGGTGGCCGAGGGGGCTCTGGGTGCGGATAGCAGGCGGCTGGCCAATCAACGGCGGGATAAACTGCGACGCGCCCTGCGGTGGGCGGGTGACCGTAAGAAAAACGGGTGTGAGTAGCGCACCCAGACACCGAGACCGGGGCGGGTCGGTGGGCGCTCGGATTTTATTGCTGCGTAGCGCGGTTATTATTATTATCATTATTATTATTATCATAATTATTATTATTATTATTATTATGCTGTTCATATATAACATCCCTGGATATTGGTTGGCAGGCCACTCACTCTATTATGATGTGATCGCTCCCATAAGCTTCGGGCATCCGCGCACTTTCTTACTTCAACCAAACCACCAGTAGTACGTGTGTGTGTGTGATCAAGCTATATGATTTACAACCATGAGGTGTATTGTATTGCAGGTAATACTATACTATACACCTTATGGTGGACACACACACACACACACACACCATCACTTTTACTCACACGACTCCATTCCTCAGACAGCAGAAAAAAAAAGTTTCAGATAAGCACTCCCCAATCATTCCAAGTTGGTGATATATTATAAGTTTTTTCATTTCCTCGTTGTAACTCCAGTGATTATCATCCTTCAAGATCCTCGAATGATCCTCTAAAAATCACCATCAAGGTTGTTTTGTTGTTGTTTTTTGTCCTGTTGTCCCTACCTACCCACTACTGACAATCTTTTTCTCCATGATTTGGAGGCACACAAAAAAAAAAAAAAAAAAATAGAAGTCTTATCATGCATATCATTCCAAATCAACCCCGGATACCACAGACGACATCGAATCATAGGACCTCATTGGTTTCTCACTACCCTTCTCAGGTAAGCTTCCGGTAAGCAACTAAACCCTCCCATATACTACTTTTCTTCTCTTTTCTTTTCTTTTTTTTTCTCTTCTTATATTAAAATAACCCATCCGTACAGTGTCGTTGAAGACCTTTTTTGATAGCGTCATTGGCTCAAAACCTGATTTGCACGCCAATCAAAAACAACAAGCAACAAAACAAAGAACCCCGAAAAACTCACGCCTCTTCTTATCAGATTGTCAAGACCCGGCCATTATTATCATTATCAGAAATATCGAAAAGAAAAATGGTGTCGTATGCAAATGGCCTCACCCAAGCTCAATTGGATCAATTTGACCAAGATGGATGTCTTTGCTTGCCCGATTTCATTACCCCCGAAGAAGTCAAGACCTTGCTCGATAAAAGTAAGCAATTGATCCACGAATTCGACATGACCAACCACCCGCTCACAAAGTTCTCCACCGATACCGATAACCATGTCGGTAATGATTATTTCCTTGATTCTTCCGATAAGATCTCCTTTTTCTTTGAAAATGACGCTTTTGAAGATGGGAAACTCACCAAACCGAAGGAAAAATCCATCAACAAAATTGGCCATGCGCTTCATTGTCTCGATCCCGATTTTGAAAAAGTGTCATTTAGTGACAAAGTCAAAGGGGTTTCTAAAAGTTTACAATTCAAAGACCCAAGAATCCTCCAAAGCATGGTGATTTGTAAACTCGAAGAAATCGGTGGCGAAGTCCCATCGCATACTGATTCACAATTTCTCTACACAAAACCCCTTGAACTTTGTGGGTTTTGGTTCGCACTTGAAGATTGTACCATCGCCAACGGCTGTCTTAGTTATAATCCTGGCTCTCACAAAAGATTCCCAGTCGCTAAAAGATTTGTCAAGGTTGACAAGGGGAAGAAAGGTTGTGGGTTCATTGATCTAGTATCCAAAGAGGAGCTTGAAAATGTACCAAAAGACAATCCCGATGATTACAAGTACGTTGAGTGCAAAGCTGGTTCGTTGGTTTTGATACATCATTCTGTATTGCATAAATCGAATCCAAACACTTCGCAAAATTCGAGATTTGCCTACGTTTTTCATGTCATTGAAGGAGAGGCCGAGTATGATCCCCTCAATTGGTTGCAAGTTCCTCCTTGTGAGGATGGTGCCACTGAATTCAGTAAATTGTATTGAATTATAGGGGACTGGACGGGACAAGACCGAGTCTATAATATATCTAGAATACAGTTTCTTCTCTCTTCTCTTACAGGTATCATTCGATATTCAACAATCTTTCTTAATGTCATAATTATAATATAATAATGATTGGGCCTTTAACTCGTATTTTTATTGCTTTAAAAATTAATAATATGTATTCTTTCCATCCACTGGGGTGGTGCATTCCTCATAATCTACACTGACAGACAGACAGACAGACAGACTGGCTGATGCGATGTTTGGATGTGCGGGCCTTTCGTTAAGTTTTTCAATTTTTTTCTCGTACAGTGTTTTCATTTTTTATTCGTACCAACCACCGGAAATGTTCATACCAGTGGCAAAAAATAATTCATACCGACCCCCGGTATTTTTCGTACCACCACAGTGGGATTTATTCAGACCATCTAAGAAAAATAGTTCATACTATTGCACTTCAATTATTCATACCAACAGAATATAAAATTCATACTAAATGCATAAAATTCTTATGCTTTCATTAATATTTTATCTTTGATATTATTAAACATGTTATAGGGGACCCGCACACCCAATAAAGCCCCTTTGCAATACTCATTTACCATTTCAAAGGCTCATAACCAAATTTTGGAGTGGTTTCGTCCTTCCTTAAAATTTTAAATTTTCATCAATTTGTTTTTGAGCCTTTTTGTGTCTTTATGTAATTTTTTTTATAGTTTTTACTTTTTTTTTTTTGGTTTGTTTTCTAATTTTTTTTCTTCATCTTTGGTATTTGTTTTCAAAAGAGCTGCTGTTGTAAACAGAGATCAATATGTCTAGAAGCATGTCTGCAGAATCCCTTGTAACTATCAAGGGAAATATTTCTGTGGCTTCTTTCACCCTTGGAGTTAATTGCTCCTTCTTGCTCAAGTTTGATCTTTTGACTTTACTCTTACACACTGACCAGAATTCTTCTATAGCATTCAACCCTGGAGAATAAGGAGGTAAAAACACAAGTTCCAAGCCACTCAGTGCCACTAGTAACTGAAGATCACGTCGTTTATGAATGGCAGCATTATCAAGGATCAAATATTTCATACCTTTGAGCTCCTCGTTATTTTCTATTTGCTGGATCACTGACTTTACAAAACTGTAGAAGTGATTAGCTGTAGTACCTTTACTCACTTTGTCAATGGTCGTTTCTGAATCAAGTTTTCTCTTCTTATTGGATGTAGCCACTGGAGTTCTGACCTTTAATTCAATACAACCTTTGACAGAAATTGCCCCAATGAACGAAATATTAAGCCCTCTGGTTACGGGAACAGTAAGAACTGCTTTTTCACCCACAGCAGACCATCCATACTCACGCCGCATACTGATATTGAAACCTGCTTCGTCGATGAAAATACAGTTTTGACTAAAGTCGAGCTTGTCTTTATACTTCTCTGCCCACTCGAGTCTCTGTTTCTTCAATTCCTCCAGACTTCTTCTCAAAGCCCATTTAGAAATACGTTTGAGACTTAGCTTACAGACCTTGGTTACAAAGTTATAGATTGTTGTAGCCTTGGCTCTTACATTGGTGAAGGCTTTCTTGAGTCTCTCCAACATAAAATCGAGAGTCACTGTAGCATCCTCCTTTATCAATTTTTGAAGGAATTCTTTATGTTCATCAGTGAGAAGGGGTTTACGACCTCTTTTCTTTATTGGCTTCGAGATACCATTTAATTCATTCACAAGTATTTTGTTCCACTTTCTTTTCCATGTGTAAGCAGTTTGCAAAGGTATATCTTCTAATTTTGCAGCCTTGTAAGCTGATACACCTTCTTCCATGACCAAGTGCCAAAATCTTTGTTTGACAGCTTGATTATAATACCGGTACGAACCTCTATATCTTCGTTCTTTCATTTCTGTTTCCATCTTAGCATCTTCTTCTTCTTCGAAAATAGGATCAATTTCCATAATACCAGGTTTTTCAAAATGCTTATAGTCACTGTAACTAAAGCAAGCTTCAACTGGTGCTATTTCAGACTCTAAAGTCATCTCACTGGGTTCAGCATAGAATCTATTACCTAGGCCATCAACATACCCATCAGTTAGTAGCTTGGCTTTCAAGTCCATACTTAGTTTTGATGGTAAAATCTTATGCTTTTTTTTGTAAGTAATCTGGTGATCACATAAAGACCGAATTGAATGTCAAAAGTGGGAATTCATCATCTTAAATGGAGAACAGCTCCTACCATACATTCGTTCCCATTTCTTGAAAACCGTAATCACGTGCTACTATTAATATTATTATAGA